>NC_057803.1:532237733-532567293 GCF_018294505.1 Triticum aestivum
GGCTGCGCGGCGGCGCGGGCTGGCGGCGCCCGCCCGGCCCAGATCTGGGCCCTTCGGGCCCCATCTGGGCCTGGTCGGGCCGGCACCTGGTGTGGCGTTGGCGTGGCCATCAGGAAGCGGTGGCGAGCGGCGATGATCGGCGGGGGCTGGTGACGTCGACGCCAGCCTGCTGCAGCATGGCTAGCGGGGCTTAGCGGGCCCATTTTGGGTCTGGCCGGGCCAGGGGTGGCCTGGTATGCCCCGCTGCCGTGTCCGGACGGCTACCACGACGGTGCCGGAGGCGCGAGCCTCCCGCACGACGGTGGTGGAGGTGGTTCCCTCCCGCTCGGCCTCAGTGCTGCTGCTCCCGTCGCTTGGATCTTCTTTCCGGTCTTCTTGGCCTCGTGGTGGTGCTCGCAGCGAGACGGCGTTGGTGGCGGCGCAACCGTGATGGCGCATGGTTGGGCAGTGGTTTGGCTGGTCGGCTCCGATTGGCCGGTGGGGTTTGGCGTGCGGGAGAAATCCTTGCCGGTTCGTCCGGCTCCGATGCGGTGACACCGGCAGGTGCCACTATCCCTTCTTGGAGGGTGTCGGGAGTACCTATCCCCCACCTCCCTCCGCGTACTGGGGGAAACCCTAGGACTTGTCCGGGCAGCAGCGTCGTCGGCGTCGCATCCCTTCTTAGAGGTGCTGCTTAGTTCGCGGTAGATCGGAGCCTCGGGCTGTGGTGGGTTGTATCCGGAGGGCGCAACGGTCGTGGGTCTGCCGCGCTTTGTCGAGCTGCCGTTGTTGGCATTTATTTCTTTTTCTTTTTCTTTGGGCTTGATGTGCTGCTCGCCCGAGCATTGCAATATGTATCATGGTGGTTTGCTTTGGAATACAAAGCGGGGGGAAACCCTTTTTCGGTTAAAAAGCTAACAACAATATCTATACTTACAACTAATAAAAGTACAGTTAGGGGTTTGATCCAAATAATCCTAAAAAAATGAGAACTTCAATCATTTGTTTCACTGAAATTAATATATTTGTTGCATGTGCCATTTTTAATTTAACTGCCTCAGCCATCCAATGAAAAAAAAAGATAACACTATTAGTTTATAGCGTAGGTTAGTGAATCCAATGGCTTTCCTCATTCTTTTCAGTTGAATTTGTAAGGACATATAAAATACAACTGCATGAAACCTATGAAATGATGCTTTTACCCCTTCGCTCGCTCTCATACGCCAAGGCACCCAAAGCGCTAGGGTTTCTCATGTCTCCTATCGGTGCCACCGCCGGTCTACCTCGTCTCATGTGGTCTTAGGACCATAGAGGCACGGTGGATCCCAACCCTTGCCAGCAGGAGGGCTATGTTTTTAGATGGGTTTTTGAGTTTTGTTACGGTTTGTGTCCTGCTCGGAGAGGTGAGGTGGCAACGGCTCTCTGAAGATGAAATAAGTTTCTCCCCGCCTAGCCCCATCCCGGTGGTGCTTCTAGCATCGTCGGAGGGAGTGTGGAGGTTTATCATCAGCCGATCTTGCACGATTCGGTTAGCGTTTGTCTTCGGTGGATTCACGTAGATTCAATCTTCGTTCGTCTATGCTTATGTGTCTACAGGTTGGATCCTTCTGATCTACGCATCTCTTCATGAGCGGCGGTTGTTGTTCTGGTGTGTTGGTCCTATGGGGCGTTAGCACGACGACTTCCCGATTGTACTACAACAAGGTTTGCCCGACTCCGATGAGGGAGGGGCGATGACGGCGGCGCGCCTTTGGCTCGCTCCAGTGCTTGTAGTCGTGGCTAGGTAGTCTACAGACCTAGATATATTTTTTCTTCTGGTGTTCTTTGCACTACCTTGACAATTGATGAGTAGATTGGAAGTATTCTCCAAAGAAAACCCTATGAAATGATAAAACTAGAACGTCATAAAAATAGCAACAGTGAATAAATTAAACTCATCCAACATACAAAGCGGTAAAAATGAATATTACTAAAATGGTGGTGGTGAACTAAAGCTATACAAGGAGCAGCACAAAAATTGACAACAAACCAACCGACAACCAAAGAAAAGAGGTTACACAACCCCAGCTCTAGTGGTAAAAAATACAATGGTAATTTTAGTGGAGATCAGGTCGTGTATGTGTGCCAGTGGCAGTTCTTTCAATTGGCAGCTAAAGCTTGCAGGAGACAACTATGGTGGGCATGCACTAGACCCCTCCATATGCATATGGATATATATGGTGTAGATCTATAGCTACACTCGGCAGCACTTCCCGAAAACACCAAACAACCGCCCACACCCACTAGCGGTGCTATTTGTATCCAGGCCACGATCAGCAGCCTCCTGGAAGCTTGCGTGCGCTCGTGCGTACGTGAAAAGGATGATACGATCATGCAGTCTTTAGACTTTTGACTTTAGCAGATAAGGTTTTGTGGCTATATAGCTTGTACGTTCTTGGTTGTTGAGAGTGTTTTTACAGCTCAAAAAAGCATTCTTTTGGATATGTTTCTGCATGGTGCATGAAGTAGTGCATGCCTTGTCTGTCTGCCTGCTGACCAGGTCCGGTTTGCATGGACGTGTCTGCCTGTGGTATGTTCTTGTGAGACGTGTCATGGCCAATGCAACACAAGCTTAATTAGTTTACATTAATATGCAGATCTCCCATCATGAACAGATGATTCGTTGCTAGATTATGCAATTATTTTATTTGAATAATATTAGGTGGTCATTGAACAAACCATAAAACATGCTAGAGTTTGATCAGTGCAGACAGAATGAAGACCCTAAGTTTATCAAATAAGACCAGGGTGGACACCACGATTGCATGCACTCAGTTAGGCTCTTCCAAGAACATGGTCCTGCTTGTGCATGCCTGGCAGGAGGGCAACAAAGAAAGCTAAACTTTCCGTGCACCAAGTTCTCTTTTCATTGCCAAGCCTCTTGCATAATCATACTTGTCTAAAGGCACCTTGCTTTTGTGGACACAATAATATGCATGTATATATGTCTGTTAAGCTTTGCACGTTGTTATCCATCATATATATTCAAGTCCACTAGCCTGCATGAGGTTGGAGACTTGGAAGACAGATCATCATGCATTTGTTCCTGGATCCGGCACATGTTAAAGCAAGCAGATCAGTCTATCTAAAATTCTGAGTTCAATAGAGAATGTTATAATGGAATCAATCATTCCGTTCCTCAAATGGATATTAGCCATATTATATATTGAATGAATGATATATGCAATACACAACCTTTCCTCTTATAGAGTGAGAACAATTTATAGATATATAGTTTAGTGATATATGCAATGAATATATGTAGGTGAAAAAAGGAAGAGGACAGATCTATCCTGATGGTACAAAATGTAATGACGGGGTCTATAATGCTATGTCAATGGGTATAGTAAGAGAAATGTTTCCCCTAAAGATTATAAAACGGTTGTTTAAAAGAGGTTGGGACATGATTGTGGATTCGCGAGATGGCTGCAACCACAACCAGATATATTAATCCCCTCTGAGGTCGAAACGTATCCTCCTCTCCCATCAACGTGGATCAGTGGGAGGTGCAATAGAGTACGGAAGCAGGATGGTAAGGTCATCTCCTCCTTCCGACGTTTTCTCCAGTGGCAAGGGAGGGCCTTGGGCTTTCTCAGTGTTGGGATCCGTCTAGTGAGGTATTGCCAACCGGTAGAGAGGTTGCTAACCGTGACGTTCTGGACGGACAAATATACATGAAATCCAGGACAAAACTCATGGTCTTGCCTCTCCGGCTAGATCAGGCAATGCGGACGAGTGTGCGTCATATTCTTGTTGAAGGTGTTCGCACGAAGATCCTCTTAAGGGATGAAGATCCTACTTTCGACTTTTGATTGGACCCGTTAACATCGGCACATGTGCGATGATCCATTCTTTTAGGCTTTGTCTAGGAGTATCATTTTGTCTGGTTAGAGGGTCATAAGTCTTAGGTTTATTGGTAGGTTTGTTTGAATAATTTAGAACTAAAATGATAATAACCATCATATTGGTGCCCAAGTCTTGACCACCCACGAGTCGTTATGGCACCGCCAGGAGACAACGCGTGACACCGCTCTCCCGGCACCCACCGCCTCCCGCGTTGGCAAGCACCACCACTCCGGCGACCTCCTTTGCCACTCTCACCACTCTCCATTGGCCACCTTTCCCTTGCGCCTCCTCTCGACTTCCATTGCACACGGGCACGCGCGCCACCGCCTCCGCTCGTGAAGACCAGGCCACGACGTCTCCGGCAAGACACGTTGCCCGTTCCTGCCGCCTGGCATTCTCTCTAGCCACCCGATGCTGCTACATCATCGGCCACACATGGCATGAGTAGTGACAGCGGGGTCCACACGGCATGAGCAGCTGCGGCGTCTACACATGAGATGAGCAGTGGCACGGCGACGCATGGGCACGCAGCCGCCGGAGGCGGAGCATAAGTGCGAGAGCGGCGGCATTCCGAGCATCATATGCACGTCCGGAGGAAGATGGTTGAAAGATCGTGGATGTCGCCTAGAGGGGGGATGAATTGGCACTTTAAAATAATTACGGTTTAGGCTTGAACAAATGCAGAATAAAACTAGTGTTTAATTTTTCAAGCACAAAACCTAAAACAACTAGGCTTACCTATGTGCACCAACAATTTATGCTAAGCAAGATAAACAACTAAGTGATAGCAAGATATATATCATGAAACACTATGACTATCACAAAGTAAAGTGCATAAGTAAAGGGCTCGGGTAAGAGAGAACCGAGGCACGCGGAGACGACGAGTATCCCGAAGTTCACACTCTTGCGGATGCTAATCTTTGTTTGGAGTGGTGTGGAGACACAATGCTCCTCAAAAAGCCACTAGGGCCACCATAATCTCCTCACGCCCTCGCACAATGCAAGATGTTGTGATTCCACTAAGGGACCCTTGAGGGGGGTCACCAAACCCGTACAAATGGCAACCCTTGGGGGCGGTCACCGGTACCCGTACAAATTTTTTGGGGTAATCTCCACAACCTAATTGGAGACCCCGACACTTTCTCGGAGCTTTACACCACAATGATTGAGCTCCAAAGCACCACCAACTATCTAGGGCTGTTATGTTCCTTGATTTTACGTCCCTAACACGATGAGGGTTTATGGGCCCCTCTTGACGGTTCGCTTTGAATAAAACTCTTCCAGTAAGGCCCAACATTGGTTTTGCCATTTTTCTAATAACAACTAAAACTTGCATAGGGACCGGCTAGCACCCGAGGATTCTTAATCAACCCCCAGGACAATGCTCCTCATGAGTGTTGGTCCAAACTAGAGCACTGTGTGGGGCTGCCCCAGGGCAACATGGGTTATTTTGGCACCTGTACGCGTTGCTCATCCTTCATGGCCAGAGACGAGATATGCGCGGCTACTATCAGGGTGCCGGCACATCGGGAGGTCTTGCTGGACTTGTTTTACCATTGTCGAAATGTCTTGTGCACTGGGATTTCGAGTCTGATCGGAGGGTCCCGCGATGGAGGATTGTCTCCGCGGATCATGAGCTTGTCATGGGCTAAGTTGGGACACCCCTGCAGGGTTTAAACTTTCAAGGGCCGTGCCCGCAGTTATGTGGCAGATGGGAATTTTTAATATCCGGTTGTAGTGGACTTGAACTAAACTCAATTAAAATACACCAACCGCGTGCGTAACCGTGACCGTCTCTTTTCAAGCGAGTTCGAGAAGAGAACACGGTGGGGTTATGTTTGGACGTAAGTAGTTCAGGATCACTTCTTGATCATTACTAGTTCGCGACCGTTATGCGTAGTTTCTCTTCTTATTCTTGTACTCGTAAGTTAGCCACCATACAATGCTTAGCCGCTTGCTGCAACATCATCACTTATCCATTCCTTACCCATTAAGCTTTGCTAGTCTTGATACCCATGGTAATGGGTTTGCTGAGTCCTCATGGCTCACAGATTACTACAACAACAGTTGCAGGTACAGGTTATGCGATGATCATGATGTGAGAGCGATGTTTACTTGTTTGGGAGTTCTTCTTCTTCGTCGATCTTGGGATAGGTTCCTGGTCGGCAGCCTGGGCTAGCAGGGATGTCGTTTGAGTTTCTATTTGTGTTTCATCTGTAGTCGGATGTTGTTATCATGTATGATGTTTGATGTATTCTTCTGGCATTGTATGCCTTGTATGTATCCCCAAATATTATGTAATGGTACGATGTAATGATATCCACCTTGCAAAAATGTTTCAATATGCGGCTCTATCCTTGGTGGGACCTTCGAGTTCCTCTCGGATAGGTTCGCATATTGGGCATGACAAGTTGGTATCAGAGCCGACCCTCGCGGTTACATGGATGTTTGCGGACAGGTGCGCGGTCATGTTGTTCATGACGTTTGTGACCCGTCGTGGCACACGGCATGGCACATGTGCCGGACTGGAAGCACAGACGTATGTGCCAAGAGGGAACGTTCCCGTGGCCTGATGAGGACGTCGGTTCCTCTGAGTGGGGGTGTATGTGATAGCCTGGCTTATTAGGGATGATAGACTAATCATATCAATAACGATTTTCTTCTTTTCCGGGAGCCCATTCGGAAAGAACTTCAAAGTTAAGCGTGCTCAGCTTTGAGTAGTTTTTGGATGGGTGACCGACCGGGAAGTTGCTCCCGGGTGCGCACGAGTAAGGACAAAATGCGCAGAAAAGGCTAGTATTGATCTGTGGGGCTAGTCTAGATCCTGCCAGGAGTAACGACCACCGGTGGGTGTGTCCGGTGCGTTACAAGGGTGCCCAAGCACCCAAGAGGAACAAGCTTAAGGGTACCAAGAACCCAAAGCTACTCAACTTTCACTTCCACGTATCACCGTGGAGAACTCAAATCGATGCACCAAATGCAACGGCAAGGGCACACGAAGTGCCCAAGTCCATCACACTCAAATCCCACCAAAGCCACGAAAGATATGTAGGAATATGAAAGGAAGAACAAGAAGAAGAACACAAAGTACTCCAAGATCTAGATCCAAGGGGTTCCCCTCGCATAGAGGAGAAAGTGATCGGTGGAAATGTAGATCTAGATCTCCTCTCTCTTTTCCCTGAATAACTAGCAAGAATCATTGGAGGGATTGAGAGATGGCAAGCTCAAAGAAGGTCAATAATGGGGGAAGAACACGAGCTCAAGGGATGAGATCCATTGGGGAAGAAGACCCCCTCTTATAGGACCTCCTGAATCCAACTGTTATGTGCTCAGCCCACACACAAGCGGTACTACCTCTCAGGTGGTAGATCCAGGAAAATAGAGTAAAGGCAAGGAACCTCGGGGAGGTAGAGCCGCCGGAGCGATACTACCGCTTATCCAAGTGGTACTACTGCGGGAGATGCAGAACACATGAGCAGAGGAGGTAGGGCAGAGCAGAGCACGACAACAGTATCCCAATAGCTGTACTACCGCCCAATCGGGAAGGTAATACCGTTTATAGGCGGTATTGCCACACCTCACTGCCGCCCTGCTACCGGTGAACCCGAAACGAAAGACAGAACCCCCTGAATAAGCGGAAGTGCATGCGGTATTGGAACAACAGAAGTACCACCCGACTAGGATGGTGCTGCCACTTACAAGCGGTACTACCGCTACCAGAGCGGTACTACCGCAGGGGTGCATCAAGCAAACCCCAAGCAAAACAAATGCAACAAGAAAACCAAAACTGCCATAACTTCTGCATATGAGCTCCAAATTGAGCAAACTCAAGCATGTTGGTTACAGCGAGAAGAGGTAGTAGAAAAATGCCAATGATATAGAGATGTGAAACCTCTATGAATGAAGATCCGGCAAAAACTCCAACATCAATAACATCATAGAAGATGCATATGAACTCTGTTTTCGATGAACTCAAGCTTGTCATGAAGATGACCAAAGGTTCCAAACCTCACAAGGAGAAAAAGCAAACAAGAACCAAGAAAGATGATGCCAAGGATGTAATGATTTGAGATTTCTACGAATGATATGATGAAGCTACTCACTTGAGAGCCCCCCTTGATAGTACGACAATCGATTCTCTAACCCGGTGTCCCAACTAACACCAAGAGACCGGAAAAATAGAAAACCTATCAAGGGCAAACATTTGCCTTGCGCATAATCCACTTGAGCTAGATGATGATGATCTTGTGCTCCTCAAGATGGACCACCTTTCTTGATTGCGTTGGCTTAGTGAAGACTAGTAGATTGCTCCCCCGTACTCCACTATGGGTGAGCTACTCTTTTTCGGCACATCTTCACAAGTCCATTGTCACCACAATGGACGACAAGCTTCAAGCATATGATGTATTTGTGATGATCCACTTGAACTTGCACACCGCAACCTAACCTCACAAAGAACTCTCACGTAGACCGAGGGTTAGTGCACAAAGCGTAATGGAAAATTCTTAACATGCCATGGGATCACTTGATCCCTCTCAGTACATCTTCTATGCTTTGTGTGTTGATCAACTTGATTCACTGTTTGACTTAGTCTTGATCAATCTCTCACATGACCAATCTTTAGATAATTCCTTGAATAGCACCTTGGTCATCACATACTATCGTTGAATCCAACAAATGGACTTCAAGAAGAACCTATGGACAAACCCTTCAAATATAACTCAAGGAAATCATTAGTCCATAGAGATTGTCATCAATTACCAAAACCAAACATGGGGGAACCGCATGTTCTTTCAAAGGTAACCGCCCTCCTGTTCTTCCTCTGATGCAAGCTCGCTGCAACTGGAAACCACTAGGGACACAATTACTTTTCAAAATATTATAGGGACCCAATTGCTTACTAAAAACATCTACAGTGACCCAATTGTTTTTTTAAATTCAGGGACTGATTGCTTTCTAAAAATATTTGCAGGGGTCATTCTATAAAAAAGGCCTGACATGTGGCACCCACCCGTTTGGATATAATCCAATGCAATAACTCCGGAGTTTTTTATTTTCCTGACAGACACTACCGCAGGATGCTGCTAACGCGCCACAACGATCAGAGACCCTTTGATGAAACTGTGTGCGATGCCATAATCGCAAACGGTGGTGTAAAAAACCATCAAAAAGGTGCAAAACATTTGCGATGATGGATGCATCAAACACGGTTCAGATTTTAGTTGCGCGTGCGAAGCAGGGCATACGGTTGATCCATACGAACTATTTGCGATTAGACAGAACAACAGAAACGGGAAGCCATATTAATGCGTGTGTGATATACGGCATACGTTTCGCTCCGATTAACTGTTTGCTATTAGGGAAAGCAATAGAAACAGTCATCCAGATCAAGGTGTGTGTGATATACGGCATACGGTTCAGTCGAATCAACTGTTTTAATTAGGGAAGAGAACATAAACGGTTCAACTTAACAAGATGTGTGTGATACGCGGCAAAAAGGCCCGGAGGTTAATTCGAGAACAAGTACACAGAGGTTAATCTGAAATACATGACTTATAAGTTTCACAGAAATCATATCACTTTTTTGGAAAACATTTAATTGCGTTGAATGTATATAATACTCCGTCCTATTAGTTGAATTAACCTCGAGGTCCATGTTTTGGAAACATGTCGTAAAGTAACGGGAGTTCTATTAGATGAGCTATCGGTAGGGAAGCTGGTCCTTGCTGCTGTCGGATCCCTCTTTGCATCCTTTATTGGGCACCCGAATGACCGACTGTTGCCGCCGAATGGTCAATGCCACGTCCCCGGCATGGCAGTTTTTGCAGCGGGTAACTACATCGTTGTGCCATGCCCGGTGCAACCGCGTGCACATGAACCTCGTGATCGTGCGCCGGCCCCAAACACTGGAAGCACAACTTATAAATTGATGGATGGAGTACTAGTTACAGTGATTCATATAATTAAGCAAAGGGATCGCACATGTCTTTATTGACTAGAACGATAATGCAATATCAGAATAAGAATTAAGGCCACGATGATGCGATCACAGTGGTGGTCATAGGAGGCAAGAAGAAGGATGCATCCATCAACTTATGACCTCCTCCTCCTCAACTCAGTGCACCGGGCCACCGTCTGGTGGCTAAGGAGCGGCGGCTTTTGTGGTGAGGTCAAGGTGCTTCTCAGCTAAGGCATCCAAGGCTTCCAACCGGTTGAAGAAGGCCAACGTCGTAGCGTCCTCACTGGCCTTGTAGATACCTATGTACACGATTCGCTCATACACATGGATGTGTAGGTCTATGGTTTCTTGCAGGGCGAGGCGCCTCGCGGCAAGCGCGACCTCCAGGTGGACATTCTTCGTGACGTCGACGGCCAGTCGCAGGGCCACCGATGCTTGAAAGAGATTCTGACGATGGAGGCCGGTTAGGGTGGCAGGCAATGAGGAGCCCAGGCGCACGGGCTGGAGGAGTACGGCGATGTCGTCCACGAGCTTCTTGACGACGATGAACCTGTTGGTGGTGCGAACGATCATCTGGTCGTATTGAGAGTCGTAGCTAGCGTCGATGGCGACCATCCACCAGCCAGTTGCCAACACCATGTGGAGACGATGCATGGTGCCATGCCGCAGGCCGGTGTCATGGACCATCTGGCACAGCCACTGGCCGCTCGCGCGCATCACCGCCATGGGTCTGGAGTGAGCACTTTTGCGCTTATTAGTGTAGATTCTTAGTCAAATGCTTAGGTGCGTACGATGTCGTAGATGCATTGGAATGGAGGGGTGCCTTTATATGAGTGCAACTGTGTTGCATTCACAGTGTGCTGCCTCTTTTCCCGGTCCTCCTCCCATTACTTCCCTCATGCATTCACACGATGCTAATTGAAGGAGGATGCATCATTGGACGTTCAACATTTCGGGAATCGCTACCCTCTCTCTCGTCTGCATTAAAGCTGTATCAGGAACTGCTTTGCCCGCTGTCAAATCGAATAGTACTGCGCCGCCCGCTGCACGCCCAGCTGAACACGCCTCCTCACCTCCAGGTATGCTTAATTACTGAATTTTAGTTGCAAAAATTAGATACTGCTAGTAATTTTTAGCTTCATATTTTGACAAATCACAGTATTACAAGGTTGGCAAATGGAAATGTTACTAGATCAACAAATGTCAATCTTTCTAGTTTGACAAATGGCAACATACCCAATATGACAGATGCAAATCTCACCAAATTGTTTGTAAGTGGTTCACACGGGTCATCCAAAAGAACCATTTGTGTTCAAGAGATGCACAAATCCTGCTCTCACTTTGCATATGGGTGTTCTATCTAAAACATTTGCGATCAAGAGCCATTAAAACCTATAGCCATTAAAACCAACACACGTGGTGTCACGTGAATGGTTAACATAACGCACATGGTTTTAATTATACAAACGTTTGAGATATTAAAGTGACAGCTATTTTTTCAAAATGTTTTTGTTGGTTGTTATTCGAGTGCACCTTCTCTCAAAATGGACACGAAAAATACCACAGCATGTCGGGTGCCATTCTATTATAGCATGCCAAGTTTCATGAATTTCAGACGAGTTATGGATTTACTAGAATTTGAAAACAAAGTATCTCAACGTTTTGCCGGCCGAGTGACGGTGACAGGGTGTTTGGCATTCATTCCCATTTCTTGCATGGGACCTAAGCATGCACCCAAGGAAAAAGATTTGATTTTTCAACCAATTTATATGCACTGAAGCATGTGCATGTAGTTCAAATTTGAATTATGCACATAAATGCATTGAAAACTCACTTAATGCATAAAAATGTCCAAACAAACCCCGAAAAATCAAAAAAAAACAACACTCTTGTTGTTCTATGTTGACACGAGAAATTTTTTGAAAGCAATAAGAGGCAATGGATATCGTTTCGTTCCCAAAGGTGAGGCGTTCCCAACCGAAACCATCAGGCTTGTTGTGAGAAGCTCTGGTTTGTGAGAAACATATACCCAAACCTGCCCCAAATGTGACAAAAAATTTACCACGGCATGTTGATGCCATTCCATGAAAGCATACCAAGTTTCATGAATGTCAGATGAGTTTTGGATTTACTAGAATTTAAAAACAAAGTATCTCAACATTTTGCCGGCAATCAACGTTGCCCTAGTGTTTGAAATTCATTTCAATTTCTTGCATGGGACCTAAGCATGCACCCAAGGACACATATTTGAATTTTCAACCAATTTATATGAAGGAAATATGCCCTAGAGGCAATAATAAAGGTGTTATTTATATTTCCTTATATCATGATAAATGTTTATTATTCATGCTAGAATTGTATTAATCGGAAACTTAGTACATGTGTGAATACATAGACAAACAGAGTGTCACTAGTATGCCTCTACTTGACTAGATCGTTAATCAAAGATGGTTAAGTTTCCTAACCATAGACATGATTTGTCATTTGATGAACGGGATCACATCATTAGAGAATGATGTGATTGACTTGAGCCATCCGTTAGCTTAGCACACTGGTCGTTTAGTTCGTTGCTATTGCTTTCTTCATAACTTATACATGTTCCTATGACTATGAGATTATGCAACTCCCGAATACCGGAGAAGCACTTAGTGCTATCAAACGTCACAATGTAACCGGGTGACTATAAAGATGCTCTACGGGTGCCTCTGATGGAGTTTGTTGAGTTGGCATAGATAGAGATTAGGATTTGTCACTCCGTGTATCGGAGAGGTATCTCTGGGCCCTCTCGGTAATGCACATCACTATAAGACTTGCAAGCAATGTGACTAATGAGTTAGTTGCGGGATGATGCATTATGGAATGAGTAAAGAGACTTGCCGGTAACGGGATTGAACTAGGTATTGAGATACCGACGATCGAATCACGGGCAAGTAACATACCGATGCCAAAAGGAACAACCTATGTTGTTATGTGGTTTGACCGATAAAGATCTTCGTAGAATATGTAGGAACCAATATGAGCATCCAAGTTCCGCTATTGGTTGTTGACGGGAGATGAGTTTCGGTCATGTCTACATAGTTCTTGAACCCGCAGGGTCTGCACGCTTAATGTTCCTGACGATCAGTATTATGAGTTTATGTCTTTTGATGTACCAAAGGTAGTTCGGAGTCCCGGATGTGATCACGGACATGATGAGGAGTCTCGAAATGGTCCAGACACAAAGAAAGATATATTGGAAGGCTATGTTTGGACATCGGAATGGTTCCGGATGAGTTCGGGCATTTACCGGAGTACTAGGGGGTTACCGGAACCCCCCGGGGAGTGTATGGGCCTTATTGGGCCTTAGTGGGAGAGAGGAGGATGCGGCCAAGGTGGAGGGCGCGCCCCCCAAGCCCAATCCGAATTGGGTGGGGGCCCGGCCCCCCCTTTCCTTTCCTCTCTCTGCCCCTTCCTTCCTCTCCTACTCCAACTAGGGAAGGGGGGATCCTACTCCCACCGGGAGTAGGACTCCCCCCCCCCACTACTAGGGAAAACCTTATACACAGAACTTTAGCAGTAACACGTGTTAAAAAAGCACGCTAGTGCTAACTAGCAGTAGCACGTAGGTGTAAACTACGCTACAGATACAATTGTAGCAGTAGCGCGCCTGAAGATAAAAGCGCTACTACTAAAATTCCCATTGCTAAGCCGATAGGCTACACATAGTAGTAGCGATCTACTGCGAACAGCACTACCGCTACTTGCTTTGTAGCAGCGCGTTTACGCAGAAAGGCGCTACTGCTAAAGGAAATAAAATTAAATGGAAAGCAAACAGAAAAGTAAATGAAAATGAAAGAAATAGAAAAAGGAGAAAGAAAAAAATAAAATGTAAAGAAAAATAAATGAAAAAGGGGGGAAAGAGAAAGGAATAGCAGTAGCGCATATCCGGGAACGCGCTATAGCTAACTTAGCAGTAGCGCACTTCCTGGAACGCGCTACTGTTACTTTTGACTTAACCGCGCGGTTCGTTCTTCCCCACGGCCACTTCCTCCAAATCCCAACTCCTCCATTGTCGCCGCCGCCGTCGCCCGCCGGCCGCTGCGCGCTCTCCCGTTGCTCTCCGCACACCCTCGACGCCGCCCCCGACCTCGACGCCGCCCCCAACCCCGACCTCGACATCGCCCTCCGCCGCACGCCCAAGCCCCGACCCCGACCTTGACGCTGCCTGCCCCTCCCTCGCTGCAGGCACCCGAGGTGAGCACGCCTACTCCTCCCCCTCCCCTACCTTTGCCTAGGATTCTTCAAATTTTAATTGCATCAAATTAGTTAGGGTTCATCTAGGGGTTGAAACGATTCGGATGCAGATCAAATAGTGCTCTTATCACTTCCATTTTCATATTTACAAAAAAAATATGAATGTGAATACGGATGTTATCGGATATGGATGCGACTAGGATGTTTTCTTGATTCGGAATGGATACGATTAATAGGGACATATTGCTTAAGTGTATTAGTCAATAGCTATGTGACATGAAGTATTCAACTTGTGACATGGTACTAAGTAGTTAGTAAGAACTAGGTACTAGTTTATTTTTATTTATAGTAAGTTTATTTTTAGTAAGAACTAGTTGAATTAATAGAACTAGTTGAACATGTCACATTTGTTGTTATTTTTTAGTTAAAGCAATCATTCCCGCATCGACGTCGATGATGCCTATCCCGGATCCTCATCGTCGACTTGGCGGAGGACACCTGCTTGACCAGATGGGCCATGTCCGGGACTGGGCTCCTCCGGGCTTCTACTGGGAGGCGCTACCTACCGAGGGCGCAGCTTGGTGAGGAGTCAGCCCGTTGTTGACCCAAACCTTCTTTGGTGGCGGTCGCGTGGGCCAGTGACGGTCCAGAGGCTTGAGGACCCCGTGGAGGTGGTACGTCACTGTGTCAGCGAGGAGGACGCGCACGTCTGTCGCTACTTGGTTGCGTTGGAGCACATGTTCTCCAATACCTAGGAGGTTCTCCAGGGATCTCACTGGAGCTATAATCCTGTGATGGTTCCTTCTCTTTGGGTGTCCATCGCCCTTCGTTAGGGTTTTAGTTGTATTAGTGATGTTATATGTATGATACTATTCGAGATGTATTAGTGATAATATTCGACGATGTACGGACGCAAGAGATGATTTACTTTTGCTTATTGAATGCATGCTAATTTGAATACTTATTGATTTTACGATTTGGTTTTGCGTATTGAATGCTCATGTCAATATGAGTCCTATAAGATATTTTGAAATTATATCTTGTGTTGCTCAAATATGATATGTGCTTGCCCAAGTGGCCGGTCATGTTTGCAGGTTACACCTCCGAGTGGCCTATGTTTTGCCGGAGTGTTGACTCATTTCCGTTCCAGCAAATTTCAGGCGCTCGATATGTCCTATTTTAGCAAAGGTCATGCGGGATTTTTCCATGAATTTTGGCATGACTTGTGCCAGAATATGTAGGAAATATCGAGTGCCCCGGATTTGTGTGTTGAGTATCCTGGTTGTTGCCTTCAATCGATTTTCAATTAATGTTTCAACTATGAACATAGGAAATGTCTGACGACGAAAAGGATTTTGGCATTTGCGAATACTGCGAAGACGAGCGCGGCCTGTGCGACAGAATCTTCCTAGATGATGATAGACGCTTCAACATCAAGCTGGACGAGAACTTCGAAGTGGATACACTAAGTCACAACGAAGAGTCTTTTTTCATAATTAAGCATGGCATCTGCTTCATTTGCTTCAACTTACAATTAATTTTTTTACTATTCTACTAGTGTATCCCCTGCCATGCAAGAGTTTTTGTCTTGGATAAGATAGGTTTCAGTCCTATGAAAACTACTATGGACGTAAAGAGAGTTTACTTGAAGACCGAGCATGGTTATACTTTCCATGCAAAATTATACAACACAGACACCTACGCCTATTTTGAATGCAAAACTTGGCAAGCACTATGCAAGACTTACGCATTTGAGCCTGATATGGTTATCACCTTTGATATTCGTCCGGAAGATGATATTGAAGGTAATATCGACATCTGGGTCGATGTGCAGACGCCTCTAGTTATACCATTATGTGAGTTTCTCAGCCATATTTATGTCTTTGATATTGTTTATTCAAAAATAGTTGGCAACTAATTTCTATTGACAGCTTATTTCCATTCAAGCAAACATGTCCGGCGCTTGGTAGACATGACAGTCCACTGTCCCAGGGTTGAACTAAACTTCGAGGAGATAAGTCATTATGTTTCATGGCTTGAGGGTCTTCATACTGTCAAGACAAATTATTTTCCTGGACTTAAAAATCTTAGTACTCAAAACGTGCGACCAATTGTGTTCGTATTGAACTACGGTCACATCTATTTAGGAAAGATGGTAAAATGTTTACTATTTGGCCTTAGTGCATCTTTTGCATTCATTATTTTTTAAGCTAAACTTCATTTATAAGTATGTTACAATACGATGTTCTTCAACAAGGACTCTCGATGAATGTTGTGCCTCATTGGATCGAGACTAAAGGTCGCATGAGAATGGTTAGCTTACGACCAAGACATCCTACAATGCACATTAGTGCATTCAGGATTTCTAAAAGCGAGGAATGCTTAATAGTGAAAGACTGGAGCAAAATTGTGAACGATCACAGAGAAGTACTAGGGGGTAGCAATCAGAAGCGCAGCCCACGATTAGGAGACAGGTTCATCTGCATGCTCCAACATGATGAAGCAGGAGTGCTACACATGTTTTATGCTATTTTACCTGAGAGAGAGCATTAGGATTAATTAGCTAGCTAGAAATGAGTTTGAAGATGATGATGTGCTACACTATGACTATGATGATTAAATAGCTAGTGTTGGTGGTAATGACTATGATGATTATTATTAGGTAGTGTCGGCGGTGATTAGATAGGTATCACAGCTAGTGTTGGTGGTGATTAGCTAGCTAGAATGAGTTTGAATATGATGATGTGCTACACTATGACTATGATGATTAAATAGCTACTATTGGTGGTAATGACTATGATGATGATTAAATAGCTTGTGTTCGTGGATTAGATTCAAGTGGAGGCAACATGTGGTGCACATCGAAAGTACTACTAGTCCAAACTAGATCAAGTTTGGATTAGTAGTATACTTTTGACATGCACCACATGTTGCCTCCACTTGAACCTAATCCACCTTTATTTGACACACTGTTATGGACATAATGATATAACAACCTCATAATTGGTATTGTACCAAAATTTGTATAACGGCGCATAAATACACTAAAAATAAAAAAATGAAAAAAATACTAGTAGCGATGGAGAGTAAACACGCTACTACTAGTTGTATTAACAGTAGCGCAGGAGTGAACAAACGCTGCGGCTATATGTCTTAGCAGTAGCGTGTGTCGCACGCGCTATTGCTAAGGAATAGTTGTAGCGCCTTGATAACCCACAAGTATAGGGGATCGCAACAGTTTTTGAGGGTAGAGTATTCAACCCAAATTTATTGATTCGACACAAGGCGAGTCAAAGAATATTCTCAAGTATTAGCAGCTGAGTTGTCAATTCAACCACACCTGGAAACTTAGTATCTGCAGCAAAGTGTTTAGTAGCAAAGTAATATGATAGTAGTGGTAACGGTAGCAAAAGGTAACAATAGTAAAAGTAATGTGTTTTTGGTATTTTGTAGTGATGATAGCAATAGCAACGGAAAAGTAAATAAGCGAAGAACAATATATAGAAAGCTCGTAGGCAATGGATCGGTGATGGAGAATTATGCCAGATGAGGTTCATGATGTAACAATCATAACCTAGGGTGATACAGAACTAGCTCCAGTTCATCAATGTAATGTAGGCATGTATTCCGAATATAGTCATACGTGCTTATGGAAAAGAACTTGCATGCCATCTTTTGTCCTACCCTCCCGTGGCAGCGGGGTCCTTACGGAAACTAAGGGATATTAAGGCCTCCATTTAATAGAGTACCAGAACAAAGCATTAACACATAGTGAATACATGAACTCCTCAAACTACAGTCATCACCGGTAAGTATCCCGATTATTGTCACTTCAGGGTTAACGGATCATAACACATAATAGGTGACTATAGACTTGCAAGATAGGATCAAGAACTCTCATATATTGATGAAAACATAATAGGTTCAGATATGAAATCATGGCACTCGGGCCCTAGTGACAAGCATTAAGTATAGCAAAGTCATAGCAACATCAATCTCAGAACATAGTGGATACTAGGGATCAAACCCTAACAAAACTAACTCGATTACATGATAGATCCCATCCAACCCATCACCGTCCAGCAAGCCTACGATGGAATTACTCACGCACGGCCTTGAGAATCATGAAATTGGTGATGGAGGATGGTTGATGATGACGATGGCGATGGATTCCCCTCTCCGGAGCGCCGAACGGACTCCAGATCAGCCCTCCCGAGAGGTTTTAGGGCTTGGCAGCGGCTCCGTATCGTAAAACGCGATGAATTCTTCTCTATGATTTTTTCTCCCTGAAACCAAATATATAGAGTTGGAGTTGAGGTCGGAGGAGCTCCAGGGGGCCCACGAGGTAGGGGGCCGCGCCCCCACCCTCGTGGACAGGTGGTGGGCCCCTGGCCTTCATCTTTTGCAAGGATTTTTATATTTTCCAAAAAGTTGTTCCGTGAAGTTTCAGGTCATTCCGAGAACTTTTGTTTCTGCACATAAATAACACCATGGTAATTCTGCTGAAAACAACGCCAGTCCGGGTTAGTCCCATTCAAATCATGCAAGTTAGAGTCCAAAACAAGGGCAAAAGTTTTTGGAAAAGTAGATACAACGGAGACGTATCAGCTCCCCTAAGATTAAACCTTTGCTTGTCCTCAAGCAATTCAGTTGAAAAACTGAAAGTGATAAATAAAAACTTTTACTAACTCTGTTTGCTCTTGTTGTTGTAAATATGTAAAGCCAGCATTCAAGTTTTCAGCAAAGATTATGACTAACCACATTCACAATAACGCTTAGGTCTCAAGTTTACTCATATCAATGGCATAATCAACTAGTGAGCAATAATAATAAATCTCGGATGACAACACTTTCTCAAAACAATCATAATATGGTATAACAAGATGGTATCTCGCTAGCCCTTTCTGAGACTGCAAAACATAAATGCAGAGCACCTTTAAAGATCAAGAACTGACTAGACATTGTAATTCATGGTAAAAGAGATCCAGTCAAGTCATACTCAATGTAAACTAACAGTAATGAATGCAAATGACAGCAATGCTCTCCAACTAGTGCTTTTTAATAAGAGGATGATGACTCAGCATAAAAGTAAATAGATAGGCCCTTCGCAGAGGGAAGCAGGGATTTGTAGAGGTGCCAGAGCTCGGTTTTGAAATAGAGGTGAATAATATTTTGAGCGATATACTTTCATTGTCAACATAACAACCAAGAGATGGCGATATCTTCCATGCTACACACATTATAGGCGGTTCCCAAACAGATGGTAAAGTTTATACTCCCCCTTCCACCAACAAGCATCAATCCATGGCTTGCTCGAAACAACGAGTGCCTCCAACTAACAAGAGTCCCAAGGGGATTTTTGTTTGCAATTATTTTGATTTAGTTTGCATAAAGCATGGGACTGGGCATCCCGTTGACCAGCCATTTTCTCGTGAGTGAGGAGTGGAGTCCACTCCTCTTGAGAATAACCCGCCTAACATGGAAGATACAGACAGCCCTAGTTGATACATGAGCTATTCGAGCATACAAAACAGGATATTTATTTGAAGGTTTAGAGTTTGGCACATACAAATTTACTTGGAACGGCAGGTAGATACCGTATATAGGTAGGTATGGTGGACTCATATGGGATAACTTTGGGGTTTATGGAGTTGGATGCACAAGCAGTATTCCCACTTAGTACAGGTGAAGGCTAGCAAAAGACTGGGAAGCGACTAGCTAGAGAGTGACAACAGTCATGAACATGCATTAAAATTAATCAACACCGAATGCAAGCATGAGTAGGATATAATCCACCATGAACATAAATATCGTGAAGGCTATGTTGATTTTGTTTCAACTACATGCGTGAACATGTGCCAAGTCAAGCCACTTAAATCATTTAGAGGAGGATACCACCCTATCATACCACATCACAACCATTTTAATAGCATGTCGGTACGCAAGGTAAACCATTATAAGCTCCTAGCTAATCAAGCATGGCACAAGAAACTATGATCTCTAGTTGTCATTGCAAACATGTTTATTCATAATAGGCTGAATCAGGAACGATGAACTAATCATATTTACAAAAACAAAAGAGGTCGAGTTCATACCAGCTTTTCTCATCTCAATCAGTCCATCATATAATCATCATTATTGCCTTTCACTTGCATGATCGAACGATGTGGATAATAATAATAGTGCACGTGCATTGGACTAAGCTAGAATCCGCAAGCATGCAATAAACAGGAGAAGACAAGGCAATATGGGCTCTTTTGTCAGATCAACAATAATGCATATAAGAGCCGCTTCAACAATTTAATCATGGTCTTCTCCGACCGACCCCAAAGAAAAGAAAAGAAATAAAACTATTTACATGGGAAAGCTCCCAACAAGTAAAATAAGAACAGGAAATCTTTTGGGGTTTTCTTTTTAATTACTACTACAAGCATGGAGAGTAAACTAATTAAAAGCTACAACTAACTTTTTTGGTTTTTCTTAAGGTTTATTAAACACACAAGAAGAAAGCATAAAAAGGAAATAAACTAGCATGGATGATACAATGAAAAAGTATGAGCACCGACATCTGGCAATGAGTGTGTGAACATAAATGTAATGTCGGTGAGAAATACGTACTCCCCAAGCTTAGGCTTTTGGCCTAAGTTGGTCTATGGCCACGACTGGCTTGGCGGATATCCATAATAGTAGTTGGGGTCGTACTGAGATGCAGTGGCTATCGCCTCCTGAGCTGCAGCGTGGCGACGAGCGGCCTTCGCCCTCCTCTTGTACTCATCTGCCTCCTCTCTGGTAATAACATATCTTCCTTTTGCCTGATAATCAAAGAAGGCAGGAGCAGGGAGAGTAATATGGACAGCACGGCGTCTGTCAAAGATTAGTCGATACTGGAGAGGTGATTCATTCCACTACAAACTGGTGGTGAACCATAGCATTAAAGTCTAGGTAAGCAGGAGGTAATTCAATATCATCTTCGCGTATGGCTATACCAAGAAAATTAGCTATGCGGGTTGCATAAATTCCACCAAAGAAATCTCCATTAAATCTATTAAGATGCAACCTACGTGCAACAATGGCTCCCAAATTATAAGATTTATCTCCTAACACAGCACTCCTAAGAATACTGAGGTCAGGGACACACATGTGACATGCCTCATCTTTACCATTAATGCGTCTACCTATCAAGAGAGCAAAATAATGTATAGCAGGAAAGTGAATGCTCCCTATAGTGGCTTGTGTTATATCTCTAGATTCTCCCACAGTTATACTGGCAAGAAAATCTCTAAATTCAAATTTGCGAGGATCCCTGATACTGCCCCATTGTGGAAGTTTGCAAGCGGTGGTAAAATCCTCTAAGTCCATAGTGTAAGAATTTTCATAAAGATCAAACAGGCCAGTTGGAGAATTATGTGAAGATGAAAATTCAAACCTCCTCACAAAGGAACTAGTGAGATGGTGATACTGGCGGCACTTTTCTTCCTCGAAGCTCACCAGATCGGCGTTACGCAAATATGCATTAAATTCTTCTTTAATTCCTTCTCGATCCATAAAATTTTCCGAAGGCCATTCACAAGGATGCATTGGAGCGTCTCTTGGTGGCTCTTCATCAACATCACGCATTGCAAGCATGGGTCCTTGCTTCCTTGAAGAACCACCTTGGAACATTTTCCTAAGCATATTTCTTCCTCTGAAAAATTTCTGAAATTTTTAGTAACTTCAAAAATAAAAGTGAACCAAACTCAATAATATTGATAGCAACTACTCATACAAGTGCCTAGAGCCTATATCATGCATCAAAACTACTTGGAACCATATAAATTTAACATGCAAGCTCAAGAACATGGTCACCTAGGCAGCACAAATTTGCAATGAATAAAGCACTAGAATAAAAACTAATTGGACCAATGGAGGAGTCACATACCAAGGAACAATCTCCCCAAGCAGTTTTGTGAGAGGTGCTTTGAGCAAGGAGATCGAAAATGGCAGCAAAATGAGCTTGGAGTCGGGTTTGAGCTAGTTATTCGTGTTTGTGGGAGGAAGAAGGAGTGTGTGGGTGAAAGGATAAGTGGAGGAGGGTCACTATGGGCCCATGAGGCAGGGGGACGCGCCCAGGGGGGTAGGGCGCGCCCCTGACCCTCGTGGCCAAGTGCCAGCTCCTCCTGTTGTGTTCTCAGTGCCAAATATTCTCAAATATTCCAGAAAAAATCATATTTAAATTTCAGGGCATTTGGAGAACTTTTATTTTCGGGGTATTTTTATATTGCACGGATAATTCAGATGACAGACAGAAAATACTATTTTTATTTTATTTAAAATAAATAACAGAAAGTAAAAGTGGGGTACAGAAGGTTGTGCCTTCTAGTTTCATTCATCTCATGATCATCAAAAGGAATCCACTAACAAGGTTGATCAGGTCTTGTTAACGAACTCATTTCGAATAACATGGAACCGGAGAAATTTCGAATAACACTATGTTACCTCAACGGGGATATGCACATCCCCAATAATAAGAATATCATATTTCTTCTTGACAGTAGGAAGAGGAAATTCAAAACCTCCAAATATAATCGATGGAATTTTTCCAATAGAGTTGATACTATGAACTTGAGGTTGTTTCCACGGAAAGTGTACCGTATGCTCATTACCATTAACATGAAAAGTGACATTGCCTTTAGTGCAATCAATAACAGCCCCTGCAATATTCAAAAAGGGTCTTCCAAGAATAATAGCATAGTATCGTTCTCGGGAATATCAAGAATAACAAAGTCTGTTAAAATAGTAATGTTTGCAACCACAACAGGCACATCCTCACAAATACCGACAGGTATAGCAGTTGATTTATCAGCCATATGCAAAGATATTTCAGTAGGTGTCAACTTATTCAAATCAAGTCTACGATATAAAGAGAGAGGCATAACACTAACACCGGCTCCAAGATCACATAAGCAGTTTTAACATAGTTTCTTTTAATAGAGCATGGTATAGTGGGTACTCCTGGATCTCCAAGTTTCTTTGGTATTCCACCATCAAAAGTATAATTAGCAAGCATGGTGGAAATTTCAGCTTCCAGTATCTTTCTTTTATTAGTAGCAATATCTTTCATGTACTTAGCATACAAATTCATTTTGAGCATATCAGTTAGTCGCATACGCAAAAAGATAGGTCTAATCATTTCAGCAAAGCACTCAAAATCCTCATCATCCTTTTTCTTGGATGGTTTGGGAGGAAAAGGCATGGGTTTCTAAACCCATGGTTCTCTTTCTTTACCATGTTTCCTAGCAACAAAGTCTTTCTTATCATAACGTTGATTCTTTTATTGTCGATTATCAAGATCAACAGCAGGTTCAATTTCTATATCATTATCATTACTAGTTTGAGCATCATCATGAACATTTTTATTAACATTATCACTAGTTTTAGGTTCATTACGAAATTGTGTTTTAGCATCAGAGATAGAAATATCATTTGGGTTCTCAGGTGTTTCAATAATAGGTTCACTAGAAGCACGTGCATCTATATGATTTCTCTAAGAATCTTGCTCAATTCTCTTAGGGTGGCCTTCAGGATACAAGGGTTCCTGAGTCATTCTACCACCTCTAGTCATAACTCTAACAGCATTATCATTATTCTTACTATTCAATTCATTGAGCAAATCATTTTGAGCTTTAAGTACTTGTTCTACTTGAGTGGTAACCATAGAAGCATGTTTACTAATAAGTTTAAGTTCACCTTTAACATTAGCCATATAATCACCCAAGTGTTCAAGCATATTTGAATTGTATTTCAATTGTCTACCAAAATAAGCATTAAAGTCTTCTTGCTTAGCCATAAATTTATCCGGTGTTCATTTGTCAACATATTATTCAATAGAAATTCAGCTTCATCCGGTGTTCTTTCCCTGAAAATAGAACCTGCACAACTATTCAGGTAATCTCTGGAAGCATCGGTTAGTCCATTATAAAATATATCAAGTATTTCATTTTTCTTAAGAGGATGATCAGGCAAAGCATTAAGTAACTTGAGAAGCCTCCCCCAAGCTTGTGGGAGACTCTCTTCTTCAATTTGCACAAAATTATATATATCCGTTAAAGCAGCTTGTTTCTTATGAGCAGGGAAATATTTAGCAAAGAAGTAATAAATCATATCCTGGGGACTACACACACAACCAGGATCAAGAGAATTAAACCATATCTTAGCATCACCCTTTAATGAGAACGGAAATATTTTAAGGATATAAAAGTAACGAGTTCTCTCATCAGTAGTGAACAGGGTGGCTATATCATTTAATTTAGTAAGATGTGCCACAACAGTTTCATATTCATAGCCATGAAAAGGATCAGATTCAACCAAAGTAATTATATCAGGATCAATAGAGAATTCATAATCCTTATAAGTAACACAGATAGGTGAAGTAGCAAAAGCAGGGTCAGCTTTCATCCTAGCATTTAGAGATTGCTTATTCCATTTAGCTAATAACCTCTTGAGTTCGTATCTATCTTTGCAAGCTAAAATAGCTAAAGAAGCTTCTTTATCAAAAACATAACCCTCAGGAATAACAGGCGAGTCTTCATCATCACTTTCATCAGTATTATCAGATTCAATAATTTCATTCTCTCTAGCCCTAGCAAGTTGTTCATCAAGAAATTCACCAAGTGGCACAATAGTATCAAGCATAGAAGTAGTTTCATCATAAGTATCATGTATAGCAGAAGTGGCATCATCAATAACATGCGACATATCAGAACGAATACCAGAAGCAGGTTTAGGTGTCGCAATCTTACTCAAAACAGAAGGTGAACCAAGTGCAAAGCTAGATGGCAGTTCCTTACCTCCCCTCGTAGTTGAGTGATAAATCTTGGTTCTTGGACCTTTCAAGTTCTTCATAATGATAAGCATATATAAATCCCAAGTGATTCAAAGAATAGAGCTATGCTCCCCGGCAACGGCGCCAGAAAATAGTCTTGATAACCCACAAGTATAGGGGATCGCAACAGTTTTCGAGGGTAGAGTATTCAACCCAAATTTATTGATTCGACACAAGGGGAGTCAAAGAATATTCTCAAGTATTAGCACCTGAGTTGTCAATTCAACCACACCTGGAAACTTAGTATCTGCAGCAAAGTGTTTAGTAGCAAAGTAATATGATAGTAGTGGTAACGGTAGCAAAAGGTAACAGTAGTAAAAGTAACGTTTTCGGTATTTTGTAGTGATGATAGCAATAGCAACGGAAAAGTAAATAAGCGAAGAACAATATATGGAAAGCTCATAGGCAATGGATCAGTGATTGAGAATTATGCCGGATGCGGTTCATCATGTAACAATCATAACCTAGGGTGATACAGAACTTGCTCTAGTTCATCAATGTAATGTAGGCATGTATTCTGAATATAGTCATACGTGCTTATGGAAAATAACTTGCATGACATCTTTTGTCCTACCCTCCCGTGGCAGCGGGGTCCTTACGGAAACTAAGGGATATTAAGGCCTCCTTTTAATAGAGTACGAGAACAAAGCATTAACACATAGTGAATACATGAACTCCTCAAACTACAATCATCACCGGTAAGTATCCCGATTATTGTCACTTCGGGGTTAACAGATCATAACACATAATAGGTGACTATAGACTTGCAAGATAGGATCAAGAACTCTCATATATTGATGAGAACATAATAGGTTCAGATCTGAAATCATGGCACTCGGGCCCTAGTGACAAGGATTAAGCATAGCAAAGTCATAGCAACATCAATCTCAGAACATAGTGGATACTAGGGATCAAACCCTAACAAAACTAACTTGATTACATGATAGATCCCATCCAACCCATCACCGTCGCAAGCCTACGATGGAATTACTCACGCATAGCGGTGAGTATCATGAAATTGGTGATGGAGGATGGTTGATGATGACGATGGCGACGGATTCCCCTCTCCGGATCCCCGAACGGACTCCAGATCAGCCCTCCCTAGAGGTTTTAGGGCTTGGCGGTGGCTCCGTATCATAAAATGCGATGAGTTCTTCTCTCTGATTTTTTTCTCCCCAAAACCAAATATATAGAGTTGGAGTTGAGGTCGGAGGAGCTCCAAGGGCCCACGAGGTAGGGGGGCGCGCCCCCACCCCTGGCCTTCATCTTTTGCAAGGATTTTTTATATTTTCCGAAAAGTTGTTCCGTGAAGTTTCAGGTCATTCCGAGAACTTTTGTTTCTACACATAAATAACACCATGGTAATTATGCTGAAAACAACGTCAGTCCGGGTTAGTTCCATTCAAATCATGCAAGTTAGAGTCCAAAACAAGGGCAAAAGTGTTTGGAAAAGTAGATACGACGGAGACGTATCACACCTTACTAGTAGCGCAGTGTCCCACGCTACTAGTAGGCATTAAACCTGCACTACTACTAGGGTTTTCCCTAGTAGTGCCATTGGGCGCGCCATGAGAGGGCCGGCCCTCCCCCTCCTCCACTCCTTTATATACGGGGGAGGGGGCACCCCATAGACACACAAGTTGATTGTTTAGCCGTGTGTGGTGCCCCCTCCATAGATTTCCACCCCGGTCATATCGTTATAGAGCTTAGGCGAAGCCCTGCATCGGTAACTTCATCATCACCGTCATCACGCCGTCGTGCTGACGAAACTCTCCAACGACCTCAGCTGGATCTAGAGTTCGTGGGACGTCACCGAGATGAACGTGTGCAGATCGCGAAGGTGCCATACCTTCGGTGCTAGGATCGGTCGGATCGTGAAGACGTACGACTACATCAACCGCGTTGTCATAATGCTTCCGCTTACGGTCTATGAGGGTACGTGGACAACACTCTCCCCTCTCGTTGCTATGCATCACCAAGATGGATCTTGCGTGTGCGTTGGATTTTTTTAAAATTATTGCGTTACCCAACATTATATGCATTAGAGCATGTGCATGTAGTTCAAATTTGAATTATGCATATAAATGCATTGAAAACTCAATTAATGCATAAAAATGTCCAAATGAACCCCGAAAAATCCCAAAAATTGACACAACACTCATGTTGTTCTATGTTGACACGAGAAAAATTTGAAAGCAATAAGAGGCAATGGATATCATTTCGTCCCCAAAGGTGGAACGTTCCCTGCCGAAACCATCACGCTTGTTGTGAGAAGCAATATCCCCAAACCTGCCCTAAATGGGATAAAAAAAGTACCACGGGATGTTGATGCCGCTCCATGATAGCATGCCGAGTTTCATGAATTTTGGACGAGTTTTGGATTTACTAAAATTTAAAAATCAGGTATCTCAATGTTTGCGTCGAGTGACCGTGCCCTGGTGTTTGACATTCATTCCTATTTCTTGCATGGGACCTAAGCATGCACCCAAGGACACGGATTTGATTTTTCAACCAATTTATATGCATTAGAGCATGTGCATGTAGTTCAAATTTGAATTATGCACATAAATGCATTAAGAACTCACTTAATGCATAACAATGTCCAAACGAACCTCGAAAAATCACAAAAAATAACACAACACTCTGTTGTTCTATGTTGACACAGGAAAATTTTTGAAAGCAGTAAGAGGCAATGGATATCGTTTAGTCTCCAAAGGTGGGGCGTTCCCTACCGAAACCATCATGCTTGTTGTGAGGAACTCTGGCTTGTGAGAAGCATATACCCAAACCTGCCCCAAATGAGACAAAAAATTTACCACGACATGTTGATGCCGCTCCATGATAGCATGCCAAGTTTCATGAATTTCAAACGAGTTTTGGATTTACTAGAATTTCTAAACAAGGTATCTCAATGCTTGCAGTGGAGTGACGGTCGCAGGGTGTTTGACATTCATTCCCATTTCTTGCATGGGACCTAAGCATGCACCCAAGGACAAAGATTTGATTTTTTAACCAATTTATATGCACTGAAGCATGTGCATGTAGTTCAAATTTGAATTATGCACATAAATGCATTGAAAACTCAATTAATGCATAAAAATGTCCAAACGAACCCTGAATAATTCGAATTCTTTTATGACACACATATAGTTGCATGTTCACTGCATATAAAAGGTCTAGCAATTCAAACACCGTCCATGGCCGCTGTGACCGCATTATGTAATTCAAATCGAGACAAAAAATCAAGTGGATTTGACACAGTTTATTATAACCAATAGTGTGAGATGCAGCACAAAATATCTTGAAGCACCGTCGGAGTATAGTACGCATACGGCTTATGCGAGAAGGTGCAAAGGCAACAGTCCACAGCCCACTCTGAATAAGGGACCGTGTCTGATGACACTTTAAGCGCTGATACGTCCATTTTGCATCATGCTTTTATATCGATATTTATTGCATTATGGACTGTTATTTCACTTTATGTCACAATACTTATGGCTATTCTCTCTTATTTACAAGGTTTACATAAGGAGGGAGAATGCCGGCAGTTGGAATTCTGGGCTGGAAAAGGAGCAAATTTAGAGACCTATTCTGCGCAACTCCAAAAGTCCTGAAACTTCACGGGACATCTCAAAAAAATAAAGAAAAATCCTCGCCAAAGATGAAGGCCAGGGGGCCCACACCCTTCTCACGAGGGTGGGGGCGCCCCCCCCCTAGGGCGCGCCCCCCTACCTCGTGGGCCCCCTGGTGGCTCTCCGACGTCCATCTTCTCCTATATGAGGTCTTTCGATGAGAAAAAAATAGAGAGGAACTTTTCAGGATGAGACTCCGCCGCCACGAGGCGGAACCTTGGCGGATCCAATCTAGAGCTCCGGCAGAGCTGTTCTGCCGGGGATACTTCCCTCCCAGAGGGGGAAATCATCACCATCATCATCACCAACTCTCCTCTCATCGGGAGAAGGCAATCTCCATCAACATCTTCACTAGAACCATCTCATCTCCAAACCCTAGTTCATCTCTTGTATCCAATTCTTGTCTCAAAGTCCGGGATTGGTGCTAGTAGGTTGCTAGTAGTGTTGATTACTCCTTGTAGTTGATGCTAATTGGTTTATTTGGTGGAAGATCATATGTTCAGATCCTATATGCATATTATTACCCCTATGATTATGAACATGAATATGCTTTGTGAGTAATTACGTTCGTTCATGAGGACAAGGGAGAAGTCTTGCTATGAGTAGTCATGTGAATTTGGTATTCGTTTGATATTTTGATAAGATGTATGTTGTCTAGCCTCTAGTGGTGTTATGTGAACGTCGACTACATAACACTTCACCATTATTTGGGCCTAGAGGTAGGCATTGGGAAGTAATAAGTAGATGATGGGTTGCTAGAGTGACAGAAGCTTAAACCCTAGTTTATGCGTTGCTTCGTAAGGGGCTGATTTGGATCCATATGTTTCATGCTATGGTTAGATTTACCTTAATACTTTTGTTGTAGTTGCGGATGCTTGCAATAGAGGTTAATCATAAGTGGGATGCTTGTTCAAGTAAGAACAGCACCCAAGCACTGGTCCACCCACATATCACGCGAATCATATGAACGTGATGAAAACTAGCTTGATGATATTCCCATGTGTCCTCGGGAGCGCTTTTCCTATTACAAGAGTTTGTTCTGGCTTGTCCTTTGCTACAAAAGGTTTGGGCCACCTTGCTGCACTTTATTTACTTTTGTTACTTGTTGCTTGTTACAATTTATCATATCACAAAACTATCTGTTACCACTTATTTCAGTATTGCAGAGAATACCTTGCGGAAAACCGCTTATCATTTCCTTCTGCTCCTCGTTGGGTTCGACACTCTTACTTATCGAAAGGACTAAGATAGATCCCCTATACTTGTGGGTCATCAAGACTCTTTTCTGGCGCCGTTGCCGTGGAGTGTAGCGCTTTTGGTAGGTGGAATTTGGTAAGGAAAAATTTATATAGTGTGCTGAAAATTTACTGTCACTTGTTACTATGGAAAGTAATTCTTTGAGGGGCTTGTTCGGGGTATCTTCACCCCGTCCAATAGAGAAAAGTGTTGCTCCTCAACCCACTAAACCTATTGAAAATGAAACTCCTTTTGAATTTCCTTCGGGTATGATGGAAAAACTGCTAGCTAATCCTTTTACAGGAGATGGAACGAAGCATCCTAATGAGCACTTAATATATGTGGATGAAGTTTCTGGATTATTTAAGCTTGCAGGTATACCTGATGATGTTTCTAAGAAGAAGGTCTTCCCTTTATCTTTGAAGGGAGACGCATTGATATGGTATAGGCTATGTGATGATATGAGATCATGGGACTATAAAAGATTGAAGTTGGAATTTCATCAAAAGTATTACCCTATGCATCTTGTTCATCGTGATCGCAATTATATATATAATTTCTAGCCTCGCGAAGGAGAAAGCATCGCTCAAGCTTGGGGGAGGCTTAAATCAATGTTATATTCATGCCCCAATCATGAGCTCTCGAGAGAAATAATTATGCAAAGTTTTTATGCTCGGCTTTCTGAAAGCAATCGCACCATGCTCGATACTTCTTGTGATGGCTCTTTTATGATGAAGACTATTGAATTCAGATGGAATTTATTGGATAGAATTAAACGCAACTCTGAAGATTGGGACCTCGACGAAGGTAAGGAGTCAGGTATGACACCTAAGTTTGATTGTGTTAAATCTTTTATGGACACCGATATTTTCCGTAAGTTTAGCACTAAATATGGACTTGACTCTGAGATAGTAGCTTCTTTCTGTGAATATGTTGCTACTTATGTTGATCTCCCTAAGGAGAAGTGGTTTAAATATCATCCTCCCATAGAAGTAAAAGTAGCTGCACCTATTAAAGTTGAAGAAAAGACTGTCACTTATAATGATCCTATTGTTCCTACTTCTTATGTCGAGAAACCACCTTTCCCTGTTAGAATAAAGGATCATGCTAAAGCTTCAACTGTTGTTCATAAAAGCAATATTAGAACTTATACACCCCCTGAGCAAGTTAAAGTAGAACCTAATATTGCTATTGTTAAAGATCTCTTGTCTGATAATATTGATTGGCATGTTATTCAGTTCGAAGGTGAAACTGCTAGAATTGCTAAACCTTGTGATAAAGATAAACATAGACCTGTGGTAGGCGTGCCTGTTATTTCTATTAAAATAGGAGATCATTGTTATCATGGCTTATGTGATATGGGTGCTAGTGCTAGTGCAATACCTATTGACTTATATGAAGAAATTAAGAATGAAATTGCACCTGCAAAGTTAGAAGATATTGATGTCACAATTAAACTTGCCAATAGAGATACTATTTCACCAATTGGAATTGTTAGAGATGTTGAAGTCTTGTGTGGGAAAACTAAATATCCTGCTGATTTTCTTGTTCTTGGTTCCCCACAAGATAGCTTTTGTCCCATTATATTTGGTAGACCCTTCTTAAATACTGTCAATGCCACCATAGATTGCACAAAGAATGTTGTTACTATTGGCTTGGATGATATGGTTCATGAGTTTAATTTCTCTAAATTTAGTAAACAACATCGTGAGGAAGAATTACCTAGTAAGGATGAAATTATTGGTCTTGCTTCTATTGTCGTACCTCCTAGTGATCCTTTAGAACACTATTTGCTATACCATGAAAATGATATGTTCATGAATGAAAGAACGGAAATAGATGAAGTATTCTTTAAACAAGAACCTATTCTGCAACACAATTTGCCTGTTGAAATTTTAGGGGATCCTCCTCCACCCAAGGGTGATCCCGTGTTTGAGCTTAAACCTTTGCCTGATAATCTTAAATATGCTTATCTTGATGAAAAGAAGATATATCCTGTTATTATTAGTGCTAACCTTTCAGAGCATGAAGAAGAAAGATTATTGAAAACTCTGAAGAAGCATTGTGCTGCTATTGGATATACTCTTGATGATCTTAAGGGCATTAGTCCCACTCTATGTCAACATAAAATAAATTTGGAAGCAGATGTCAAACCAGTTCGTGATCCTCAACGACGTTTGAATCCTAAAATGAAAGAAGTGGTAAGAAAAGAAATACTAAAGCTTCTGGAGGCAGGTATAATCTATCCTGTTGCTGATAGTGAGTGGGTAAGTCATGTCCATTGTGTCCCTAAGAAGGGAGGTATTATTGTTGTTCCGAATGATAAAGATGAATTAATTCCACAAAGAATTATCACAGGTTATAGGATGGTAATTGATTTCCGCAAATTAAATAAAGCTACTAAAAAAGATCATTACCCCTTACCTTTTATTGATCAAATGCTAGAAAGATTATGCAAACATACACACTACTGCTTTCTAGATGGTTATTCTGGTTTCTCTCAAATACCTGTGTCGGCTAGAGATCAATCAAAGACTACTTTTACATGCCCTTTTGGTACTTTTGCTTATAGACGTATGCCTTTTGGTTTATGTAATGCACCTGCTACCTTTCAAAGATGCATGATGGCTATATTCTCTGACTTTTCTAAAAAGATTTGTAAGGTTTTCATGGACGACCTTTCCGTCTATGGTTCCTCTTTTGATGATTGCTTGAGCAATCTTGATCGAGTTTTGCAGAGATGTGAAGAAACTAATCTTGTCTTGAATTGGGAAAAGTGCCACTTTATGGTTAATGAAGGTATTGTCTTGGGGCATAAAGTTTCTGAAAGAGGTATTGAAGTTGATAAAGCCAAGGTTGATGCTATTGAAAAGATGCCATGTCCCAAGGACATCGAAGGTATAAGAAGTTTCCTTGGCCACGCCGGATTTTACAGGAGGTTCATTAAGGACTTCTCAAAAATTTCTCGGCCTCTGACTAATTTATTGCAAAAAGATATACCATTTGTCTTTGATGATGATTGTGTAGAAGCATTTGAAATACTTAAGAAAGCATTAGTCTCTTCACCTGTTGTTCAGCCACCTGATTGGAATTTACCCTTTGAAATTATGTGTGATGCCAGTGATTATGCTGTAGGTGCTGTTCTAGGGCAAAGAGTTGATAAGAAACTAAATGTTATTCATTATGCTAGTAAGACTCTAGACAATGCTCAAAGAAATTATGCTACTACTGAAAAACAGCTTTTAGCAGTTGTATTTGCTTGTGATAAGTTCAGATCTTATATTGTTGATTCTAAAGTAACTATTCACACTGATCATGCTGCTATTAAATATCTTATGGAAAAGAAAGATGCTAAACCTATACTTATTAGATGGGTTCTCTTGCTACAAGAATTTGATTTGAATATTGTTGATAGAAAGGGAGCTGAGAACCCCGTTGCAGACAACTTATCTAGGTTAGAGAATGTTCTTGATGACCCACTACCTATTAATGATGACTTTCTTGACGAATAATTAAATGTTATAAGTACTTCTCGTAGTACTCCATGGTATGCTGATTATGCTAATTATATTGTTGCTAAATTTATACCACCTAGCTTCACATACCAGCAAAAGAAAAAGTTTTTCTATGACTTGAGACATTTCTTTTGGGATGATCCACATCTTTATAAGGAAGGAGTAGATGGTGTTATTAGACGTTGTGTACCTGAGCATGAACAGGAACAGATCATACGCAAGTGTCATTCCAAGCCTTATGGAGGACACCACGCTGGAGATAGAACTGCACATAAGGTATTGCAATCCGGTTTTTATTGGCCTACTCTCTTCAAGGATGCCCGTAAGTTTGTCTTGTCTTGTGATGAATGTCAAAGAATTGGTAATATTAGTAGACGTCAAGAAATGCCTATGAATTATTCACTTGTTATTGAGCCATTTGATGTTTGGGGCTTTGATTATATGGGACCTTTTCCTGCCTCTAATGGATACACACATATTTTAGTTGCTGTTGATTACATTACTAAGTGGGTAGAAGCTATTCCAACTAGTAGTGCTGATCATAACACTTCTATTAAAATGCTTAAAGAAGTTATTTTTCCAAGGTTTGGAGTCCCTATATATTTAATGATTGATGGTGGTTCACACTTTATTCATGGTGCCTTCCATAAAATGCTTGCTATATATGATGTTAATCATAGAATTGCATCTCCTTATCATCCACAGTCTAGTGGTCAAGTAGAATTGAGCAATAGAGAGCTCAAATTAATTTTGCAAAAGACTGTTAATAGGTCTAGGAAGAATTGGTCCAAGAAACTTGATGATGCATTATGGGCTTATAGAACTGCATACAAAAATCCTATGGGTATGTCTCCATATAAAATGGTTTATGGAAAAGCATGTCACTTACCTCTCGAACTAGAACATAAGGCATATTGGGCTATTAAAGAGCTCAACTATGATTTTAAACTTGCCGGTGAGAAGAGGTTATTTGATATTAGCTCACTTGATGAATGGAGAACCCAAGCTTATGAAAATGCTAAGTTGTTTAAAGAAAAAGTTAAGAGATGGCATGACAAAAGGATACAAAAGCGTGAGTTTAATGTAGGTGATTATGTATTGCTATACAACTCTCGTTTAAGATTTTTCACAGGAAAACTTCTCTCTAAATGGGAAGGCCCCTATGTTATTGAAGAGGTCTATCACTCCGGTGCCATAAAAATAAACAACTTCGAGGGCACAAATCCGAAGGTGGTAAACGGTCAAAGAATCAAACATTATATCTCAGGTAATCCCATAAATGTTGAAACCAATATTATTGAAACTATAACCCCGGAGGAATACATAAGGGACACTTTCCGGAACGTTTTAGACTCCGAAAAGGAATAGGTATGTGGTACGGTAAGTAAACCGACTCCAAAACAATTTTTAAGGCAATATCTCTCTATTTTGGAATATTTATAAAAATAGAAAAATAAGTAGCACTCCAGGAAGGACACGAGAGCCCCACGAGGGTGGTGGGCGCGCCCTACCCCCTACCTCGTGAGCACCTCGTGTGCCTTCCGGACTCCGTTTTCTTGCACGTTACGTATTTTGGTCGGTAAAAATTCATTATATATTCTCCCGAAGGTTTTGACTCCCGTATCACGCAAACCTCCTCTGTTCTTGTTCCGAGCTTTTTTCTGTCAGGGTTTTCCAGGCTAGGCATCATGCCGTCTCCCTCCTCCAACAATGGTGACAGCGATGCTTGGCTAATGAAGATGGGTCTGAAGAGGGAAGAACCCACGAGGGTCAACAAGGATGAAAGGATCAAGAAGGCCACGGAGGATCAAGCTCCGGCAGCAAAAGACATCCTTCAACTTGATCATAACCTTCTTACCCCAACTGAGATCGAAGCTTTCAAGATGATTGAGTTAGCTCGTATACAAAACAAGTATCTCACACAAGAAAATATTTTGTTGAAGGAGCATATTGTCGCACTCAAGGGCATTATTCGCAAGCTGGAGGACCTCTTACGCTCGATGTGCGATTATCCGTCACCTCCACCTTCTTCACCAACAAAGGAGATATAATCACATCGGTATGGGCACCCCCCTTGGTAACTGCCAAGCTTGGGGGAGGTGCCCCGGTATCGTATCACAATAACAACTCCTATCTTTATTGTTTTTCTTAGTTCGATCCTATTAGTAGTATCTTGATCTAGTAGAATAAAGTTTATGGTATGATCTAGTTTTGAGTTTTGCTTTATGATCCCTCTATGTAATCGAGTCCGTGATCTATATATAATAAAGATTAGTGTTGAGTCAAGGGCTTGATTATTTTGCCATGATCTTGGGTGAATAAAAGAAAAGAGAAAAAGAATAAAAGAAACAAAAAGAGTTCATATCGATCTTATTGAGAGTAATGAACTCACATAGAAAGAGTATGATGATTAAAAGTTGTTGGGAATTGGCAGACATAGCTTTGGTCATTGTTGCAATTAATAGGAAGTAATAAGGAAAGAGAGGTTTTCACATATAGATATATTATCATTGACATCTTTTATGATTGGGAGCACTCATTAAAATATGACATGCTAAAGAGTTGATGTTGGACAAGGAAGACAACGTAATGAGTTATGTCTTTCTTATATCTGAGATAAAGTATGTTGTCATGGATCCTCTAACTTGTTGAGCTTGCCTTTCCCCCTCATGCTAACCAAATTCTCAGAACCAAGTAGAAATACTACTTATGCTTCCAAATACCCTTAAACTAGTTTTTCCATGAGAGTCCACCATATCTACCTATGGATTGAGTAAGATCCCTCAAGTAAGTTGTCATCGGTGCAAAGCAATAAAAATTGCTCTAAATATGTATGATTGATTGGTGTGGGAGAAATAAGCTTTATACAATCTTGTGATGTGGAAGTAATAAAAGCGACGGACTGCATAATAAAGGTTCATATCACAAGGGGCAATATAAAGTGACATTCTTTCGCATTGAGATTTTATGCATCCAACCATAAAAGCGCATGGAAACCTCTGCTTCCCTCTGCGAAGGGCCTATCCTTTATTATTATCTTCTACCTTATGCAAGAGTCATGGTGATCTTCACCTTTTCTTTTTCATTTTATCCTTTGGCAAGCTCAGCATGTTGGAAAGAACATGATATATATATATATATATATATATATATATAATTGGATGTAGGGGAGCATGAACCATTATTGTTGACATTACCCTTGAGGTAAAAGGTTGTGGGGCAAAACTATAAAGCCCCTATCTTTCTTTGTGTCCGATTAAAACTCCGTAACCACAAGTATTGCATGAGTGTTAGCAATTATGGAGGACTAAATGATAGTTGAGTATGTGGACTTGCTTTTTAGCTCTGACATAGACTCTTTCCGATGTTATGATAAATTGCAATTGCTTCAATGACTAAGATTATAGTTTGTCGGAGCCCAATAAGGTTTATGATTTATACTTTTGCATTGTGAATAGATCATCACTTGAACATAAGTAATCATATGACAAAATCTATATATGTTGCTGTTATGAGAATAATCATGATGCCTTCATGTCCGTATTTTATTTTTATCGACGCCTCTACCTATGAACATGAGGACATATTTATTGTTATCGGCTTTCCGCTTGAGGACAAGCGAGGTCTAAGCTTGGGGGAGTTGATACGTCCATTTTGTATCATGCTTTTATATTGATATTTATTGCATTATGGACTGTTATTTCACTTTATGTCACAATACTTATGGCTATTCTCTCTTATTTTACAAGGATTACATAAGGAGGGAGAATGTCGGCAGCTGGAATTCTAGGCTGGAAAAGGAGCAAATATTAGAGACCTATTCTGCGCAACTCCAAAAGTCCTGAAACTTCATGGGACATCTTAAAAGAAATAAAAAGATCCTCGCCAAAGATGAAGGCCAGGGGGCCCACACCCTTCTCACGAGGGTGGGGGGCGCACCCCCCTAGGGCGCGCCCCTACCTCATGGACCCCCTGGTGGCTCTCCGACGTCCATCTTCTCCTATATGAGGTCTTTCGATGAGAAAAAAATAGAGAGGAACTTTTCGGGACGAGACTCCGCCGCCACGAGGCGGAACCTTGGCGGATCCAATCTAGAGCTCTGGCAGAGCTGTTCTGCCGGGGATACATCCCTCCTGGAGGGGGAAATCATCACCATTGTCATCACCAATGCTCCTCTCATCGGGAGAGGGCAATCTCCATCAACATCTTCACCAGCACCATCTCATCTCCAAACCCTAGTTCATCTCTTGTATCCAATTCTTGTCTCAAAGTCCGGGATTGGTGCTAGTAGGTTGCTAGTAGTGTTGATTACTCCTTGTAGTTGATGCTAATTGGTTTATTTGGTGGAAGATCATATGTTCAGATCATATATGCATATTATTACCCCTATGATTATGAACATGAATATGCTTTGTGAGTAATTATGTTCGTTCATGAGGACAAGGGAGAAGTCTTGCTATGAGTAGTCATGTGAATTTGGTATTCGTTTGATATTTTGATAAGATGTATGTTGTCTAGCCTCTAGTGGTGTTATGTGAACGTCGACTACATTACACTTCACCATTATTTGGGCCTAGAGGTAGGCATTGGGAAGTAATAAGTAGATGATGGGTTGCTAGAGTGACAGAAGCTTAAACCCTAGTTTATGCGTTGCTTCGTAAGGGGCTGATTTGGATCCATATGTTTCATGCTATGGTTAGGTTTACCTTAATACTTTTGTTGTAGTTGCGGATGCTTGCAATAGAGGTTAATCATAAGTGGGATGCTTGTTCAAGTAAGACCAGCACCCAAGCACCGGTCCACCCACATATCAAATTATCAAAGTATCGAACGCGAATCATATGAACATGATGAAAACTAGCTTGATGATATTCCCATGTGCCCTTGGGAGCGCTTTTCCTATTATAAGAGTTTGTTCCGGCTTGTCCTTTGCTACAAAAGGATTGGGCCACCTTGCTGCACTTTATTTACTTTTGTTACTTGTTGCTTGTTACAATTTATCATATCACAAAACTATCTGTTACCACTTATTTCAGTACTTGCAGAGAATACCTTGCTGAAAACCGTTTATCATTTCCTTCTGCTCCTCGTTGTGTTCGACACTCTTACTTATCGAAAGGACTACGATAGATCCCCTATACTTGTGGGTCATCATGCGCCAGTTTTTCGCTGAAGCGATTCCAAATTTCGGCTTCCGCGGAAATATCTACCTCCCCGCCCCCTCCCCCTTACCAAAATCCACATTTCCCCTGTTTTCGCCTTCCTTTCCAAGTTGAATCCTTCACTCCTTGCTTGCAGCGCCGCCTCCTTGCCGGCGACCCTCCTTCATGCTGCTCGGCCTCGCCTATCCAGGCAGGTAATCGACACCCGACCCCCATCCTCTTCCTCCTTGCACATCGCACATGCCCCGACCACCGGCGCGAGTGCGACACCTTCCACCCAAATCACCGACCCCTCCACCAAATAAGCGCCAGACTAAGCCATGGTGCATGCAGTATAGCTAGGATCCCAAGGAGCATTTGGCAGCGGAGAAGAAAATCGCGGCCGCATGCGCGGATGAGGTCGCGGTGGCTGCCATTCGTGCCGACCCCCAGATCTTGGAGGAGCACCTCGCTGTCGAGGCCACCATTAACGCCTCACATGCCGACGCTACAACACGGTTGGTTGCTTTAAACGATAGTTCGTGGTGTTTTCTCGAGGCCACCATTGGTGCCTTCGATGAAGACTACGAGGTGTTTTCTCAGCGTGCACGTGCTTACCTCATCTCGAGAGCTAGCAGGTTGGTGCCCGGTGCGGCTCAGGCAACTCACCACTACAACAAGGGCACTCACAATGCGGAGGCCTCGCCCTCTTCCATGTCCAAGGAGTCAATCGTCATCGATATCTCCGACAATGACGAGTAGCTTGTCTTATTAGCTCACTATAAGGACCCATGTTCAGTTTGCTAGCTACTGTCTTTCCTTAACAAATTCTAGTGAATTTTACTATCTACTTTTACCATGCAATCTTCTTCTATAGTGTATATGTTCTATATGTCGTGCAATGTGTTCAGTTAACTGCTTGGTTCAATCCTGCAAATCTGATGTTTAATTCTTCAGGGTGCAATATTTTCCAATTGTTAATCATGCTTGGTTTGGTTAACTGTCCAATCTTCTATTACGAGTATGTTATATTGTGCAATGTGGTGCCCAGTTAATGTTTGGTTCATTTGTTGTGGTGTTTAGTTAGGTTCAATTCTGCAATGCGATGTTCAATTGTTGTGGCTGCATTCTGTTATTGTATACCATGTGAGAAATAAATTGAATTTGGCTGTACTAAATACATGGGAAACAAATACAATTGCTATATTTCCAAGTTGTTAAGCATGCTTGGTTTGGTTAATTGTCTGATCTTCTATTAGGAGTATGTTATATTGTGCAATGTGGTGCTCAGTTAACATTTGGTTCATTTGTTGTGGTGTTTAGTTAACTGCTTGGTTCAATTCTACAATGCGATGTCCAATTGATGTGGCTGCATTCTCTTATTGTATACCATGTGAGGAATAAGTCTAATTTGGTTGCACTTAATACATGAGAAACATATGCAAGTGCTATATTTCCTAATTCTTAATCATGCTTGGTTTGGATAAATGGGTTTTCCATGTGGCTTGAATTAATCTGATGAATCTGCAATGTGCTTATTTATCATCAACATATTTTACTGATAGCATGCGAACCCTTACTTAACTTGATGACTAACTACCTTATATGTGTTGCAGGGAAACAATGGGAAGCACTGAGGTGTACAAGATGGTACTAACTATTATACCTTGCCTTTTTTATTCTTTTGCCCCATTTCCAATATAGAGAAGATATTTATGCATATCCTTGTTTTCAGGCTTCACTGATGATTACCTCTCAACCCACCTCTGTGGTCAGGAGGCGAGGAAAGTTTTCATACAACACCCACGGTTCAATATTGAAGTGTTCCTGAAGAGGTCGAAGGAAGGACGGTCAATCATCCACAGGCACTGGCCCAAAGTTGCAAAGACCTTCAAAATGAATGAAGGCTCAATATTCGCCTTCTGCTTCAGCAGTTTTCCAGATGAGATGCATCTCTCTATGTATCGTCTATGATGCTAATTTCAAAATGTTCTAGATGTTGCATGTGAAACTTGCTGCTGGTGCAGTTGTGTAATGGGGTAGCTGAGTGCTGAAGTTATATCATGTTGTACTCCGATGTATTTCAATTATGAAATCCTGCTTCCTTAATATGGAAATGTAATATATTATGTGCTTAATATGAATGTTAATTAGAATAGTAAATGGATTATTAATAATAGGGCAATTGGCCCGCTAATTGGCCAATTAGCTTGCTAATTGGGTTTTCCTATTGCAAAAGGTTAATGAGAAAACACATGGGCGATGACCTCAGGCAAGGCACACAGTTTCTAGGAATAAACCGTGTTGGATCAATGAACAATCACACACGACATTCTCTTGAAAACTGTTTGCATTACGCCACCTTGCGCACATGTTTTCCTTGGAGTGACTGTGTGGGATGTATATACGAACGGAAAAGTTTAGCGGTGACTGACTGTGTGGGATGTACTTACGACTGGAAATGATTTCGCCTGTATAATTGTATTTTTTAACACTACTGTACATATTTCTGTATTTGAGTGCTCGCCGGTCGCACACGACCTCATTTTACCGAGCGTGTGTGCCAGGAGGGCACATTCCCAATGGTTTCTGGGTCATGTGGGAAGGACCCCCTATCACCCACACCCACTTGGTGACGGTTCCGAATGCCGTCGCGGAAAGAGGTTAAAAACCGTTTGTTTAGCACTGACGCGTACCAATGAGACTTCAACCTTCCCTGAACGTGTCTTGATGACTTCATGTTATCCTTTGAGCTGCTCACTTTTGTGATTACAGTTTGATTGTCGCAGTTCATAAGGATACCCGGTACAGGTTTCTCAACTACCGGCAAGTCATTCAAGAGCCGGTGAAGCGAATCTGCTTCGACCGTAGCTGTATCTAGTGTTGTGAGTTCTGCTTCCATTGTTGACCTCGTTAAGATGGTCTGCTTGCAAGACTTCAAAGAAACAGCGCCACCTCCATGAGTGAATATATATCCGCTCGTGGCCTTTATCTCATCGGCATCTGAGATCCAGTTTGAGTCACTATACCCTTCCAGTACCTTTGGGTACCCAGTGTAGTGAATTCCATAACTCGTAGTGCCTTTCAAGTAACGCACAACTCTCTCTAGAGCTTTCCAATGCACATCTCCAGGTTTTGAGACAAACCGGCCCAGTTTGCTAACAGAAAAAGAGGTTAGGTCTTGTACCAGTGGCTAAATAGATAAGCGAGCCAATAATCTGAGAATACTTCAATTGATCTCTAGCAATTCTTTGGTTCTTTCGAAGCAGCACGCTAGCATCATATGATGTTGGAGAGGGCTTGAAGTGATTGTAGCCAAAGCGACTCAAGATCTTTTCCACATAGTGAGATTGAAGTAATGTAATCCCACCATCATCGTCTCTCAACAACTTGATGTTCAGAATGACATCAGCTGGTCCTAAATCCTTCATCTCAAAACAACGAGATAGGAAATCCTTGACCTCCTTAATAACATTCAGATTTGTTCCCAAAATCAGTATGTCATCAACATACAAGCAAAGGATAACTCCCTTGCCCCCACCATGGCGATAGTACACACATTTATCAGCTTCATTTATAACAAAGCATGCAGCTATTAAAGTTCTTTCAAACTTCTCATGCCACTGTTTGGGTGCTTTCTTGAGTCCATATAAAGACTTCAGCAACTTGCACACTTTTCCTTCCTGGCCATCTACTACAAACCTGAGGGAGTCCTGGATTAGGGGGTGTCCGGGTAGCCGGACTATACCTTCAGCCGGACTCCAGGACTATGAAGATACAAGATTGAAGACTTCGTCCCGTGTCCGGATGGGACTTTCCTTGGCGTGGAAGGCAAGCTTGGCGATGCGGATATTTAGATCTCCTACCATTGTAACCGACTTTGTGTAACCCTAACCCTCTCCGGTGTCTATATAAATCGGAGGGTTTTAGTCCGTAGGACAACTTCATCATACAACAACCATACCATAGGCTAGCTTTTAGGGTTTAGCCTCCTTGATCTCGTGGTAGATCTACTCTATCATCAATATTAATCAAGCAGGACGTAGGGTTTTACCTCCATCAAGAGGGCCCGAATCTGGGTAAAACATCGTGTTCCTTGCCTCCTATTACCATCCGGCCTAGACGCATAGTTCGAGACCCCCTACCCGAGATCCGCCGGTTTTGACACCGACATTGGTGCTTTCACTGAGAGTTCCTCTGTGCCGTCGCAATCAGGAAGGATGCCTCTTCTCGTCTTTAAATACGGCGTCGTTACTAAGGGAGCCTTGGCTGTCGGCCAAACTCTCCGGCTAGGCGGTTTTCTCACGACCGCCTGTTCGGCCGTTGCGCCAACGGTGACCTCTCGGGTCATCAAAAGCAATCTTCACGTCAGCTCGGAACTCGTCGAGCAGTTAGATCCAATGGAGCTCTCTTCCGTAAACGAGCTCTTGGATCGCATCGCCGCCTTGGGGGTCACTATGGATTATGACCAGGTTGGGCTTAAACCTGATCTAAGAGAAATTAATTCTCCCCAAGTCACCCATCACATTGTCGTGGTAGAGGCACAGTGCGGCGACTCTTCATCTATCTTAAGGACTAGCTACGTCCGGATTCCCGATCCCTCCAAGCCGGATACCCGCAGAGGAGAGGACGTAACTCAAGACCTGAACTTAGAATCAGGCAATGGGCTAGATTCACTGGACAACATCCAAGAATCCAAACTTCAGAGTTCAGAAACTCCTTGGCCTCTGAGTCTTAGAATGGGTGAAGTTCCGGATTTACTTCCACCCACCCACCCGAACATAAGCGATCTATCCCAAATCAGGAAAAAGCCCGAAGAAACAGTACATCATTACTGGGCAAGGTTCCTCCTGGTTATGAACAGGATAAAGAACTGCCGCGAGGAAGACGCAATCTCAATCTTTTGCAATAATTGCATGGACAAGGGAATCCTCAACGCCACAGGTCGTCGTGATATTACACGCTTCTCTGACTTGGCGTCCATAGTACAAAAGTACTGTGCGAAGTAAAGCGCCCGGAAAACCAAAACTAAATTTTGGGACAATCCGGCCCTGAATAGAAACCTCGTCCGAAATAAAAGGGTGCATCATCATCAGACACCCAGGTTAAAAACCAAAAAACCAAAACCCTCTACAGGGCATGGAACCGTACTGGAGGGATGGCTTAATGGACCCTGTAAAATTCATAGTACAGAGGACGCCACACCAACTCATAGCCTTAGAGCATGTTGGATACTCTGGCAGGTGGCCAAAAGGGGCGAAGATCTCCTAATTCCGGAGGCCGCAAAAAACCACCTTAGGGACTCCAGTATAGTCTTAACAGTCTTCGAGACTTTCGCATCAAATAATATGCGAAAAGGAACACTCCGCAGCCTCGCCGAAGTCTATCAAGTAGCAATAATAAACCCATGGAGTGACACATCTATTACTTTTAATGCCAGTGATGAACCTAAAAACCGAACAGCTCGAGCACCAGTCGCATTGATACTCAGTCCTATAGTGGATGGCTTTCGCCTCACCAAGGTACTCATGGACGGAGGCAGCGGATTGAACCTCATTTATGAGGAAACCCTTCAAAAAATGGAAATAGACTGGAACCGCATTGAGCGAAGCAGCACAACCTTTAGAGGAATAATCCCCAGTCGGGAAGCACGCTATGCAGGAAAAATCACACTAGATGTGGTGTTCGGCACGCCGGATAATTATAGGTCCGAAGAGGTCACATTCCAAGTGGCCCCGTTCAGTAGCGGATACCACACTCTGCTGGGGCGGGAAGCGTTTACAATCTTCCAAGCAATACCCCATTACGGGTACATGAAGCTCAAGATGCCCGGGCCGAACAGAATCATCACTCTCGCTAGTGATCCGGACATAGCACTCTGCGCCGAAAACAAGACAGCCGCATTGGCCCTTGAGGCACTGTCCGAAGCCCTAGCGGTTGAGGAACTGACTACGCTGCGCTCCACGATAAACAGGGACGATGTGATACTCAATAAAAGATCCAAGTCCACCTCCTTTAAACCAGCAGATGAAATAGTCAAATTCCAGGTCCATCCAACGGACCCCAATAAAACAGCTTCCATCGGGGCATGATTAAACCCCGATGTAGACGCTGCACTGCAAGAATTCCTACGGGAGAACTAGGACATTTTTGCCTAGCACCTTTCAGACATGCTAGGAATCCCACGCAGGCTGGCTGAACACAGCTTAAATATCCTAAAAGGGTTCAAACCTGTCAAACAAGCCTTTCGGCGTTTCTCTGAGCCCAAGAGACAGGCAATGGGAGAGGAGCTAGCCAAACTATTGGAGGCCGGATTCATCAGAGATATAAAACATCCGGACTGGCTAGCAAACTTGGTGATGGTACCAAAGAAGGACAAATCCTGGCGCCTGTGCATTGACTTCAAAGACCTTAACAAGGCTTGCCCAAAGGATCCCTTCCCCCTCCCCCGCATCGATCAAATTATCAACACCATCGCAGGACACGATTCGTTGTGCTTCCTCGACGCATACTCCGGTTACCATCAAATCAAGATGGCCGAGTCAGACCAAGCTGCAATGACATTCATCACCCCATACGGCCCATTCTGCTTCAACACAATGCCTTTCGGGCTCAAAAACGCCGGCGCAACATATCAGCGCATGATTCAGACATGTCTAGCAAACCAGATCGGCAAAACAGTAGAGGCATACGTGGATGATGTGGTCATAAAAACAAGACATGTCGAATCTCTAGTAGATGACTTGAGGCTTCCATTTGACAACCTCTAAGCATATGACATCAAGCCAAATCCGGAAAAATGCATTTTCGGCGTTCCAGCCGGAAAGCTCTTGGGCCTCACTGTATCCGGTAGAGGAATCGAAGCAAATCACAGTAGCATCGGAAGTACCACTCAACGATATTATAAACAACCGTGACGCAACGGGCCGGATTGCAAAATGGGCCATCGAGCTCCTCCCATTCGACATAACTTATAGGCCACAGCGAGCTATCAAGTCGCAAGGTTTGGCCGACTTCGTCGCAGAATGGATGGAGGCCGAACTCCTTAAAGAGTACGGCACATATTCAAACTAGATCATGCACTTCGACGGTTCCAAAATGTTGACCGGACTAGGGGCCGACGTCGTTTTGACGTCCCCCACAGGAGACACAGTTCAATATGTACTCCAGATTATGTACACAGACTCCAACAATGCAGCCGAATATGAGGCCCTTTTACATGGTCTCCGGATGGCAGTATCCATGGGCATTCGACGCCTAGAGGTGCGCGGGGATCCGAACCTCGCGATATCCCAAATAAATGGAGACTTCGATGCCAAGGATCCAAAAATGGCAGCTTACTGCAACGCCGTCCTCAAAATGTCAGCTCGGTTTGAGGGGCTCGAATTTCACCATATAGCCCGAGAAAACAATCAGGCGGCAGACGTCCTAGCACGCATCGGCGCAAAACGCGATGCGGTCCCCCCCCCCCCCAACATCTTCCTGGAAAGGTTGTTCAAGCCATCCGTAGTATGGGAAGGGGAACATGGCAATATTAGCCCGGACCCAACCGCACTGTCCGACGCCGAACAATCTGACATAATCGGAGGCTCTGCCAATGAAATCACAACCTCAGCCCACGTACTAATGGCCGTTATTGCCCCGTGGACAAAACCATTCCTAGCCTACCTTACTAGGTAGGAACTCCCAGAGGACCAAAACGAGGCACGCTGTATAGTGCGGCGATCTAAAGCCTATAAAGTCCATGAGGGAGAACTTTATAAGAAAAGCACTACCGGAGTCCTTCAAAGGTGCATCTCCGAAGAGGAAGGGCGGAACCTGCTGGCTGAAATTCATGCCGGACTCGGTGGCCATCACGCCGCAGCTCGGTCCCTTGTAAGCAAGGTTTTCCATACAGGCTTTTATTGGCCGACGGCCCGGGCGGACGCTCAGGACTTGGTCCAACGATGCGCCGGTTGCCAGCTTTTTGCAAACCAAAGCCATATGCCACCCACCGCCCTCCAAACTATCCCCATCACTTGGCCTTTCGCGGTCTGGGGGCTTGACATGGTGGGACCCCTTAAAGGTGGAACCCACAAGAAAAAATACTTACTGGTCATGGTGGATAAGTTCACCAAATGGATAGAAGCCAAGCCTGTTAAGACGGCCAAATCCGGACCTGTGATAGACTTTATATCCGGGGTCGTACATTGTTATGGCGTCCCCCACAGCATCATCACCGATAATAGCACGAACTTTACAGCCGATGAGGTAAAACTCTGGTGCAAAAACATGGGCATCAAGCTCGATTATGCTTCCGTCTATCACCCACAAACTAACGGTCAGGTCGAACGTGCAAATGGTCTCATCATGAGCGGCATCAAACCCAGATTAGTGTGGTCCCTCAAGGAATCTAACACGGACTGGGTAGAGAAGCTCGACTATGTACTCTGGGGGCTGCGGACCACGCCGAATCGCACCACCGGATACACACCATTTTTTATGGTGTACGGCGCAGAGGCAGTCTTGCCCTGCGACATAATTCATGACTCACCTCGAGATCGATTGGCAGGACGGTTTGGACGCCTTAGAGGAGGAGCGCGACATGGCAAAAGCCCGTTCCGCATTCTATCAACAGCAGGCTCAGAGATATCAAAGCAGAGAAGTGCGGGCCAAAAAATACAATGTTGGCGAATTAGTCCTACGCCTGCCGGACAAGAAAAAGGACAAGCTGAAGCCCAAGTGGGAAGGTCCCTTCATAATCGACCAAGTCCTGACTGGTGGAGCATACCGCCTGCGAGATGCGTCGGATAACCGACTTGAGCCGAACCCATGGAACACAGCCCGTCTCTGAAGATTCTACGCCTAGCACCGGACTCTGTGTTTGTCTCCTTCCTCTGTCCATTTTTTACATTTTCTGTCTTACATTTCTCTCCTTCCCCTCTTTTCTTTTATAGCCCTTAAAGGCTCCTCAAGTGACGTGCTACTCGCGCTCATTAAACCTGGGGGCTTCTTTAACAGAAGCTTATTTATATGGGCTTCACGCCCACCACATGTGTCAAACTTCCGCATGTACCTTTTCTTCACCATTATATGCATCGATATGACTTAAGTTTTGGCCAAGCTGGGTTGCCTGGCTCCTGTGCTTACCCCTACGTTCCTGATTGTTCGGCTAGGTGGTAAAGGGAGCACCTCTACGATTGTTACTGCCGGATCAGCCGGATGTGTACCTCAGACTGGATGAAGCCGAAAGCTAGCGTTCTTAAGGGAATATTCGGTCGGTGAATGAAAAGATGACCTTTTTTACTTATTTATATATATGCCCCCAGATGATTTTCCTGCGTTTGCAGTCCGGACATGCACTTTAGGGCATGCCTCCCAGAGAAAGGAACCCCTAACGGAACTATTCTCTCTGGAAGATGTTTCTTACTAACCATGTAATATAACATAACTAGTTGGGCACTTGTCTGATAAAGCACTAATGACCCCTACGCCTGGTCTCCATGCATACCCCGGTTCTTACATAACCGGTAGGGTATTCGGACACACTCTGGACCGTCAGGTCCTGAGGTTGAAGCGAAAAGGTCGGCAACGACAAACGATCTACAATCCGGCTAGAAGCATTACACATGTCAATTAAAAATTACATAGTCACTCTGACTGATTGTATTCCTCTTCAATACCATCTAACAGGCTGTCTAACTTACAGTCCTGCTGGGAATACTTTGCGGCCAATTCTACTTGGCCGTACACTAAGCTTACAGGGATCTCCTTCCCGTCAGGCCCCACAGGTCCGACCTCGGCCATGTGGTTTGGGTCAGACTTCGTGTACCGTGTCTTCACAATGGCCCAGGCCTCCCTAGCGCCTTGTCGGCAGGCCGGTATCTTCCACAACCGGAAGCGCCGCCGAACTCCCTTAAGCTTCTCCGAAAGCTCTCCAAGGCCCTCGGGCATGGAGTGGGAAGGCCATAAGGCTTGGGAAACGCCTCGCATCGCCTGCCGAACTCGCTCGTGCAGTTGCGAGAGCTCGGGAAGAAGGTCACCCGTAGAACTGGGCATCTCCTCTGCAGGACGACCCGTTAGCATACCTACAGACATTACTCTGTTAGTCGACTTCCTCGCCGAACTCTTTTCTTTCAAAGATTCGCTTAAGAACTTACTAAATATGCCGCGTCGAAGCCGCTGATTCTCCTTAGTAGAGTCCGACAGCTGGCCACGAACATCTTTAAGTTCAACGTCCAGCTTGGTGTTGGCATCCTGAAGATCATTCTTCTCCCGCCTCACCCTTGTCAACATACTCTCACCGGCCTTTAGCCGGCGCAAGAGTTGTTGCCTCTCCGGATCTAGTCCGGTGCCATCTGCAATATGATTTGTCAGATTTACACCCACACCGCACTTCACAAGATACTAATCTTTCGAAGTGTATCTTACCAGAGGGGGTCTCTTTGGGCTCCCCTACCGCGGCTAGTGCGGCCTCCAGTTGGGCTTTGCACTCTTCTAGCTCCTGGGACAGTACGGTATTCTTCTCGGTAAGAACCTGCATAACAAATGATCCTTAAATCAGTTACCCTAACTGTTTCAAGTCTCGGGGGCTATGGTATATATATTTACCAAAATTTTCTTACCCGTATGTCTTTTACATATTGCTCTGTGGCTCTGGCTAAACCATTTTGAGCGGCACGGAGATACGCATCTCCCGAATTGAAGGCATCTAATGCCTCTTGGGAGAAACAAGTGTCACGAAGAACTGTCCGGCGACGCCTGTGGTTCATGGCACTCTCCACCTCAGAATTGGTGGCAGACAGCCTGTCCGCATCTTCTATCGGAGGAGCGTCCGGTGCGCGCCTTGTGTTCGCTTCCGCTTCCGGGCCAGACGTTGGAGCCTGGCTGGTGGAGGCGTGATTAGCAACCTCTCCGGATGTAGTCCGGCGAGGTCTCTTCGTCCTGAAGACAGCACGAATGTTAATATGCCCTAAAGGAATAACACCAGGGAAAAAGAGGGTGCGCTATACCTTTGCGCCGGCGTCTCAGTCCGGACTATATTCCTTTTTACCCCACGGGGCCCTGCGGCACCTTGTTGGCTAGCCGTCGCAGGTTCGGCCTCCCGCCTTGGAAACCTCCCCTGCAAAACACGGTCGATGTCAGGAAAACTGAAATGCGTGAGAATGGATTCCTTCTCAAGGGGATGAGACTCTGCTCTCTGTTACCTGGGAGGCCGGGATTAATCCTGGGTAATCAGCCGTAATGGCCACCAAGGTATTGTCCTTGCTTAGCTGATGAAACACCCTGTCAATCAGCTCCACCGATATGTCTGGATCCTCTTCGGAGTCCGGATCGAGGGACCGTTCTGGATCCTCGGGCTATGGGGGACGGCTGTTTATATCCTTTACTTCCTGACGCAGTTCCTGCATTGAAATCGGAAGACTACATATTTAATCATGGGAATATAAAACGGATGGGCAAGCACAATTGTCCACTTACCCAACTCGGAGGGTTGTACATAGGAAATCCTCCCTGCGGGATGACGCGGAGGAATTCCTCCTCTTCTCCCTTGTACAAAGAGGATAAGATCTTTACTAGAGCGGCAGCTGAGGCTGGCCCCTTACGACCATAACGGGTGGTGTCATCCTCCCCGTTAAAATCCCACATGGGGTGGCCTCTATATTGAAGCGGCTGCACCCCCCGCATAATGCATGCGGCCATGACTTCAATCATGGTTAGTCCGGAATGAGCCAATAGTCTTATCCGACCCATCAGGTGAAGGACATCCCTGTCGCCTTCTCTCTGAGAGCTCCGCGGACGCCAGCTTAGGCGTTTCTTTAAGGGAGCACTGTTGAATTCGGGGAGACCGGCCCGGATAGGATCCGGCAGCGGGACATCATCTATATAAAACCATTCCGAAGGCCAGTCCTCGGACGCCTTCTTTGGGGTTCCGAATAGATATCCGGTCTCAGCGATACGCCACACTTCGGCTCCACCCACTTGATATATAGACCCCTCTTGAGAGCGGGGCACTAGGCAGAATAACCTCTTCCACAGCGCGAAATGAGCCTCAACACCCAAGACTAGCTCGCAAAGGGCGACGAAGCCCGCGATATGTAATATAGAGGCGGGCGTGAGATTGTGCAGCTGGAGGCCGTAGAACTCCAGAAGCCCACGGAGAAATGGATGAATTGGAAATCCAAGTCCTCTTATTAGATAAGGGATGAGGCACACCCGCTCTTCTTTGGAGGGATTGGGGATGCTCTCCGCTTGCTCTCCGCCATTATAGGTGGCGAGTCCGGCTCGGACCGGGACCATATAGGCCTGAGGGAGAAATCCCTTGGCCTGAAGCAACACTAGCTCGCTGTGCGGGATGGAGCACCTCTCCCAGTCTCTAGGTTTAGGACTGGAAGGGCGAGAGGAGGAGCTGCGACGGCTGGCCATGTTGGAATGGACCTTTGCTGGAGGCGCTCTGATGATTACTCGTGGAGAGGAGAAGGTGTGGTTTGGATCTGAATCCCCATCCCATTAAATAGGCGGCTCGTTTATGCGGCTAGGGGTGTGAATGTAAAAACACCCCGACTTTTCGCATTCGTTTAACACGTGGAAGATGGCCATTATTGGGCGTGGAAGCCAAGGTGCGCTACATTACGAAAATCGGACATTATTCAGCAGGTACACGGAATTTGGAGAAGAACCCGCCTTGCAATGCCGAAGACAATCTGCGCGCCGGACTCGTCATCATTGAAGCCTGGTTCGGGGGCTACTGAGGGAGTCCTGGATTAGGGGGTGTCCGGGTAGCCGGACTATACCTTCAGCCGGACTCCAGGACTATGAAGATACAAGATTGAAGACTTCGTCCTGTGTCCGGATGGGACTTTCCTTGGCGTGGAAGGCAAGCTTGGCGATGCGGATATTTAGATCTCCTACCATTGTAACCGACTTTGTGTAACCCTAACCCTCTCCGGTGTCTATATAAATCGGAGGGTTTTAGTCCGTAGGACAACTTCATCATACAACAACCATACCATAGGCTAGCTTTTAGGGTTTAGCCTCCTTGATCTCGTGGTAGATCTACTCTTGTACTACCCATATCATCAATATTAATCAAGCAGGATGTAGGGTTTTACCTCCATCAAGAGGGCCCGAACCTGGGTAAAACATCGTGTTCCTTGCCTCCTGTTACCATCCGCCCTAGACGCACAGTTCGGGACCCCCTACCCGAGATCCGCCGGTTTTGACACCGACAAAACCCATCTGGTTGTTCCATATAAATTTCCTCTTCCAACTCTCCATTTAGGAAAGCAGTCTTAACATCCATTTGATGAACGAGAAGACCATGTGTGGCAGCTAATGAAAGTAGTACGCGAATAGTGGTCAGTCGAGCCACAGGTGAGTAAGTATCAAAGAAGTCTTCACCTTCCTTTTGGGTATAACCCGTGGCCACGAGCCGTGCCTTGTACTTTTCGATAGTACCATCAGGCCTAAGCTTCTTCTTGAATACCCATTTGCACCCTATAGGTTTGCACCCATAAGGACGATCAGTTATCTCCCAAGTTTCATTTGCCAAGATGGAATCCATCTCACTATGGACCGCTTCCTTCCAATAGTCAGCATCTTCAGATGCATAGGCCTCCGAAATAGAACTCGGAGTGTCATCTATTAGATAGGCAAGAAAATCATCACCAAAGGACTTTGCAGTCCTCTGTCTCTTGCTCCTAGTAGGAACTTCATTGTTCTCCTCCACATGTTTTTCAAATTGTTCCATCGAAATGGCAGGTTCAGTAATTGTAATTGGTTCCTGATTCGATGAACTAGGCATCTCCTGATTAGATGAGGTAGCCATATCCTTCATGGGAAATATAACTTCAAAGAAAGTCACATCATTCGAGTCCATGATCGTACCGACATGCATGTCAGATACCTCAGATTTTACGACCAAGAATCTATAGCCAATGCTATGAAAGGCATATCCCAGGAAAACACAATCCATAGTTGTTGGTCCAAGTTTACGCTTCTTTGGAATTGGCACATTGACTTTGCCAAACAACCCCAAGTTCGTAGGTAAGAGAGTTTTAACCTTTTCTTCTCCCATTCCTCGAATGGAGTTATCTCTTTGTCCTTTGTGGGAACTCGGTTTAGGACATGACATGCAGTCAATATTGCCTCCCCCCACCATGCCTTGAAGAGACCCGATGTGTCTAACATGGCGTTAACCAAATCAGTTAGAGTACGGTTCTTTCTTTCGGCTACCCCATTTGACTGAGGTGAATTGGGAGGCATCCTCTCATGGATTATACCATGTTCTGTACAAAAGGAATCAAATTCATTTGAGAAATACTCTCCGCCACGATCGGACCTAAGCCTCTTGATCTTTCGATCAAGTTGGTTTTCTGCTTCAGCTTTATAGATCTTGAAATAGTTCAAAGCCTCATCCTTAGATTTCAGAAGATACACATGGCAGTATCTAGTGGAGTCATCAATTAACGTCATAAAATAATTATTTCCACCTTTTGTCAACACACCATTCATTTCACAAAGATCTGAATGTATGAGCTCTAGTGGTGCAAGATTTCTTGTTTCCGCAGTCGCATGAGACTTACGAGGTTGCTTAGCTTGCACACACACTTGACATTTAGATCCCTTGATAGTGGTGAAACTAGGGATTAAGTTCAACTTTGCTAGTCACGACATGCAACCGAAATTAACATGACAGAGACGTGAATGCCACACATTTGATTCACTATTGTTGCAATTAGGATTAACAACTTTATTGCAAATGTCTGACAAGGATAAACGAAACAGGCCTCCTGACTCATAGAATTTACCAACAAAGGTTCCATACTTGGATATTACAAATTTATTCGACTCAAAGACAAGCTTGTAGCCATCCCTACATAGCAGAGATCCACTAACAAGATTTTTATTGACGGAGGGGACATAATTCACGTTCTTTAGCCGCACGATCTTCCCCGAAGTAAACTTCAGATCGACCGTGCCAACACCACGAATAGAAGCACTTGAACCGTTGCCCATCAGCACGGTGGAAGTCCATGCGGTCTGATAAGATGAAAACATGGAAATATCACCACATACATGCACATTAGCATCCGTGTCAATCAATCAATCAGGAGAATGACATACTGAAAGAATAGTGGGAAATATACCATACTCAGCATCCTTCATGTCAGTGTCTCCAATGACAACGTTAGTGGTCTTGCTGCCTTTCTCAAGATGACGCTTGTCATAGCGATTAGGGCAACTAGGAGCCCAATGGTTAGGATCTCCACACACATGACAAACACATTTCTTCTTGTCATTCTTTTTCTTGAAGTTCGTGTGTTGTACAACCTTGTTCTTCCTATCAAACTTTGCTTTACCATCAAACTTGCCCTTGTTCTTGAACTTGTGGGGCTGGAAATTTTTCTTCTGTACCAGATTGGCACTAGATCCCCCTTCAATACCTCGAGCACGTGTGTCCTTTGCTCTCGCATTTTCTTCCACATCAAGAGTACCAATGAGATCCGAAACGGAAAACTCCTGCCTCTTATGCTTCAGTAAGGTAGCAAAGTTCCTCCACGAAGGAGGAAGCTTGGTGATGATGCCTCCGCAACAAACTTGTCCGGTAGCATACAATTGAAGTGCTCAAGTTCTCTAGCAAATGACTGTATCTCGTGAGCTTGCTCAACCACGGAGCATTCTTCAGTCATCCTGTAGTCATAGAATTGTTCCATGATGTACAGCTCAATGTCGGCATCCGAGACCCAAACTTGGCCTCGAGTGCGTCCCACATATCTTTTTCATTGTCAATTGACGCATAAGCATCAACTATGTTCTCACCAAGAACACTCAACAGAGCAGCCTTAAACAGAGTAGCCACTAGGGACCCAATTACTTTTCAAAATATTACAGGGACCCAATTGCTTACTAAAAACATCTGCAATGACCCAATTGTTTTTTCAAAAAAATCAGGGACCGATTGCTTTCTAAAAATATTTGCAGGGGTTGTTCTGTAAAAAAGGCCTGACATGTGGCACTCACCCGTCATAACGGTCAAAGCTAAATGTGTTAGCTTTTATGCCACGTCAAACATGACGAGTTGACCTGGTCTGTCATAATCACGATTAAAATTAACCAGACCATTCATTAGTGCAGCATGGTAGTTTTTTGAAATAAAAAACCAACATTTTGGTAGGTATTAGGAACTTTTCAAAAAGCAGTAGTTTTTCATAATCCTAATTCGAATTATGGTAATTTTATGCTATTTACTCCAGATCCAGTCGCAGGCTGCCAATTGCTTTGGGGTGTCCAAATCAAGATTGTTGTTTGGATATCCTGATCAGTCTGGAGACACAGCATGCACCATCCCATAATCGTCAAAGTGATCAGGAAAAGGATACAGGGCAACCTGGTGCATGTAGCTCCTGCTTGCGCAGGGTCCAGGGAAGGATCCGACCATTTTGGGTCTATAGTATGCAGCCTTTCCCTACATTTCTGTAAGAGGCTGTTTCCAGGACTTGAACCCATGACCTCATGGTCACAAGGCAGCAGCTTTACCACTGCGCCAAGGCTCCCCTTCAGGAAAAGGATACAGCTTGCAACCAATTAATCTAAACAAGTATTATGTGCTTGTGAGCTGTGTCCATCTAATATAAATCATTACTTTGCTAACATGCCTGTCATTGTACCTAAGATTAGCTGTGTAATGCGAGGATTTGTCAACTCCTGCCAAATGTACATGTACAGAACTTAAGTAGTCAGCGTCTTTCTCAGGCTCAAATACTGTAGTTGTTCCTTGTTCTCAACATTGTACACAAACATATATATGTTTATACCAGTAGAATTTGAGTCTCCATTTTCCATTTGGAAATCAGTGTCACTGTTTACCTCAGCAAACGATTTAGGAACATGGCCCAAAAGGACTTAACCTATTATAAAGGGAAAAGTATATTTTTCATCCTCAAACTCTATTGGAAGTATAAAAATGATCCTTCAACTTTGAAACCAGCAAAACTCAGTCCTCCAATTTATCAAACCGGATTAGTTTAGTCTCTAATACCGTTTTTTGTGGTTTCCTGCTGACATGAAGCTGCTTTTGACTAAAACTTGACACGTCATACAAGTTTGACCCCCGTGTAACTGTCCTTGAACTCGCCACGACGCCGGTGGGCTAGCAAGGAGCGCCCGGCGCCAGTGGCCACGGCCTGCAGGATGAGCCACAGCGAGTAGAAGCAGCCCATGTCGCAGTTGCCGCTGCCGTCGGCGAGGTTAAGATGGGTGGTTGGCCAGGGTGTGACCTGGGCGTCCTTATGTAAGGTGAGGAGCATGGCGCTGCCTAAGTGCCCATGCCGAGGAGTTCATGGAAACTGCCTCGTACAACACGGCCAGGTGCTTTGTTTACCTTTAAAAAATAATTCCAGCGGTAACCACACCAATCCCTGAACGAGAAGCAGAAGCAAAGATCTCATAATCTTCAGACAGCAACACCTGCCCGATTGAGATAACATTCCGAATATCCTATATATATGCAACTCATGTCAAGAATAAACTATTACCGTATCTTGGACACAAAAAGCGAACCAGGGAGATGAACTAGTGATGCTCCGGTACCAATCTGAGCTAGATAGCCCAGTCTTTCCACCTCAGGGGCCCTGTACCACCTGCGTCAGGACATATGCCATCAGGATAACCCCTGCTCAATGGAGCATAACAAATGGAACTCTGTTTGCCGAGAAGAATATATGTGTGCAGTGAACCGGTACAGTGTGTGTCCAGCATCAGTGGGAAAGCTGCATGATTGGCAATGCTGGTAGATCGGAATAGATTTTAAACAGATGTGCCCACTTCCCATTGGAAAGTTTGTGTGTATGGCCAGTGTTGGTTCCAGGCCCATGCATCCAGCCAATGCACCCCCCACATTGCACTCATCTCCAAAAGCAGGGAGGAAGATCTGGACCTCTAAATCTAACAGAGACCTGCACTATGTTACCAGCTCAGGCCTTCTTCAAGCAGCAGTATAGGCACATCTTGTAGGAAAAAAATTCACGGTGCAAGCCAGGAGCTCTGCCGATTACATTAAGATAGAAAAAAAAATACAAAGTGACCTGGTTTATGAGGAAAACTAGGCCGAAGCCACAATGCCTGGCGAAAACCAAAGAAAAACAGAAAAAAGACACTAGAACTTGGCGGTAGGGACTAGAACAACACACGCACACACATCAAGAAGCATCATCTTAACTGGACGGAAGAGCGCCAAGACCCAAAACTAACAAACGAAGCTCGAGAGCAACCAATCTAGCCACCACACTCTCGAAAAGACTCGTCCATACCGAGCCTAGGCAAAAGGCTCTAACAACCTATGCTCTGTCTGCTTGGCCGTTGGGATGTTGCACGCATTGTTCTTCTTTTCTAGACGCTCCCTACGTCGATGTGAGAGAGGGGCACTATCTTTCTCCGATTACAAGGACGTCCATGTCCCAAACAGAGGGCGTGGAACCACACGAGCAACCTTACTGAGAAAATTCCCCATAGAGATTGGTGGTGCAACAACCCGGGTCACCTCAACAACATCACTCCTCTCCTCAACCTGATTCACCTCAACAAGTTGTTGAGGTGATTGCTTCAGGTAACATGATGCAATTATCGAAATTTTAGCAACAGTATAGATTGTAGGAAATTAACAGCTGCAACTACAAGATTTTACTACTTGAAATCAATCACAGTTACAGTCTTTGTAGGTCACATTTTTTCCAGCAGTAGTGATGCTTATTCATTAAGGAGTGAAAGGATACAAAGTAGAGTTTTAAAAGAATATAAAGTATTTTCCAGCTGTTCTAAACTGATAGTAAAAAGGGGAAAAAAGGAAGATGCTCCCTCATCTCATCAGAGATGGCATTTTCCAGATTGTGGCTACTCAAAACTCGTATCAAAGAAGATTCATCCTTCATTTTTAAGAGAAAGCACCTCTTTTTTTACACAACCTTCTTAATCAGGCGGTCTCATCAAGCAGTGACAAAGAAAATGGTAAGCAATCATTATGCTTTTCATCCATTTTATTTATTGACAGTTTTTCGCATTTCCATGAGTAAGCACAAGTACACAATAGTTCAACCAGCAAAAATGTTTATAGGAATCGATGAAATTTGTGGCATACCAAAGTGGCCTGAAACCTCCATTTCTTTAAAGGATCGCATAGTATGGTTTGGAGAAAGTCCAAGTGTGTGCATCTGCTGGACACCACATACCGAGAACTCCACTACAAGTAAAAGAGAGTTGGTGCATGCTTGTAAGTCACAGCTCAACATCGAGATAATATTAGTACTTGATCTGGAGCAAGATCCGAATCCTTCTGAGTAGGCACTGTGTCAGCTGACCAGATCAAAATTATAAGAAGATAAGTAAAGAAGGAAGGTGCTTTCTCAGCATTTGGTTTATCTCTGATCAGATGGAGAGAAAATGCTTTAATTTCACATCAGATTCCTAATCAGGTGGTCTCCTCAAGCAGTGACAGTAATCAATCATTATGTTTTTAATCTACTTGTCGATGATTATTCGCATTTTCACCGGTAAGCACAGCTCTAGCTCGTATCGAATTAAATGCGCCCTCCATGTGGAAGGAAAAACATTTCCATTTCACATATCAGATTCTTAATCAGGTTGTCTCCTCAAGCAGTGACAGTAATCAATCATTATGTTTTTAATCTACTTGTCGATGATTATTCGCATTTTCACCGGTATGCACAGCTCTAGCTCGTATCGAATTAAATGCGCCCTCCATGTGGAAGGAAAAACATTTCCATTTCACATATCAGATTCTTAATCAGGTTGTCTCCTCAAGCAGTGACAGTAATCAATCATTATGTTTTTAATCTACTTGTCTATGATTATTCGCATTTTCACCGGTATGCACAGCTCTAGCTCGTATCGAATTAAATGCGCCCTCCATGTGGAAGGAAAAACATTTCCATTTCACATCAGATTCTTAATCAGGTTGTCTCCTCAAGCAGTGACAGTAACCAATCATTATGTTTTTAATCTATTTGTGGATGATTATTCCCATTTTCACCGGTAAGCACAGCACCGTGACAGTCGGCTCCCCGCTCCCGGGGGCCTTATAAATAACCGGCCAAGTTGCCTACAATTTACCAAGACACTCTGAACACGCAACACACTTTGGAGCTTGATAGTGAGTGTGCTCCAGCGAGTGACGCCGCCACAGCAAACTCTCTCGGCATACAAAACTAGTACCAGTAGTAAACAACAGAGCAGAGAAAGAATATAAGTTCTTTGAAGGGCCGGAGAGGTAACTGTAGGGGAAATGGATGTTGAGTCGTCGAGGCAACAAGGTCCCAAGGGGGACGCCAGCTCCAACTCCATGGCTGCGGCCTCCGAGGTCTCTGTGGACTGGAGGGGCAGGCCTTGCAGGCCTGAAAGGCATGGAGGCATGAAGGCTGCTGTGTTTGTCCTAGGTGTGCATCCATCCATCCATGCTTCTGTCTCCTTTCTTCTTGATTCACCATGTATGTTGATGTGCTCTGTTCTTGTCCTTTGATTGTTGGTGTAGGGATCCAGGCGTTCGAGATCATGGCGATCGCGGCGGTGGGGAACAACCTCATCACCTACGTGTTCAACGAGATGCACTTCCCGCTGTCCAAGTCGGCCAACATCGTCACCAACTTCATAGGCACCATGTTCCTCCTCTCCCTGCTCGGCGGCTTCCTCTCCGACTCCTACCTCGGCAGCTTCTGGACCATGCTCATCTTCGGCTTCGTCGAGCTCTCAGTAAGCTACCCACCGTAAAATCAGCAACAAAAAGGGTAATTTCTTTTGTTTTTCTACTATAAAACTATCAAAGGCACGGGAAAAAATTCAAGCAGCGAAAGGCTAGTGCGTGCGACTTTAAAGTTTTAACTGACAGAAAAATGAAAAGATTGTGGCGACAGACAGATGGGATTGGCATGTAACAAAAATGTTGGCAAGATAATAAGCAAGTAAAGGTGAAAGAAGATGGTGCCATTGTGGGAGCAAATCATGGCCGGCTGCAACTGCCGTCTAGTGCGCCTTCAGTGGGCGGCCGGCCAAGACATCAATCCACTCTTGCTAAAAGGAGGAAACTGAAAATTATATCTCTTTTTCCTTTGGTGCATCAATGGCTATTGGCTACCAGTCTACCACCAGGTTTTCTAAAGAGGATTGGCTTTTTTTGGCATTTTGCAGGGGTTTATACTGCTGGCGGTGCAGGCGCACCTGCCGCAGCTGCGCCCGCCGGCGTGCGACATGAAGGCGGCCGGGCAGTGCGAGGAGGTGGCCGGGGTGAAGGCCGGCATCTTCTTCGCCGCGCTCTACCTGGTGGCGCTGGGCAGCGGGTGCCTCAAGCCCAATATCATCGCCCACGGCGCCGACCAGTTCCGGCGGGACGGCGAGGATCAGGCCGTCGATGGCGGGAAGCGGCTCTCCAGCTACTTCAACGCGGCCTACTTCAGCTTCTGCGTGGGCGAGATGGTGGCGCTCACCGTGCTTGTCTGGGTGCAGACACGCTCCGGGATGGACGTCGGTTTCGGGGTCTCTGCCGCCGCCATGGCGGTCGGCCTTGTCAGCCTCGTCGCCGGCGTCTTCTTCTACCGGAACAAGCCACCGCAGGGCAGCATCTGCACGCCCATAGCAAAGGTACGTACGTCGTATCAACAGGGAGCAGTGCTCAGCCAAAGTTACCATGGGCATTCAATTTTTTTTTAATCGAACCATTGCCCTTATTTACACAAAATAAATCTTTTGTGGACGTACACTGTGGACTGAAGTCTGCCCTCTTGGTCACAAATATCAGGAAGAAATAGGCCATTTTTGTGCTACACAAGAATGAAAATATAAAGGGCCGGGTTTCGATTATGTGTGGAAAAACATTTCACTGAAGAAAAAGGTATTAAACATTAAAATGCTGAGATTAATTTTTGCATCCTGGATGCACAGCCCGAATTGTTGAGCATATTCCGGGCGCCTTTCCAAGCGCAAGAAATTTGCCCAAAACAATCAAATTTGTTCATGTTGGAATCCTCCTGAAAAGGGAATACTTTCCAAAGGGTTTAGTGGGATTTATTAAGTAGACTCCACAACGGCCAATGGCCCTAGCAATACGTATGTGCACTAGCTACATGTATATATAATATGTACTTAGGCACAGTATAAATGTGGGAAATATTTGGGTGAATAGGCATGTGTGTGTATCCAACATGTTTAAACAAGAAAAGCCTGACCATGTACGTATCATCATCATGATTCCTTGTTTAGAAAGCACTCCTGCTGAATCTGGCCTGATATGCTGCTTTAGGTGTAAAGAACCGCCGGCCAGTGATATTTAATCTACAAAACCTTGACCCAAAAGTCACACAACAAAAAGCTTTTCAAGAAAAATCATTTACAGAGAGAAGCAATTTGTTTAGTAAGATATGCTACATCTGAAATGAAATATTTTGCTTATTATCAATGTGGTGCGCACACGAATGGGTTCTTAATCAAGATCCCATAAAGCACACGAAACTCATATATTTGGCAAAAGTGGATGATATTCTAAATAACGTAAAACTCCATATATGTGGTGGTAAATATATTTGCCACATAATTTATATCACACACCTTTCCCTTTTTGGTGGGACAAGTTGACAAGGGCTAGTGGCACTTCTTTTGAGTGGGTCACAAAAACAGCCGCTCATATCTCCTATTGGAAGGTGCATGTGAATGTGATTATTAATCACAGAACTCGTAGGCCCATTCTGTTATGCTTGTGATGCATCAATCATGGAGGTGTGTGATATCGGTGACATGCATGCCCAAATGGGACACCACCTACCTAGCTTTCTTATTCTTGGAACCAACATTTACTTACAATCAATCTTTTGCAAGTTACATTTCTCCGTAAGCTCATGAAAATCCAACTAAAAGAATTCATGAAAATCACAACACCACACAGGCTAGGATAGTTATATTTTCCTTTGTCTGAAAATGAGAATCAATGTGTCTAGGTCTTCGTCGCCGCGGTAGCCAAGAGGAAGCAAGTGTGCCCATCGTCCAGGGCCACAGTGCAGGGCATGTCCTCCACGGGTGCACATGAGACGCGTCTCAACACCACCAATATCTGCCGCATCAATAAGTTAAGGTAATTAAGGATTTAATTTTACATAGACATGCACACATGATGGCCTCGGGCTGGCGTGTTTGCATGCCTTGTTCTATCGTTCAGTTTTTCTTACCAAATGGTCAATGCTGTTCTTCTATATATGAGAAGACAGAGCTCGTGTCGGTTGCTTGAAAAAAAAACACATGAGAAAGTCATTTGCAATATGTCGCTTTAAAAAATCTTGAAGAGGGCAAATCTAGAAGATTTATCGCCTAATTTTTGAATGGATTACAGGCTTCCCTTTTTTTGGGATAAATTCGCTCAGAATAAACTTCTCTGAAATTTTCTAGAATTTTGTACTGATTATTCTTGACAGAGCTCTCAGTTTCCTTCGTTTGCACGTTTTAATTTAGGTTCTTGGACAAAGCGTGCGTGAAGGCGCAGGACGGTGGCAGCAAAGAGAGCGAGTGGGGGCTGTGCACGGCGGCGGAGGTGGAGCAGGTGAAGGTGCTGCTGTGCGTGGTGCCCATCTTCGCGTGCACCATCGTCTTCAACACCATCCTCGCGCAGCTTCAGACCTTCTCCGTGCAGCAAGGGAGCGCCATGGACACCCGGCTCGCCGCCAACTTCCACGTCCCGCCGGCGTCGCTCCAGGCCATTCCCTATATCATGCTCATCGTCCTCGTCCCGGCCTACGAGGCCGTCTTCGTGCCCGCCGTGCGCCGCCTCACGGGGGTCGGCACGGGCATCACGCCGCTCCAGCGGATCGGGGTCGGCCTCTTCGCCGTCACCTTCTCCATGGTGGCCGCCGCGCTGGTCGAGGCCCGCCGCCGTCACTCGTCCGTCTCCGGAGACGGGCGAGCGCTGTCCATCTTCTGGATCGCGCCGCAGTTCCTGGTGTTCGGGCTGTCGGAGATGTTCACGGCCGTGGGGCTCATCGAGTTCTTCTACAAGCAGTCGCTCTCCGGCATGCAGGCCTTCCTCACCTCCATGACCTACTGCTCCTACTCCTTCGGCTTCTACCTCAGCTCCGTGCTGGTGTCGCTCGTCAACAGGGTGACCTCGAGGAATGGCGGAAATGGCTGGCTCAGCAACAACGACCTCGACAAGGACAGGCTAGACCTCTTCTACTGGCTCCTGGCCGCGCTCAGCGTCCTCAACTTCTTCAACTTCCTCTTCTGGTCGAGGTGGTACTCCAACAGCGTCGAGACGGTGCAGGTTGCCGGAGTTGGAGGCGATGGTGGCAGCAGTGAGCAGGAGGATGAGAAGGGCTCTGCGTGATCAGTATGCATTATTAGTGGATTATTAATCAATTAACCTTAGTGTTTTTACCTTGTATTTATATCTATGGCTCTGCCTTGTATCGGAAGTAGTGTCTAGATGTGTGTATGGGTCTCATCAACTAATTAACGAAGTGTTGCACATGTGGTTAGTTATTAATTAGTCCTGGCTAGGTACAGGTTAAAGGGTGTGTAGTGTAATGGTGCAACACCTGCAGCATGAGCAGTTGTGGGTAGGGAACTAGGGACCAAGACATCAAGTAGCCGGTCCTGCATTAGATCAGCTCGCTATCATGTACTAAGAAGGCTGTGTAAATAGTAAATAATTGGCCAGAAAAAGGCACTAAGTTATCCTCTGCCACATGAACACGTGGTACGGTTATGCTGATCCGATTAATATTGTTTCGAGATACAATTTTTTTTCTTTGAGTAAAAGAGAGGCCGCCCTCTCGGATTTCATTTGTAGAAATCAAGGTCTTTGCTTTTAGAATGAAAACTACCCTACTTAAGCTACCAAAGTAGCCAACGTCCAGAGCATGTCTCCCGCAAAAAAAAAAAAAAAACATCCAGAACATGCCATACCATTTTTCTTTTACATTGTTGGGCTACGAAGAACCACAACACAGGGCCACGGATCATGCAAGATCCCCATACCACGGAGGCCAGTTTGAGACTGGAACCGCTTCAAAACCAACCAGATTCCAAACATAATTGACCAGGAGAACAACTAGAAATAAGAAAAAGGTCTAGCGGCAAAGAGCAACCAACAGCTGCAAGGCAAGAACTCAACAGGAGCAAAGTAGCAGTTCAGCTAGCCACCAATCTGAAGAACTTCACGCCTCCACCCTTGCGATGCCCCGTACACTTCACTTGTTATTCGCTTTATTATTTTTGCCCCCAGCATCAGCACATTTTACCGAGATACAATTTTGACCAACATCCGAGCACTAGTAGAAAAACTACTTTACGTGAGACACATTAGTCCCGGTTTATAAATGAATCGGCACTAATGGTATCATTAGTCTCGGTTCGAACGGCTATGCATTAGTCCCGGTTCATTTGTGACCTATAGTACCGGTTGGTGGCTCCAACTGGTACCAAAGGGATGATGACCTTTAGTACGGGTTGGTGGCTCCAATCGGTACTAAAGACCCCCCCCCCCCCCCTTTAGTATCGGTTGGAGCCACCAATCGGTATTGAAGATGGTGCGCTGCCATCTGCAGTGCACAATGTTTAGTCTCACCTCGTTAGTTGAGAGGAGCTGATCGTAAGATATTTTTTTGAAATTATACGCTATGTTCACCAACATTTTTGTATGTTATTCTATAAGCCCAAAGGGCATCATCTAATTTTTTAGACCAATTCTTCCGAGACCTATTGACAGTCTTTTATAAAATTAATTTTATTTCTTTATTGCTAAGTTCAACTTGACCACTAGACTGAGGATGATAAGGTGATGCAATTCTATAGTTAACATCATACTTGGCAACCATTTTACGGAAAGCACCATGAATAAAGTGCGAACCACCATCAATCATTAAATATCTAGGGACTTCAAACCTTGAGAAAATAACTTCCTTAAGCATTTTAATAGAGGTGTTGTGATCAACACTACTAGTTGGAATAGCTTCTACCCATTTAGTAACATAATCAACAACAACCAAAATATGTGTATATCCATTAGAGGAAGGAAAATGTCTCATGTAATCAAATCCCCAAACATCAAATGGTTCAACGGCAAGTGAATAATTCATAGGCATTTCTTGACGCTTACCGATATTACTTATTCTTTGGCATTTATCACAAGATAAGACGAACTTACGGGCATCCTTGAGGAGAGTAGGCCAACAAAATGCAGATTGCAATACCTTGTGATCAGTCCTGTCTCCAGCATGATGCCCTCCATAAGCTTCGGAGTGACATTTCCGTAGGATTTGTCCCTGTTCATGCTCAGGTACACAACATCTAATAATACCTGAAGGAAATATGCCCTAGAGGCAATAATAAAGTTGTTATTTATATTTCCTTATATCATGATAAATGTTTATTATTCATGCTAGAATTGTATTAACCGGAAACTTAGTACATGTGTGAATACATAGACAAACAGAGTGTCCCTAGTATGCCTCTACTTGACTAGCTCGTTAATCAAAGATGGTTAAGTTTCCTAACCATAGACATGTGTTGTCATTTGATGAACGGGATCACATCATTAGAGAATGATGTGATGGACAAGACCCATCCATTAGATTAGCATAATGACCGTTTAGTTTTATTCCTATTGCTTTCTTCATGACTTATACATGTTCCTCTGACTATGAGATTATGCAACTCCCGAATACTGGAGGAACACCTTGTGTTCTATCAAACATCACAACATAACTGGGTGATTATAAAGATGCTCTACAGGTGTCTTCGATGGTGTTTGTTGAGTTGGCATAGATCGATATTAGGATTTGTCACTCCGTGTATTGGAGAGGTATCTCTGGGCCCTCTCGGTAATGCACATCACTATGAGCCTTGCAAGCAATGTGTCTAATGAGTTAGTCACGGGATGATGCATTACCGAACGAGTAAAGAGACTTGCCGGTAACGAGATTGAACTAGGTATGATGATACCGACGATAGAATCTCAGGCAAGTAACATACCGATGACAAAGGGAACAACGTGTGTTGTTATGCAGTTTGACTGATAAAGATCTTGATAGAATATGTCGCCAATATGAGCATCCAGGTTCCGCTATTGGTTATTGACAGGAGATGTGTCTCGGTCATGTCTACATAGTTCTCAAACCCGTAGGGTCCGCACGCTTAACGTTCAATGACGATTTATATTATGAGTTATGTGATTTGATTACCAAAGTTTGTTTGAAGTCCCGAATGAGATCACGGACATGACGAGGAGTCTCGAAATGGCCGAGAGGTGAAGATTCATATATTGGAAGGTTATATTCGGACACCGGAATGGTTTCGGGAAGTATCGGATAAGTTTCAGAGTACGGGGGGTTACCGGAACTCCCCCCGGGAAGTTAATGGGCCACACATGGGCCTTAGTGGAGGAGAGAGGGCCGGCCAGGGAGGTGGCGCCCCCTTTCCCTCCCCTACTCCTTCTCTCTTTCCCTCTTTACTATTCCGAGAAAGGAAAAAGGAGAGGGGAATCCTACTTGGACTAGGGAGTCCTAATAGGACTCCCCACACCTGGCGCGCCCCCCTTGGGCCGGCCACCTCTCCCCCCTTTATATACGTGGGAGAGGGGAACCACAAAGGGACACCAAGTCTTCTCTTAGCCGTGTGCGGTGCCCGCCTCCACAGTTACACACCTCGGTCATATCGTCGTAGTTCTTAGACGAAGCCCTGCGTCGGTAACTTCATCATCACCGTCACCATGCCATCGTGCTCACGAAACTCTCCCTCGTCCTCAAATGGATCAAGATATCGAGGGACGTCATCGAGCTGAACGTGTGCTGAACGTGAGGTGCCGTACGTTCGGTGCTTGGATCGGTTGGATCGCAAAGACATTCGGCTACATCAACCATGTTACTAAACGCTTTCGCTTTCGGTCTATGAGGGTACCTGGACACACTCTCCCCGCTCGTTGCTATGCATATCCTAGATAGATCTTGCGTGATCGTAGGTAAAATTTTAAAATACTGCGTTCCCCAACAATGGCATCCGAGCCAGGTCTATGCGTAGATGTTATATTCAAGAGTAGAACACAAAGAGTTGTGGGCGATAATAGTCATACTGCTGACCAGCAACATCTTACTTTGATTCGGCGGTATTGTTGGATGAAGCGGCTGTCGGTGTCAAAACCGGCGGATCTCGGGTAGGGGGTCCCGAACTGTGCGTCTAAGGTTGATGGTAACAGGAGGCAGGGGACACGATGTTATAACCAGGTTCGGGTCCTCTTTATGGAGGTAATTGTGGCACCCCGGCTCAGAGCGACCGGTTTACCCTGCATTGCCAGCCCAGAGACCACGTCTTCTGGCAACACACACCATATTGGTACAGAAAACAACCGCTTTATTGATGCTAGCAGAACAGAGTTCACATTACAACAGCGGTCGAGGCTAAGCGGCACACTCGGTGCAGCTGAACAATATGTACATTATTTATTGAACATAAAGGGGGCCTCGATCCGAATAACTACGTGGCAGCGGAATAACGTTGTAGCGGGAGCTCCATATCACAGGGACACCGACGTGGACACGATCTAGACTTGAACAGCGCTCCTTTCCAACGAGACTTTCATGAAATCTGGCATGACACGCCAGGTCAGTACATTGAATGTACTTGCAAGCTCACAACAAGCATAATCATAATGACAAACAATATCATGATAGTTAACCAATTAAAATGCAACACTATATGTCAACATGGTGTGATCATACTTGAACGTCCCTCGGGACAACTTACCAACCGTGATCATCCTCAGATCACAAACACCACCAACGTGGTACAACACACCACCAACGTGGTACAACACACCACCAACGTGGTTTTTAACAACATGACTCATGATCCTTACGGCGATCACAACCCCGACCAATATATGGTCACAAATTTCTCGATGGCCTTTCTACCATCCTCGACAATGCAAAGTCTTACAGTTTACGATGCAATTTTTATTAATCATTGACTCATGGTGGGACCTACTATGAGGTGTCCGTAACCATGGACGCGGCTATAGATAGATTATACACTCTGCAGAGGTAACACACTGTACCCACACCACGGAACCCATGGCCTCGCACTCCCATTTGGGTGGACCAACAGCATTCCGACGAAACCCCTCCATTGCCACAGCACTCTCCCGGCCACTCCGACCCAAATCCCCACCGGGCTGGTCCTGGGTGGCCCCGTGTCTACCAAAGACACCCCGACCATCGTCGTGGTCAAACTCCCACTCAGGGACACTCCCACTTGGGGAAATCGGTACCATAATCTCATCAACGAGCACACAAGGTTATGTCTGCTTGCCGGGCCAGGGAAAACACGACATAACCTTCCCTAGATGGAGGCACCGACCAGAGGCCGTGTCAATGGACCGAATCAAGGCCCCCCATAAAGGCAAATTTGGTTGCACTGGAAAGAACTCGATTCAGCGGCACCATGACCCAGTCAACGGTGTATTCAAGTTGAGTTATTTTCAGTTTCAACTTAAACTAACAATGATCGGTGTCATAGCATGCCATGAAATGCAAAACAACACATGCATCATAAAAATAAACTGACCGATGTCATCTTTACACCAAGCATAACCGTCAACAACTCACGTTACTCTACTAGCTCAAGATGACTCACAACTTAACCAAAATATTTTGCAAAGTCCCATTAATTTCTTACGCAAGAAAGCAACTCAGATAACTTTTTCATATGCATAACAAAAGATTTTACTATCAACAATTCTTACTTTCTTTATCACTAAATTAAGTTCAAACTTTCTGTAAAATAAGTAATATGATCTAACAGAATATATTCTAACAAATTTTTATCAATTTCAGGAAGGCAACAATATAACTACAATGCATAACAAAATTATTTCTAACATCACCTCAAATAAATCTTAACTTGCTTTATTCACTAAACTAGTTTCAACTATTCTGTAAATCAGGCATAACAACTATCCAACATTTAACAAAATGCAAATCACTCAATAATTATTTAAATGCATGGATAAATCATTTTATTCAAGTGAGAAAATCACAAATATTGAAATGGCATCATAAAAATGTTGATGTGGCTTGCCTTAGTGCAGATGAGGTTCACAAGCCTCCTGGTGATCCTCAAGACAAGCCTCACCTTCTGAAAATAATTTTAAACACAAAAAGAAAATATCAAGAACACTTCTTAAATTCACCAGAAATTCTAAACAGCTCAGAAAAATCTCATCTTTGGTGAGCTATTAGATTTTCTTTCAAAGAACATAATGCAAAAAGAATCAATTCATTTGGACTTATGGTTAAAAAGTTATAATAGTTTGAAGTGTTCTATAAATTCAAATGAATTTGAATAAAAGAAAAAGACTGGGGGGGTGACGTCGAAGGCGTAAAGCGTAGGGGTGCCACCACTCGTACCGCTTCGCGCGCGTACCGAGTGGCTTACTAGCGGGCCCCGCTAGTCAGGTGGGGGAAGAGGGAGAGAGAAACAGAGACGGCCGCGGCTTCGCCGGAGGTCTCGCCGGCGACGAGGGCTCTTTGGACAAAACGAGAGGGAGGGATGGCAAGAGGAGGTCGAGGCGCACCTGCCCGTACTCGTAGCGTGGCTAGGGGTGGTCGGATGGCGTCAGAATCTAGCTCGCGAGCGGAGGCAAAATGAGAGGGTCGCCAGAGTTGAAGAAGACGACGAGCAGAGACCGCTCCAGGGGCTCCAAGCGGGCGAGACGGCCTCACTGGAGAGAGAGGCGAAGGCCCTGGAGAGGTCGCCCAGGCCTGGGAGGGGCTGGAGCTGCCGCGGGTACCAGAGGGGATCGCCGGCGAGCTCGAGCTCAGGGGCGGCGGCCCGAGGCCTGCCCGCCTGGGCTACGGCTTCCTACTCGACCGTGGAGTGTGTGTGAGTGCTGGAGGATGCTCGGAGAGGTTGGGGAGGGGCTCTATATATAGGCGAGCGGCGAGGGTGCTTCGGGCTCCACCGGTGGACACCTGTCCATGGCGCCCGGCGATGAGCGGCGTCAGTGAGAGGGGGAGAAGGCGACGGAGATCACGCAACCACTATGGGCACAGTGCGCTCCGCACTGTTGGGCTGGCCGGACCTTGCCCGTGCTCGCTGCGGCGAGCTCTGGCGTCGGCGAGTGCCAGGGTGGAGTTAAGGGTGTCGAGATGATGATGGTGGCGAGTTTTGGCTAGGTTTGGCAGTCAGGGGAAGCAAGCACGCACGAACAGAGCGCTCGGCGGCTCCCAGAGCGCGTCGACACGCATGCCTGGCATCGTGGACACGTGTGGTCACCGCGCGAACTCTCTCCACAGGCCAGCCTTCGTCCAAAATTCATGGCTGGCATGTTGTTCGCGGTGGTTTTGAAGTTTACCACGGTTTGGTTTGGATCCAGGTGCAGTAGAGAAAATTTTACAAGTCTGGTAAGTTTCTGGACAGTAACTTTGTGATGTTACTGTGGTTAAATGGCTGGGAGTTTGAAGTTGTTCTTTGGAGGCTAGCTTAGAGTTACTAAGGTAAATAAGCACAAGAAAGATCACGTCAAATGGAGCAAGTAAAATGGTAGTTGCTGTAGAAACCCCCATTTCTGTCCAAAACAGAAAAGATTTTCTGTAGCAAAAATATTCCAAAAAGTGATGAAATATTTTTGCTCAAGGAGGTGCCCTAGGGTACCAAGAATATTTATGAATTTTCTTAGAATTTTCTGAGCCATAAAAATTAGGGTTGCTTTGGAGCAAACATATTTGGCTTAGGGTTTTAGAGAGAAAATGAATATTTTTCATTTAAGAAAAATATTCCAAAGATTATTTTGAGGTGGATCAGAAGTGAAATGATGGTTTGGGAGAAAAGTGAAACACTTGGGTGAAAGCCAAGGATGCCCAAGTGCTTAAGTCCAAATGAAAAGATTCAAAAACTCCAAGTTTCAAAAAATTTCAAATGAAAACTCAAACAAATAAGAGAGGGCAAAAACCAGGCTGTCACAAACCTCCCCCACTTAGAATGAATCTCGTCCTCGAGATTCGGTTGCTTGGGAAAACCATTCTGGATACTGACTCTTAAGGAACTCCTCCTACTCCCAAGTTGCTTCTGACTCTGTGTGATGCTCCCACTGAACTTTGAAAAAAAATTATGACCTTGCTGCGAGTGACCCTTTCCAATTGATCCAAAATTTTGAATGGTCTTTCTCCAATCTATCTCAGTCATTGCAGTCTTTTTCTCAGGCGGTGATATGCATCGTCTCAATTGCGAGACATGGAATACATTATGTATATCTGACAACTCCGGGGGTAGTTCCAGTTGGTATGCAACCGTACCCACTCAAGACATAATTGGGAATGGACCAATGAATTTGGGTGCCAGCTTTCCACGAGTCTGAAATCGCTTAACTCCTCTCATAGGAGTGACTCAAAGGTACATGTTTTCTCCAGGTTCAAAACTGACCTGCCGATGTTTTGCATCATAATAACTCTTCTGACGGGGTTTGGCCAATTGCAGTCGGTCTCTGATTTCCCTGACTTGTCTCTCAGATTCCATCATGAGATCGGTTCCAAAGATACGGCTATCTCTGGCTTGAGACCAATTTAGAGGAGTGCGACACTTACGACCGTATAGAGCTTCATATGGTGACATCTTTAGACTGGTCTGAAAACTATTGTTATACGAGAACTCGACGTATGGCAAGCAATCTTCCCATTTAGCTCCGTTGGCTAGCACACAGGCTCGCAACATATCTTCGAGTATTTGATTTACTCGCTTTGTCTGACCATCCGTCTGAGGGTGATAAGCAGTACTATATTTTAGTGTTGTCCCCAAGGCTTGATGGAGACGGGACCAGAAAGCGGAGGTAAACACAGAACCTCGGTCGGAAGCGATAGTCCGGGGTACTCCATGCAGACTGACGATTCTGGATACATACAGTTGTGCAAGTTCATCTGTGAGCAACCTTGGTGAGGGTGTCCACTATAACCTAGATTGCGTCTTTGCCTCGCTGGGTCATAGGCAATCCGGTGATGAAATCCATGCAAACATCATCCCATTTCCATTGTGAAACTGGCAGTGGTTGGAGAAATCCGGCTGGCTTCTGATGATCTGCTTTCACCTTGTTGCATATGTCGCAACAGGCTACAAAATAGGCAATGTCTTTCTTCATCCCATCCCACCAGTATATTTGCTTAAGGTCTTCATACATTTTCGTACCTCCCGGATGAATGGAATACGAGGATTCATCTGCTTCTGACAAGATTTTCTTCTTCAAGTCCGGTTGATTTGGTACACAAATTCGTCCACGGAATCGGAGGTCACCGAAGTTGTCCTTGAAGAAATCTGGGAGCTGCCTTGCATGTTTTTGTAGCTCGGCGTCATCTGGCCGGGCCTTGAGGATTTCCATCTCAAGTGTGGGGGTAAATTCCAAAATATTAGTGAGGCCAACATCCACGATGACCAAGTTGAGCAGAGAGATCTCCTCTCGAAGTTCGGTAGGCAATGATTTTAAAATGACATTTAAGCTGACGGGCTTTCGACTGAGCGCATCGGCAATGATGTTGGCCTTGCCTGGATGGTAATTTATTCCAAGGTCATAATCCTTGACCAACTCTAACCATCTTCGCTGATGGAGATTTAAATCTGGCTGAGTGAAGATGTACTTGAGGCTTTTGTGGTCGGTAAAAAATTGGCACCTTTTTCCAATGAGATAGTGTCTCCAAATTTTTAATGCATGAACCACTGCAGCCAATTCCAAATCATGAGTAGGATAATTTCCCTCATGTGGTCGTAGCTGTCGTGATGCATAAGCTACTACCTTGCCGTCTTGCATCAGCATGCAACCAATACCTTGTTTGGAGGCATCGCAGTACACATCAAAGATGCGATAAATTTATGGAAGTCAATACTGGTGCAGTTGTTAGCCGTGTCTTTAGCTCACTAAAACTCTTCTCACAGTCCTGTGTCCATTCAAAATTTGTATCCTTTTTGAGCAGTTCCGTCATAGGTTTAGCAAATTTGGAAAACCCTTCAATGAAACGACGATAGTACCCAGCTAATCCGAGGAAACTCCGGATCTGTGTTACATTCGTGGGTGGTACCCAATCGATCACATCCTTTACTTTGCTCGGGTCCATGGCTATGCCTTCGGAGGATAGTACGTGTCCGAGAAACCCAACTTGCTTGAGCCAAAATTCGCACTTACTGAACTTGGCGTATAACTGATGGTTGTGGAGTCGTTGTAGCACTGCTCGGAGGTGATTCTTATGCTCCTCTTCACTCTTGGAGTAAATGAGGATGTCGTCAATAAAGACTACCACGAATTTGTCGAGGAAGTCCATGAACACTTTGTTCATCATGTGCATGAAGAAGGCAGGGGCATTGGTGAGACCAAAGGACATCACAGTATATTCGTAAAGATCGTATCAGGTAGTGAATGCGGTCTTAGGAATATCTTCCTTTTTAATCTTGAGCTGATGATATCCGGTCCGTAAATTGATTTTTGAGAATACTTTAGCCCCACTGAGCTGATCAAACAGATCATCAATCCTTGGCACTGGGTATTTATTTTTGATGGTGCCCTCATTCAGCTGGCGATAATCTATGCACATACGGAGACTGCCATCCTTTTTGCCCACGAAAATTGCAAGTGACCCCCACGGCGAAGAGCTGGGACGAATATAACCCTTCTGGAGTAATTCGTCAAGTTGTTTCTTTAGTTCCACTAATTCTAATGAGGGCATCTGGTAATATTTCTTGTATGATGGTGCAGTTCCGGGCACAAGATCTATGGCAAACTCCAGTTCCCGGTCTGGTGGCATGCCTGGCAGTTCTTCTGGAAACACATCAGGGTACTCACTGACCACAGGAATCAATTCCAGCTCAACCACAGTGGTGCAAACTAGTTCTGGCTTGGGTACATGCTTGCGAGCATAGAATTTGATGAGCTGCCCATTCAGACTGGTCAAACTGACTTCTCGGGTTGCGCAGTTTATACAAACCTGATATTTGGTCAGCCAATTCATCCCCAATATAACATACAACTGTTCAGACTCAATGATTATCAGAGATATTGGAAAATGGACCCCGTTGATATTGATCTCCAGATCACGACAGACTAGATTGCTCTTGATTATAGATCCCGGGGTTTGTACCAGCATATTTTTGCCCAAAATGGTGCAAGGAAAATCGTTTTGGGCGGCAAAACTCTGAGAAATAAAAGAATGGGAAGTCCCAGAGTCAAATAAAATTACTGCAGGTATGTTATTAACAAAAAACATACCAATGACGACTTCTGGCTTCTCTTGGGCTTTATCGGCGGAGACATGATTCACGTGCCCAGCGAAGTTTGACTGGGTTGGCCCTGACTCCATAAAGTTAACTTGTGGCCTGCTTAGGGCATTCACCTTGTGGTTCTTGGGGCACTGTTTGGCATAATGTCTGGGCTGCCAACAAATGAAACAAGTATTGTTGCACTGGCGCTCCTCATGTGTTGGACTGGTTACAATATTCTTGACTTGAGTGGTGGTCCTATTAACATTCTGCTGCCAATTTGGCCTGTATTCCACCTGAGTCGGTTGCCAGGTACGAGCCTTTTGCACAGGTTGTCCATCCTTCTTTGGCTCAAAGTTGTGCTTGTTGTCGTTGTTAGCAGGCCTATTATCCGATATAAGCTTGTGCTCCCGTTCAGCAATGAACGCCTTGTCCACCAGAGTTTGGAAATCGGTGAAATCAAACATACTGAGAGCACACCGAAGTTGTGGATTTAAACCTCCAAGAAATCTATCAATCTTTCTTTCTTTAGTGGCCACGTCATATAGAGAGTAATGGGACAAATGATTGAATTTTTGCAGATACTCAGCCACAGACTGATTTCCTGGGACGAGCGCAAGAAATTCACGCTGCTTGGCCTTCATAACTCCAGTAGAGATGTGATACTTGCGGAACTTATCCTTGATTTTTTCCCAGGTGACTTCCTCATCAATCGGCCACATGGCTTTTGTATTTTCCCACCATATGGCAGCTGCGCGGGACTTTATCATTTCCTTTAGTACGGGCGATCTCAAGCTTTTTCTCCATGGTGCGCAACCAATCGTCTGCATCCAATGGGTCAACAACCTGACTGAAACTGGGTGGATTGGTCCTCTGAAAATCTGACAGCTTTGAGTGGTGACCATTCTGATTTCCATTCTGTCCAACCATAGCTTGCACACTTCTCAATATTTCAATCAGATCATTGTTCCTTTTCTCTTCAAACATACGCAGAACTTGCTTGGTGGAGGGAGGATCAGGCGGTGGAGGTGGTGGCTGAACGTACGGCTTGGGAGAATATCCTGCCTGTCGTGCGGAACGACGAACAGGAGTTCCCTCACGAACGTTGCTACTGCTGCCTCCCCGCGTCATCCTATTGGGTAATTTTCCCAAGGCAACGCAATCGAGATGAGAGACATCCAAGAATAAAATTGGGGAAAAGCCAGCAACAAAAATTGAAAAAGACCAAAAAGAGCGAAGAAAATACGGTGATTAAAGTCCCAACATAATTATACATAGACTCATACATGAAAATTGAACAACATGACTGGTTCCACTACTCTCATACATGAAGCATCATTACTCATACAACTATGTCAGTACCCCATCTAGACAACTGCGAATACTCAAAGACACTACTGCTCTGCTGGTGCTGCGGTGTCCTCCCCTGAAGCGGTCTTGGATCCTGAACTGACGTGGGTAACAGAAATCTCCAAGTTAAAGGTAACGCGACGCTGCTGCCTCGAGGGCTCTCCCTCAGGGGCAGGGGTAGGATGAAGCACGGGGCCGCAGGGGTAGCAAGAAGTGAGACCCACTCGGCAGGAGCACTCAGAGGGTTCACAGCGGAGGCGCCTGTGCTACTCGGGGGAGTAACCGGCGAAATAGGGGAGCTAGAACTAACTGGGACATACGGGGTAAATCCCAGTGAGGACGGAGTAGTGATGGATCTAGTAGTGACCAAGGTAGTGGCTAAAGCAGTACGGGCACGAGTCAGCTCTTGAGCCAGCTCGTGGATCATCAAATAGCTAGCAGTGATATAACGAGCAAGATGGCTAGCAACACTATCAAACTCCGGGTCAACGAGAGGAAAACAGACACGACCGTTGTCGTGCAGAGATGGGTAATAATAGAAACCTGGGTGGTGGTGCATTTGAACCTCGGTATAACGAAGCTCGACAAGGACCTCAAATGCGGCAAACTGGACAGCCTGAGAAGCAGTGGAGGCGTAACTGCTCTGAGAAGTGCGAGTGTAAGAGCCGGAATCGGAGCTGGTGCGCAAAGTAACCACTGCGTGATACTCATACACTGAGTCTGCTAGACGCTCCCGGTACCCACGGTAGACGGGTTCGTCTCCGTGAGGGTAAAGCCGACGCCACACATTGCGGAGAAGGTGCGGTGACGTGTACGACATCAGCTGCAACTGGCACGGATACGGCACCAGAGCAATCTACACTCACAACCATTAGCAGATTAGCATAGCAATAATAATCAAATGACTAGAATGCAACAACCAGCTATGACTGCTACCGGCACTCAAATTTATTCGCGCCCAGCGTCCAGTTAACACGTCGTAGGCTGGTGTGGCCTACAGTCAGTGCGGCTCTGATACCAATCATTGTGGCACCCCGGTTCAGAGCGACCGGTTTACCCTGCATTGCCAGCCCAGAGACCATGTCTTCTGGCAACACACAACATATTGGTACAGAAAACAACCGCTTTATTGATGCTAGCGGAACAGAATTCACATTACAACAGCGGTCGAGGCCAAGCGGCACACTCGGTGCGGCTGAACAATATGTACATTATTTATTGAACATAAAGGGGGCCTCGATCCGAACAACTATGTGGCAGCGGAATAACATCGTAGCGGAAGCTCCATATCACAGGGACACCGATGTGGACACGATCTAGACTTGAACAACGCTCCTTTCCAACGAGACTTTCCTGAAATCTGGCATGACATGCCAGGTCAGTACATTGAATGAACTTGCAAGCTCACAACAAGCATAATCATAATGACAAACAATATCATGATAGTTAACCAATTACAATGCAACATTATATGTCAACATGATGTGATCATACTTGAACGTCCCTCAGGACAACTTACCAACCGTGATCATCCTCAGATCACAAACACCACCAACATGGTAAAACACACCACCAACGTGGTAAAACACACCACCAACGTGGTTTTTAACAACACGACTCGTGATCCTTACGGTGATCACAACCCCGACCAATATCTGGTCCCAAATTTCTCGATGGCCTTTCTACCATCCTCGACAATGCAAAGTTATACAGTTTACTGTGCAATTTTTATTAATCGTTGACTCATGGTGGGACCTACTACGAGGTGTCTGTAACCGTGGACGCGGCTATCGATAGAATATACACTCTGCAGAGGTAGCACACTGTACCCACACCACGGAACCCATGGCCTCGCACTCCCATTCGGGTGGACCAACGGCATTCCGACGAAACCCCTCCATTGCCACATCACTCTCCTGGCCACTCCGACCCAAATCCCCACCGGGCTGGTCCTGGGTGGCCCCGTGTCTACCAAAGACACCCCGACCACCGTCGTGGTCAAACTCCCACTCGGGGACACTCCCACTTGGGGAAATCGGTACCATATTCTCATCAAGGAGCACACAAGGTTATGTCTGCTTGCCGGGCCAGGGCAAACACGACATAACCTTCCCTAGATGGAGGCACTGACCAGAGGCCGTGTCAATGGACCGAATCAAGGCCCCCCCATAAAGGCAAATGTGGTTGCACTGGAAAGAACTCGATTCAGAGGCACCATGACCCAGTCAACGGTGTATTCAAGTTGAGTTATTTTCAGTTTCAACTTAAACTAACAATGACCGGTGTCATAGCATGCCATGAAATGCAAAACAACACATGCATCATAGAAATAAAATGACCGATGTCATCTTTACACCAAGCATAACCATCAACAACTCACGTTACTCTACTAGCTCAAGATGACTCACAACTTAACAAAAATATTTTGCAACAAGTCCCATTAATTTCTTACGCAAGAAAGCAACTCAGATAACCTTTTCATATGCATAACAAAAGATTTTACTATCAACAATTCTTACTTTCTTTATCACTAAATTAAGTTCAAACTTTCTGTAAAAGAAGTAATACGATCTAACAGAATATTTAACAGAATATCTTCTAACAAATTTTTATCAATTTCAGGAAGGCAACAATATAACTACCATGCATAACAAAATTATTTCTAACATCACCTCAAATAAATCTTAACTTGCTTTATTCACTAAACTAGTTTCAACTATTCTGTAAATCAGGCATAACAACTATCCAACATTTAACAAAATGAAAATCACTCAATAATTATTTAAATGCATGGATAAATTATTTCATTCAAGTGAGAAAATCACAAATATTTAAATGGCATCATAAAAATGTTGTTGTGGCTTGCCTTAGTGCAGATGAGGTTCACAAGCTTCCTGGTGATCCTCAAGACAAGCCTCACCTTCTGAAAATAATTTTAAACACAAAAAGAAAATATCAAGAACACTTCTGAAATTCACTAGAAATTCTAAGCAGCTCAGAAAAATCTCATCTTTGGTGAGCTGCTAGATTTTCTTTCAAAGACAATAGTGCAAAAAGAATCAATTCATTTGGACTTATGGTTAAAAAGTTATAACAGTTTGAAGTGTTCTGTAAATTTAAATGAATTTGAATAAAATAAAAAGACTGGGGGGTGACGTTGAAGGCGTAAAGCCCAGGGGCGCCACCACTCGTACCGTTTCACGCGCGTACTGAGTGGCTGACTAGCGGGCCCCGCTAGTCAGGTGGGGGAAGAGGGAGAGAGAAACAGAGACGGCCGTGGCTTCGTCGGAGGTCTCGCCGGCGACGAGGGCTCTTTGGCCAAAACGAGAGGGAGGGATGGCAAGAGGAGGTCGAGGCGCACCTGCCCGTACCCGTAGCGTGTCTAGGGGTGGTCGGACGGTGTCGGAATCTAGCTCGTGAGCGGAGGCAGAATGAGAGGGTCACCGGAGTTGAAGAAGACGATGAGCAGAGACCGCTCCAGGGGCTCCAAGCGGGCGAGACGGCATCACCGGAGAGAGGCGGAGGCCCTGGAGAGGTCGCCCAGGCCTGGGAGGGGCTGGAGCTGCCATGGCTACCAGAGGGGATCGCCGGTGAGCTCGAGCTCGGGGGTGGCGGCACGAGGCAGACCGTGGAGTGTGTGTGAGTGCTGGCGGATGCTCGGAGAGGTTGGGGAGGGGCTCTATATATAGGCGAGCGGCGAGGATGCTTCGGGCTCTACCGGTGGACACCTGTCCATGGCGCCCGGCGACGAGCGGCGTCGATGAGAGGGGGAGAAGGCGACGGAGATCACGCGGCCACTGTGGGCGAGTGGAGACGAGCACAGGATCAAGGGGGTGACGACGAGCACAGTGCGCTCCGCACTGTTGGGCTGGCCGGACCTTGCCCGTGCTCCCTGTGGCGAGCTCTGGCGTCGGCGAGTGCCAGGGTGGAGTTAAGGGTGTCGAGACGATGATGGTGGCGAGTTTTGGCTAGATTTGGCAGTCGGGGGAAGCCTTCGAATACAGAAAACGTGTTCGGCTCTACAAAACGAGTACCACACACACACGCAGAGAGTATAATATTTTACGAGTCCAATTCACTAACAACTTTTGTAGCGTGACATCACATCACAGTCCGGTCATTACTTCGAATCGTTTTTTTCTTTAGCCTCCCGCTCCATGTTCCAAGATGCGATTTTATTGGCATGTCTTGTCAAAGAAGAGATCATGTCCCCTTATTGCGGGATTCTCATCAATACGGGCGTGGGTAATCCAACCATGCCGCCTGCATGACCCTTGGGGAATAGGCGAGTTTTAAGGTGAGTGGGGAGGCGCTTGATATTCACTGCCTTTATAAAGGGATAAGGATTCACCTCTTTCACCCACGCCTTCCTTCTCTCTGCCCATCCATTCTCGAGCTCCAGCGCCCAAGCTTCCATCCTTTCCACCTCAAAAAAAGCACTCCAGCCATGTCCGGATCCGTAGCGCAAGGGAAGTGGATGGTTTCCTCCGTCAAGGAGAAGGACATCACCAAGCTCCGGGAGGCCGGGTACTTAGCCAGAGAAATCACCCACCGGCTTCCAGCAACGGGGCAGCTCATCCCCATCCCAGAGCCCCATGAGAGGGTGGTATTCATCCCCCACTTCGTCCGTGGATTGGGATTCCCTCTCCACCCATTTGTCCGCGGACTCATGTTCTACTACGGGCTAGATTTCCATGATCTGGCCCCCAATTCCTTTCTCAACATCTCGGCATTCATTGTCGTGTGTGAGGCCTTCCTCCGCATCCCACCCCACTTTGGATTATGGTTAAAGATCTTCAATGTGAAGCCGAAGGTGGTGGGCGGTCAACACGCAGATTGTGGAGGCGCCATGGTGAGCAAGCTGCCCAATGTCACATGGCCCAAAGGTACCTTCGTGGAGACCGTCAAAGGGTGGAAACAGCAGTGGTTCTACATCAAAGAGCCTCACGAAGCCACCTGGGCCGCGGCTCCTGAATTCCAGTCCGGCACCCCGATGCGGCTCACCTCCTGGCTAGAGAAGGGCCTGGACTGGTCTTCGTCGGACGAGCTTACAACGCTTCAGACGCGCACCAGGAGCATGTTGGACAAGAACGCCAAGCTTGTCAATGTGATCCAAGTGATGCTTGCTCGTCGGATCCTTCCGTGCCAAAGCCGGACTTGCCATTTGTGGGAGTTTGATTTGGCCAAGCACCAGACCTTGCAGCAGTTCTTCGACAGTACGCACGAAGACATCTAGAAGGTGCTCTTCAAGGCCAACGAGACGTGGCCGGCGATGATTGAGGACCGTGGGCATGACCTGGTCCATCCCGCTAGTGCGGTAGGTTTTCCGTATTTCAAGGTGTATCCTTTACTTGCATATTCAAGGAAGACGTCTAAGCTTCCCCATTCATTTTTTCAGGGTTGGACAAAGAAGGCAGAGCGGATCCAATGTCCGACTCCGCTTCCCAAAGACCCAGTAATCCCTCTTCTGACGAAGATGCTGGTTCCGGGGCCCTACCAAGCGCCGGAGAAGAAGGCCAAGAAGAAGCCCAAGGAGACTAGGAGTGGTCTCCGTCGTAAGGGCACTTCGGACGTGACGTCCGAAGACGCCAAGACCCACTCCTCCCACACTGATGACGACGAGGAGGAGGAAAGAAATTCTTCCCCGGAGGGGGAGGGAAGAAAAGGGCGGCCTCCACGCATCTGGAGGAAGAGGCGTCCAAGAAGGGGAAGGCCTCTGCCACAGACAAATCTGCGTGGGACATTGATAGCAGCTCCGAGTGGCGCCCCTGGCCGAATCGTAAGTACTCGAAGACGCACACAAATATCCAACTCCTTTACTTCATGATTTTAACATGTTGAATTATGCGCTGAAGTCCGGCTCGTTCCGACCTCCAGCGATCCTCATCTTCGGGGAAATTCGCTAGATCCAAAGGTAATGGACAATGGGTCCCTTCCGACGGCCTCTTCTCCCAAGGCCATGGATGACACCGAGGTGCTGTCTTGAAGGACCTGCCCAGGCCAGGGAGAGACGCAGGAGGCCGTCAGGGTGGCGCTAGAGGGTGAACCCTCGACCGCCGGACACATGGGGGAGAAAATCCCCATGGAGACTGGCGATGGGGGTTGTATCGAATCCGGCCCCCAGCCGAATACAATTCCGGAGACCTATACGGCTCCGGAATCCGGCAAGCAGCCTCCTTCGAAAGAAGGAGGTGCACCAATTCCACCGGTAACCTCTGTCCATCTAGAGGCACCAGATACTCTACTGGAAGCGCTACGAAGTACGGTGGTTGAGAGGATTCAGTCCGCAAAGAGCAGACTGACCGAAGCCTGCACAAGCGTTCTAACAGGCTTTGAGGTATGAAGCGCAATTTATGCAAAAGGAATTCCATAGTATAGACAGTAGCCCCTGAGACACTATCCAGTGTTCGAAAAGAAGAGCCGGACAGAGGATCAACTAGTTTTCGCAGGAGACTAACCATACGTGTCTATGTGAATAAGCAGGCATCTTTGCTGGCTGCAACCTCTCATGCTGCTGAGGTATCCGGACTGAAGCAGAGTTTGGAGCGGACCTTGGAAGAGCTCCGCCGCATGAAAAAACAGCTGGAGGACCATCAAGGTATGCAATGACCTTATGTAGGTTCAGAAAGGATGAATGATTTGTGTTGACCATAGTGCCATGATATTTTGTAGGAGCGGCGACCGTGGTGGAGGCCCTCAAGAAGGCACTGGCCGAAGCCCAGGAGAGAGCGGCAAAGGAACAAGCCGCTCGCGAGAAACACGAGGCCAGGGTTGGTGAGGTTCAGTAGGAGTTCCATGATGCCATGCAAAAATGCGAGTCCTTGGAGCGCAATATTGCAGATCAAGAGTCCGAACTTGCCAAGGCCCGCCAAAGCACGCACGATGCCCGGGTTGAAGCCCAGGGCACCCTCCAGGAAATCCAGGAGGCCAGAAAAATCGCGACGGGTAAGGACTTTATTAAGCTGAGCAAGTATGTGATGAAAAGGTTCCTCTTACTGACCCGGATTTGGAGTTCTCCAGGGGCGTTTGCGGATCTGCCGTGTAGTGTTGTCAATGCTGTGGAGTTCTTCCGAGCCGAAGAGGGGCGCTCAGTGGAGAAGCTGTTCTCGTCGCAATACCTTCCGCCATAACATCTGGTGCCCTTTAGTGACCAGCTGAAGTAGCTGACCGAACTACATAGGGCGGCCGAACTGGCCATGAAGGATTTGATAATCCGTCTATGGCCTGCTGACGCCTTGCCCAGCAGCTACTTCTGACTCGTAAAGCGGCTGGTCAATGCCTGCCCTCAGCTTGACGCCATCAAGCGGTTAGTCTGCCTTAAAGACGCGTGAATGGCCTTCGCCCGTGTCAAGGTGCAGTGGGCGAAGATGGACGCCGTCAAGCTCGCGACCGAGGGACCGCCCGCGGGCAAGGAGCACCGTACGCCCGAGAGGTATTTTGAGGATGTCCTGAAGGGATCCCGTATTGTAGATGGCCAATGTTCAAAAGACATTATGTTTGAATGAATACCTTCATGTTATCCAGCCCTGTATGATGAAAACAAAACTGATATCTAATATAATGCTTGATGTTTATTTTGGAACTTTACCTCCTGTGCGGCCATTTTATTAAATCTGAGAGTCGGCCAGTCGTCGACTTCAGCCCCCACGTAGGTAGTACGGGGGTGTTCGGGTTGAAACCTAAACACTCTTGGTCCAAAATTTTGGTCTTAAAGGAGGTGTTTAGCGGAGCAAACCAGGCAATCAGACTATGTGGCTTTATCACCCTCACTTAGCCATAGGAGTTTGAGAATAGAAATGTAGGCGCAGCCCCTAGTATTTGTTAGTCCGGACTAGGTGGTGACCCACAAGTATAGGGGATCTATCGTAGTCCTTCCGATAAGTAAGAGTGTCGAACCCAAATAGGAGCAGAAGGAAATGATAAGCGGTTTTCAGCAGGGTATTCTCTGCAAGCACTAAAATTGTAGGTAACAGATAGTTTTGTGATAAGATAATTTGTAACGAGCAACAACTAACAAAAGTAAATAAATTGCAGCAAGGTGGCCCAATCGTTTTTGTAGCAAAGGACAAGCCTGGACAAACTCTTATATGATGTAAAGCGCTCCCGAGGACACATGGGAGTTATCGTCAAGCTAGGTTTCATCACGATCATATGATTCACGTTCGGTACTTTGATAATTTGGTATGTGGGTGGACCGGTGCTTGGGTGCTTCCCTTACTTGGACAAACATCCCACTTATGATTAACCTCTATTGCAAGCATCCACAACTACAAAAAAAGTATTAAGGTAAACCTAACCATAGCATGAAACGTATGGATCCAAATCAGCCCCTTACTAAGCAACACATAAACTAGGGTTTAAGCTTCTGTCACTCTAGCAACCCATCATCTACTTATTACTTCCCAATGCCTTCCTCTAGGCCCAAATAATGGTGAAGTTTCATGTAGTCGACGTTCACATAACACCACTAGAGGAGAGACAACATACATCTCATCAAAATATCGAACAAATACCAAATTCACATGACTACTAATAGCAAGACTTCTCCCATGTTCTCAGGAACAAACGTAACTACTCACAAAGCATATTCATGTACATAATCAACGGGGTATTAATGTGCATATAGGATCTGAACATATGATCTTGCACCAAGTAAACCAACTAGCATCAACTACAAGGAGTAATCAACACTACTAGCAACCCATAGGTACCAATCCCAGACTTGGAGACAAGAATTGGATACAAGAGATGAACTAGGGTTTGAGAGAGATGGTGCTGGTGAAGATGTTGATGGAGATTGACCCCCTCTCGATGAGAAGATCGTTGGTGATGATGATGGCGATGATTTCCCCCTCCCGTAGGGAAGTTTCCCCGGCAGAATAGCTCCGCCAGAGCCCTAGATTGGTTCCGCCAAGGTTCCGCCTCGTGGCGGCAGAGTCTCGTCCTGAAAGCTTGCTTATGATTTTTTCCTCATCAAAGTACTCCATATAGCAGAAGATGGGCATCAGAGGGCCACTAGGGGGGCCCACGAGGCAGGGGGCGCGCCCCCACCCTCGTGGGCAGGGTGTGGCCCCCCTCCGGAACTTCTTGCGCTCAGTATTTTTTATATATTCTGAAAATGACTTCCGTGAAGTTTCAGGACTTTTGGAGCTGTGCAGAATAGGTCTCTAATATTTGCTCCTTTTTCAGCCCAGAATCCCAGCTGCCGGCATTCTCCCTCTTTATGTAAACCTTGTAAAATAAGAGAGAATAGGCATAATTATTGTGACATAATGTGTAATAACAGCCCATGATGCAATAAATATCTATATAAAAGCATGATGCAAAATGGACGTATCAACTCCCCCAAGCTTAGACCTCGCTTGTCCTCAAGCGAAAGCCGAAATTGAAAAATATGTCCACATGTTTAGAGATAGAGGTGTCGATAAAAATAAAATACGGACATGAGGGCATCATGATCATTCTTAGAACATCAACTTATATAATTCTTGTCATATGATCTTCTTATGCTGGAGTAACAATTCAATCACAATTTCAAGTATGAATCATAAACTTCACTGAAAACTAACAAACTATAATCTCAGTCATTGGAGCAATTGCAATTTATCATAACATAGGAAAGAGTCAATATAAGAGCTTTTCAGCAAGTCCACATACTCAACTATCATATAGTCTTTCACAATTGCTGACACTCACGCAATACTTATGGGTGTGGAGTTTTAATCGGACATAGAGAAAGATAGGGGCTTATAGTTTTGCCTCCCAATGTTTTACCTCAAGGGTAATGTCAACAATAATAGTTCATGAAAACTCACATCCAATTAGCCATATATACCAGGATCTTTCCAACACGTTGTGCTTGCCAAAAGATAAAATATAAAAAAGGAAAGGTGAGGATCACCATGAATCTTATGTGAGGTAGGAGATAAAAGTAAAAGATAGGCCCTTCGCAGAGGGAAGCAGAGGTTGTCATGCGCTTTTATGGTTGGATGCACAAAATCTTAATGCGAAAGAACGTCACTTTATATTGTCACTTGTGATATGGACTTTATTATGCAGTCTGTCGCGTTTATTTCTTCCATATCACACAATCGTATAAAACTTATTTTCCCCCACACTAATAAGTCATACATATTTAGAGAGCAATTTTTATTGCTTGCACCGATGACAAGTTACTTGAAGGATCTTACTCAATCCATAGGTAGATATGGTGGACTCTCATGGCAAAACTGGGTTTAGGGATATTTGGAAGCACAAGTAGTATCTCTACTTGGTGCAAAGAATTGGCTAGCATGAGGAGGAAAGGCAAGCTCAATCATGTTGGATGATCCATGACAACATAATTTATCTTAGATGTAAGAAAACATAACCCATTACGTTCTCTTCCTTGTCCAACGTCAACTCTTTAGCATGTCATATTTTAATGAGTGCTCACAATCATAAAAGATGTCCAAGATAGTATATTTATATGTGAAGACCTCTCTTTCTTTATTACTTCCTATTAATTGCAACGATGACCAAAACTATGTTTGTCAACTCTCAACAACTTTTATTCATCATACTCTTTCTATGTGAGCTCATTACTCTCCATAAGATCCATATGATATCTTTCATTTCTTTTTATTTCTTTCTCTTTTATTTTATTCCCTCAAGATCATGGCAAAATAATCAAGCCCTTGACTCAACACTAATCTTTATTATATATAGCTCATGGACTCGATTACATAGAAGGATCATAAAGCAAAACTCACAACTAGATCATACTAAAACTTTATTCTACTAGATCAAGATATTATCAAAAGGATCGAACTAAGAAAAAATGGTAAAGATAGAAGTGATGGTGATACGATACCGGGGCACTCCCCCAAGCTTGGCAGTTGCCAAGGGGAGTGCCCATACCCATGTGATTATGTCTCCTTTGCCGATGAAGAAGATGGTGGTGATGATGGGTAGTCGCACATCGAGTGTAGGAGGTCTTCCAACTTTCGGATAATGCCCTTGAGTGTGATGATATGCTCCTTCAACAAAATATTTTCACATGTGAGGTACTTGTTTTATATACGAGCTAGCTCAATCATCTTGAAAGGTTCGATCTCAGTTGGGGTAAGAATAGTGTGATCAAGTTGAAGGATGTCTTCTGTTGCCGGAACTTGGTCCTCTGTGGCCTTCTTGATCCCTTCATGCTTGTTGATCTCCATGGGTTCTTCTCTCTTCAGCTCTATCTTCATTAGCCAAGCATCGTTGCCCTCATTGTTGGAGGAGGAGGGGGACGACATGATGCTTAGCTTTGACAACCATGGCAGAAAACAGCTCAAAACAAGAATAGGAGATTTTTTGCGTGATACAGTGGTCAAAACCTTCGGGAGATTATATAATGAATTTTTACCGACCAAAATACGTAACGTGGAAGAAAACGGAGTCCGGAGAGCGCACGAGGTGCCCACGAGGCAGGGGGCGCTCCCAGGGGGTAGGGCGCGCCCTCCACCCTCATGGAGCCCTCGTGTCCTTCCTGGACTGCTTCTTATTTTCCTATTTTTCTAAATATTCCAAAACGGAGAAAAATTGCCATTAGAACTAGTTTGGAGTCGGTTTACTTACCGTACCACATACCTATTCCTTTTCGGAGTCTGAAACGTTCCAGAAAGTGTCTCTTATGTATTCCTCCGGGGTTACGGTTTCAATAATATTGGTTTCAACATTTATAGGATTACCCGAAGTTGTTGATTTTTATGGCACCGAAACGATAGACCTCCTCGATAACGTAAGGACCTTCCCATTTAGAGAGAAGCTTTCCTGCAAAAAATCTTAAACGAGAGTTGTATAGCAATACATAATCACCAACATTAAACTCACGCTTTTGTATCCTTTTGTCATACCATCTTTTAACCTTTTCTTTAAACAATTTGGCATTCTCATAGGCTTGGGTTCTCCATTCATCAAGTGAGCTAATGTCAAATAACCTCTTCTCACCGGCAAGTTTGAAATCATAATTGAGCTACTTAATATCCCAATAAGCCTTATGTTCTAGTTCAAGAGGTAAGTGACATGCTTTTCCATAAACCATTTTATACGGAGACATACCCATAGGGTTTTTATATGCAGTTCTATAGGCCCATAATGCATCATCAAGTTTCTTGAACCAATTCTTTCTAGATCTATTGATAGTCTTTTGCAAAATTAATTTGAGTTCTCTATTTCTCAATTCTACTTGACCACTAGACTGTGGGTGATAAAGAGATGCAATTCTATGATTAACATCATATTTAGCAAGCATTTTACGGAAAGCACAATGAATAAAATGTGAACCACCATCAGTCATTAAATATCTAGGGACTCCAAACCTTGGAAAAATAACCTCTTTAAGCATCTTAATAGAGGTGTTATGATCAGCACTACTAGTTGGAATAGCTTCTACCCACTTAGTAACATAATCAACAACAACTAAAATATGTGTGTATCCATTGGAGGCAGGAAAAGGTCCCATATAATCAAAGCCCCAAACATTAAATGGTTCAATAACAAGTGAATAATTCATAGGCATTTCTTGATGTCTACTAATATTACCAATTCTTTGACATTCATCACAAGACAAGACAAACTTACGGGCATCCATGAAGAGAGTAGGCCACTATAAACCGGATTGCATACCTTATGTGCAGTTCTGTCTCTAGCGTGGTGTCCTCCATAAGCCTCGGAGTGACACTTGCGTAGGATCTGTTCCTGTTCATGCTCAGGTACACAACGACTAATAACACCATCTACTCCTTCTTTAAAAAGATGTGAGTCATCCCAAAAGTAATGTCTCAAATCATAGAAGAACTTTTTCTTTTGCTGATATGTGAAACTAGGTGGTATAAACTTAGCAACAATGTAATTAGCATAATCTGCATACCATGGAGCAGTGTGGGAAGCATTTATGACATTTAATTGTTCATCAGGAAAGCTATCACCAATAGGTAGTGGGTCATCAAGAACATTTTCTAACCTAGACAAGTTGTCTGCAACGGGGTTCTAAGCTCCCTTTCTATCAATAATATGCAAATCAAATTCTTGTAGCAGGAGAACCCATCTAATAAGTCTAGGTTTAGAATCTTTCTTTTCCATAAGGTATTTAATAGCAGCATGATTAGTGTGAATAGTTACTTTAGAATCAACAATATAAGGTCTGAACTTATCACAAGCAAATACAACTGCTAAAAGCTCTTTTTCAGTAGTAGCATAATTTCTTTGAGCATTGTCTAGAGTATTACTAGCATAATGAATAACATTTAGTTTTTTATCAACTCTTTGCCCTAGAACAGCACCTACAGCATAATCACTGGCATCACACATAATTTCAAAGGGTAAATTCCAATCAGGTGGATGAACAACAGGTGAAGAGACTAATGCTTTCTTAAGTATTTCAAATGCTTCTACACAATCATCATCAAAGACAAATGGTATATCTTTTTGCAATAAATTAGTCAGAGGCCAAGAAATTTTTGAGAAGTCCTTAATGAACCTCCTGTAAAATCCGGCGTGGCCAAGGAAACTTCTTATACCTTTGATGTCCTTGGGACATGGCATCTTTTCAATAGCATCAACCTTAGCTTTATCAACTTCAATAGTCATCATTAATAGGTAGTGGGTCATCAAGAACATTCTCTAACCTAGATAAGTTGTCTGCAACGGGGTTCTCAGCTCCCTTTCTATCAACAATATTCAAATCAAATTCTTGTAGCAAGAGAACCCATCTAATAAGTCTAGGTTTACCATCTTTCTTTTCCATAAGATATTTAATAGTAGCATGATCAGTGTGAATAGTTACTTTAGAATCAACAATATAAGGTCTGAACTTATCACAAGCAAATACAACTGCTAAGAATTCTTTTTCAGTAGTAGCATAGTTTCTCTAAGCATTGTCTAGAGTTTTACTAGCATATTGAATAACATTTAGTTTCTTATCAACTCTTTGCCCTAGAACATCACCTACATCATAATCACTAGCATCACACATAATTTCAAAGGGTAAATTCCAATCAGGTGGTTGAATGATAGGTGCAGAGATCAATGCTTTCTTAAGTATTTCAAATGCTTCTACGCAATCATCATAAAAAATGGTATATATTTTTGTAATAAATTAGTCAGAGGCCGAGAAATTTTTGAGAAGTCCTTAATGAACCTCCTATAAAAACCGGCGTGACCAAGGAGACTTCTTAAACCTTTGATGTCCTTGGGACATGGCATCTTTTCAATAGCATCAACCTTAGCTTTATCAACTTCAATACCTCTTTAAGAAACTTTATTCCCCAAGACAATACCTTTATTAACCATGAAGTGGCACTTCTCCCAATTCAAGACAAGGTTAGTTTCTTCACATCTCTGCAAAACTCAATCAAGGTTGCTTAAGAAATCATCAAAAGAGGATCCATAGACGGAGAAATCGTCCATGAAAACCTCACAAATCTTTTCACAAAAGTCAGAGAATATAGCCATCATGCATCTTTGGAAGGTAGTAGGTGCATTACATAAACCAAAAGGCATACGTCTGTAAGAAAAAGTACCGAATGGGCAAGTAAAAGTGGTCTTAGGTTGATCATCTACTGACACAGGTATTTGAGAGAAACCAGAATAACCATCTAGAAAGCAAAAATGTGTAAGTTTGGATAATCTTTCTAGCATTTGATTAATAAAAGGTAAGGGGTAATGATCTTTTTTAGTAGCCTTATTTAATTTGCGGAAATCAATTACCATCCTATAACCAGTAATAATTCTTTGCGGAATCAAGTCATCTTTATCATTAGGAATGACAGTAATACCTCCCTTCTTAGGACACAATGGACAGGACTTACCCACTGACTATCAGCAACGGGATAAATTATACCTGCCTCAAGGAGCTTTAGTATTTCTTTCTTACCACTTCTTTCATCTTAGGATTCAGCCGTCGTTAGTGATCAATAACTGGTTTGGCATCTTTCTCCAAATTTATTTTGTGTTGACATAGTGTGGGACTAATGCCCTTAAGATCATCAAGAGTATATCCAATAGCAGCACTGTGCTTCTTCAGAGTTTTCAATAATCTCTCTTCCTCATGCTCTGTAAGGTTAGCACTAATAATAACAGGATATATCTTTTTTCATCAAGATAAGCATATTTAAGAGTATCAGGCAACGGTTTAAGCTCAAACACGGGATCACCCTTGGGTGGAGGAGGATCCCCTAGGATTTCAACAGGCAAATTGTGTTTCAGAATGGGTTCCTGTTTAAAGAATACTTCATCTATTTCCCTTCTTTCATTCATAAACATATCATTTTCATGGTCTAGCAAATATTGTTCTAAAGGATCACTAGGAGGCACGGCAATAGAAGCAAGACCAATAATTTCATCTTTACTAGGCAATTCCTCTTCACGGTGTTGTCTAGGAAATTTAGAAAAGTTGAACTCATGAGACATATCACCTAAACCAATAGTAACAACATCCTTTTCGCAGTTTATCCTAGCATTAACTGTGTTCAAGAAGGGTCTACCAAATATAATGGGACAAAAGCTATCTTGTGGGGAACCAAGAACGAGAAAATCAGCATGATATTTAGTTTTCCCACACAAGACTTCATCATCCCTAACAATCCCAATTGGTGAAATAGTATCTCTATTGGCAAGTTTAATTGTGACATCAATATCTTCTAATCAGCAGGTGCAATATCATGCATAATTTCTTTGTATAAGTCAATAGGTATTGCACTAGCACTAGCACCCATATCACATAAGCCATGATAACAATGATCTCCTATTTTAACAGAAATAATAGGCATGCCTACCACGGGTCTATGTTTATCTTTAGCAGAAGGTTTAGCAATTCTAGCAGTCTCATCACAAAAATGAATAACATGCTCATCAATATTATCAGACAAGAGATCTTTAACAATAGCAATATTAGGTTCAACTTTAATTTGCTCAGGAGGTGTATAGGTTCTAATATTGCTTTTACGAACCACAGTTGAAGCTTTAGCATGATCTTTTATCCTAACAGGAAAAGGTGGTTTCTCAACATAAGCAGTAGAACAATATGATCATTATAAGTGATAGTCTTTTCTTCAACTTTAATAGGTGCAGCTACTTTTACTTATATGGGAGGATGATATTTAAACCACTTCTCCCTAGGGAGATCAACATGAGTAGCAAAAGATTCACAGAAAGAAGCTACTATTTTAGAGTCAAGTCCATATTTAGTGCTAAATTTACGGAAAACATCGGTATCCATAAAAGATTTAACACAATCAAACTTAGGTGTCATACCTAACTTCTTACCTTCGTCGAGGTCCCAATCTTCAGAGTTGCGTTTAATTCTTTCCAATAAATCCCATTTGAATTTAATAGTCTTCATCATAAAAGAGCCAGCACAAGAAGTATCGAGCATGGTGCGATTGTTATCAGAAAGCCAAGCATATAAATTTTGAATAATTATTTCTCTTGGAAGCTCATGATTGGGGCATGAATATAACATTTATTTAAGCCTCCCCCAAGCTTGAGCGATGCTTTCTCCTTCGCGAGGCCAAAAATTATATATATAATTGTGATCACGATGAACAAGATGCATAGGATAAAACTTTTGATGAAATTCCAATTTCAATCGTTTGTAGTTCCATGATCCCATATCATCACATAGCCTATAACATGTCAATGCATCTCCCTTCAAAGATAAAGGGAAGACCTTCTTCTTAATAACATCATTGGGCACACCTGTAAGCTTAAATAATCCACAAACTTTATCCACATATATTAGGTGCTCATCAGGATGCATTGTTTCGTCTCCTGCAAAAGGATTAGCTAGCAGTTTTTCTATCATACCCGAAGGAATCTCAAAGTAGACATTTTCATTTTCAGTAGGTTCAATAGGTTGAGGAGCAACTCTTTGCTCTACTGGTCGGGGTGAAGATACCCCGAACAAGCCCCTCAAAGGATTACTTTCCATAGTAACAAGTGACAGTAAATTCTAGCACACTATATAAATTTTTCCTTACCAAATTCCACCTACCAAAGGCGCTTCACTCCCCGGCAATGGCGCCAGAAAAGAGTCTTGATGACCCACAATTATAGGGGATCTATCATAGTCCTTTTGATAAGTAAGAGTGTCGAACACAACGAGGAGCAAAAGAAATGATAAGCGGTTTTCAGCAAGGTATTCTCTGCAAGCACTGAAATTGTAGGTAATAGATAGTTTTGTGATAAGATAATTTGTAACGAGCAACAAGTAAATAAAGTAAATAAAGTGCAGCAAGGTGGCCCAATCCTTTTTGTACCAAAGGACAAGCCTGGACAAACTCTTATATGATATAAAGCGCTCCCGAGGACACATGGGAATTATTGTCAAGCTAGGTTTCATCACGATCATATGATTCGCGTTTGGTACTTTGATAATTTGGTATGTGGGTGGACCGGTGCTTGGGTGCTGCCCTTACTTGGAAAAACATCCCACTTATGATTAACCTCTATTGCAAGCATCCGCAGCTACAACAAAAGTATTAAGGTAAACCTAACCATAGCATGAAACATATGGATCCAAATCAGCCCCTTATGAAGCAATGCATAAACTAGGGTTTAAGCTTCTGTTACTCTAGCAACCCATCATCTACTTATTACTTCCCAATGCCTTCCTCTGGGCCCAAATAATGGTGAAGTGTCATGTAGTCGACGTTCACATAACACCACTAGAGGAGAGACACATACATCTCATCAAAATATCGAACGAATACCAAATTCACATGACTACTAATAGCAAGACTTCTCCCATGTCCTCAGGAACAAACGTAACTACTCACAAAGCATATTCATGTTCATAATTAGAGGGGTATTAATATGCATATAGGATCTGAACATATGATCTTCCACCAAATAAATCAACTAGCATCAACTACGAGGAGTAATCAACTCTACTAGGAACCTACAGGTACCAATCCCAGACTTAGAGACAAGAATTGGATACAAGAGCTGAACTAGGGTTTGAGAGGAGATGGTGATGGTGAAGATGTTGATGGAGATTGGCCCCCTCCCGATGAGAGGAGCGTTGGTGATGACGATGGCGATGATTTCCCCCTCCCGGAGGGAAGTGTCCCCGGCAGAATAGCTCCGCTAGAGCCCTAGATTGGTTCCACCAAGGTTCCGCCTCGTGGCGGCAGAGTCTCATCCCGAAAGCTTGCTTATGATTTTTTCCTCAACGAAAGACTGCATATAGCAGAAGATGGGCATCGGAGGGCCACCAGGGGCCACGAGGCAGGGGGCACGCCCGGGGGTAGGGCGCGCCCCCCACCCTCGTGGCCAGGGTGTGGTCCCCCTCCGGAACTTCTTGCACTCAGTATTTTTTATGTATTCTGGAAATGACTTCCGTGAAGTTTCAGGACTTTTGGAGCTATGCAGAATAGGTCTCTAATATTTGCTCCTTTTTCAGCCCAGAATCCCAGCTGCCGCATTCTCCCTCTTTATGTAAACCTTGTAAAATAAGAGAGAATAGGCATAAGTATTGTGACATAATGTGTAATAACAGCCCATAATGCAATAAATATCGATATAGAAGCATGTGCGAAAATGGACGTATCAGTGAACAAATTACTGTCGAGCAATTGAATAGAAATTGATCATAGTTATGAGAATATTCTAGGTATGATCATGTATGATGAGGCATCACGTCCGTGACAAGGTAGACCGTCCCTGCCTGCAACTACTACTATTACTCCACACATCGATCTGCTATCCAGCATGCATTAGAAGTATCTAAAGTTCATAAGAAGCGGAGTACGGCTTTAAAGCAAGATGACAATGATGTGGAGCCGGTCAACCCAACTATTGACCAAAGACATGATTCGGAGGCGATGCATATAATGCTAAATTCGGGGGCCGAACTATACTGTAAAAGTGTTCGGACTTGTTGCTGTAGTATGGAGTGCAATAAAGCCCCTGGCGAATTACGATGTACCAAAGTGTACGGATGCAATCAATAAGAATAGCGAAATAAAATGAAGTAAAAAGCCAGCACCACATGAGTTGGGCTGCAAACTATGTTCATTATAATTTTGATTAATACGTCAAAGCGTATTTGTAAAAATAGTGCGATAAGCAACAGGACTATTTAACATGCCAAGACCAAGGGGGAGATGCGTACGGGTCCTAAAAACAGGTAGAATGATCGTCAAGAAGAACATCTAGAGATTCCCCAACATGTCTGTGCTGCTTGCCACCTTGGTATATCCGTCCTTCGAAAGGACTGATGATCAGGCCGTCGAGAGGGGCATGTGGAAAAGAAACCTGAACAGGATAAAAAGAAAAGTGAAAGTATGTGTGTCCAGGGAAGGTGGAGCAGTATTGTGGACCACAGTCTGGTTATGACTCCATCTCTGCCCATGGTACTTTTAGTGTGTAATTATGTACGCGCAGTACGTATGCCGTCACTTGGTCGGTACTGAGACGGAGGTCAAATTGCGAGTCTAACTCCTAACGAGCCGGACTGCCATGCCACGGAGTAGTCCAGACTCGTTTGACAGTGTCTGGGAGCTTGGCCGCTGAATTAAAGTTCTGCCTTAAAAGGCCTCTCTATACTTCCGCTGCCAGGGCCACGATGTGTTCCTCGGTACGGAGGGAGTGCTTCGTGTTTCCATTGACTGTTCTGACACCGCATGGTCCGGGCATCTTGAGGTTGAGATAAGCATAGTGTGGCACCGCATTGAATCGAGCAAACGCGGTTCGTCCGAGCAGTGCGTGATAGCCACTGCGGAAGGGGACGATATCGAAGATTAACTCTTCGCTTCAGAAGTTGTCCAGAGATCCAAAGACGACCTCCAATGTGATTTAGCCCGTGCAATGGGCCTCTACACCTGGTATAACTCCTTTAAAGGTAGTTTTGGTGGGCTTGATCCTTGATGGATCGATGCCCATTTTGCGCACTGTATCCTGATAGAGCAGGTTGAGGCTGCTACCACCGTCCATGAGGACTCGTGTGAGGTGGAATCCATCAATTATTGGGTCGAGAACCAGCGCGGCTGAACCGCCATGACGGATACTGGTCGGATGGTCCCTGCGATCAAAGGTGATCGGTCAGGACGACCATGGTTTGAATTTTGGGGCGACTGGCTCTATCGCGTAGACGTCCCTAAGCATGCGCTTGAACTCCCTCTTGGGGATATGGGTAGCGCATATCATGTTCACCGTTTTGACCTGAGGGGGAAACTTCTTTTGTCCCACTGTGTTTGGTGGATGATACGTCCATTTTGCATCATGCTTTTATATCGATATTTATTGCATTATGGGATGCTATTACACATTATGTCACAATACTTATACTTATTCTCTCTTATTTTACAAGGTTTACATGAAGAGGGAGAATGCCGGCAGCTGGGATTCTAGGCTGGAAAAGGAGAAAATATTAGAGACCTATTCTGCACATCTCCAAAAGTCCTGAAACTTCACGGGAGCACGTTTCGGAATATATATAAAATATTGAGCACAAGAAGTACCAGAGGGGGGCCACCCATCAGCCACGAGGGTGGGGGGCGCGCCCTACCCCCCTGGGCTTGCCCCCTGCCTCGTGGGCCCCCTGGTGGCCCTATGATACCCATCTTCTGCTATATGGAGTCTTTCGTCGAGGAAAAAATCATAAGCAAGATTTCGGGACGAGACTCTACCGCCACGAGGTGGAACCTTGGAGGAACCAATATAGGGCTTTGGCGGAGCTGTTCTGCCGGGGAAACCTCCCTCCGGGAGGGGGAAATCATCACCATCGTCATCACCAACGATCCTCTCATCGGGAGGGGGTCAATCTCCATCAACATCTTCACCAGCACCATCTCATCTCAAACCCTAGTTCATCTCTTGTATCCAATCTTTGTATCCAAACCTCAGATTGGTACCTGTGGGTTGCTAGTAGTGTTGATTACTCCTTGTAGTTGATGCTAGTTGGTTTACTTGGTGGAAGATCATATGTTCAGATCCATTATGCATATTAATACCCCTCTGATTTTTAACATGAATATGCTTTGTGAGTAGTTAAGTATGTTCCTGAGGACATGGGAGAAGTCTTGCTATTAGTAGTCATGTGAATTTGGTATTCGTTCGATATTTTGATGAGATGTATGTTGTCATCCCTCTAGTGGTGTTATGTGAACGTAGACTACATGACACTTCACCATTGTTTGGGCCTAGAGGGAGGCATTGTGAAGTAATAAGTAGATGATGGGTTGCTAGAGTGACAGAAGCTTAAACCCTAGTTTATGCGTTGCTTCGTAAGGGGCTAATTTGGATCCATATGTTTCATGCTATGGTTTGGTTCACCTTAATACTTCTGTTGTAGTTGCGGATGCTTGCAATAGGGGTTAATCATAAGTGGGATGCTTGTCCAAGAAAGGGCAGTACCCAAGCACCGGTCCACCCACCTATCAGATTATCAAAGTACCGAACGTGAATCATATGATCGTGATGAAAACTAGCTTGACGATAATTCTCATGTGTCCTCGGGAGCGCTTTACATCATATAAGAGTTTGTCCAGGCTTGTCCTTTTGCTACAAAAAGGACTGGGACATCTTGCTGCACCTTATATACTTTTATTACTTGCTACTCGATACCAATTACCTTATTACAAAACTATTTGTTACCGATAATTTCAGTGCTTGCAAAGATTACCTTGCTGAAAAACGCTTATCATTTCCTTCTGCTCCTCGTTGGGTTCGACACTCTTACTTATCTAAAGGACTAAGATAGATCCCCTGTACTTGTGGGTCATCAATACTCTTTTCTGGCACCGTTGCTGGGGAGTGAAGTGCCTTTGGTAGGTGGAATTTGGTAAGGAAAAATTTATACAGTGTGCTGAAATTTACTGTCACTTGTTACTATGGAAAGTAATCCTTTGAGGGGCTTGTTCGGGGTAGCTTCACCCTGGCCGGTAGAGCAAATAGTTGCTCCTCAACCTAATGGACCTACTGAAAATGAAAATGTTTACTTCGAAATTCCTTCGGGTATGATAGAGAAACTGCTAGCTAATCCTTTTGCAGGAGATGGAACATTGCATCTCGACTTACACTTAATCTATGTGGATGAAGTTTGTGGATTATTTAAGCTTGGAGGTATGCCCGGTGGTGTTATCAAGAAGAAGGTATTCCCTTTATCTTTGAAGGGAGATGCATTGACATGGTATTAGCTATGTGATGATATGGGATCATGGGACTATAAACGGTTGAAATTGGAATTCCATCAGAGGTTTTATCCTATGCATCTTGTTCATCGTGATCGTAATTATATATATAATTTTTGGCCTCACGAAGGAGAAAGCATCGCTCAAGCTTGGGGGTGGCTTAAGTCAATGTTATATTTATGCCCCAATCATGGGCTTTAACAAAATAATTATTCAAAACTTTTATGCTCGGCTTTCTGACAACAATCGCTCCATGCTCGATACTTCTTGTATTGGTTCCTTTATGATGAAGACTATTGAATTCAAATGGAATTTATTGGAGAGAATTAAACGCAACTCTGAAAATTGGGATCTCGGCGAAGGTAAGGAGTCAGGTATAACACCTAAGTTTGATTGTGTTAAATCTTTTATGGATACCGATGTTTTCCGTAAATTTAGCACTAAATATGGACTTGACTCTGAGATAGTAGCTTCTTTCTATGAATCTTTTGCTACTCATGTCGATCTCCCTAAGGAGCAGTGGTTTAAATATAATCCTCCCATTGAAACAAAACTAGTTGCACCTATTAAAGTTGAAGAAAAAACTATCACTTATGATGATCCTGCTGTTCCCACTGCTTATGTTGAGAAACCACCTTTCCCTGTTAGAATTAAGGATCATGCTAAAGCTTCAACTACAGTCAATAAGAGTAATATTAGGACACACAAACCCCCTGAGCAAATTAAAGTTGAACCTAATATTGCTATGGTTAAATATCTCTTGGCCGATAATATTGATGGGCAGGCTATTTACTTCTGTGAAGAAACTGCTAGAATTGCTAAGCCTGGTGCTAAGGATAAACATAGACCTGTTATAGGCATGCCTGTTATTTCTGTTAAAATAGGAGATCATTGTTGTCATGGCTTATGTGATATGGGTGCTAGTGCTAGTGCAATACCTATTTCCTTATACAAAGAAGTTATGCATGATATTGCACCAGCTGAGATAGAAGGTATTGATGTTACCATTAAGCTTGCCAATAGAGATACTATTTCACCAGTTGGGATTGTTAGGGATGTTGAAGTCTTGTGTGGGAAGGTTAAATATCCTGCTGATTTTCTTGTTCTTGGTTCTCAACAAGATAGCTTTTGTCCCATTATATTTGGTAGACCCTTCTTGAATACTGTTAATGCTAAGATAGACTGCAATAAGCATATTGTCTCGGTTGGTTTAGGGGATATGTCTCAGGAGTTTAATTTTGCTAAATTTCGTAGACAACCCCATGATAAAGAATTGCCTAGTAAAGATGAAATTATCGGTCTTGCTTCTATTGCTGTGCCTCCTACTGATCTTTAGAACTATATTTGCTAGACCATGAAAATGATATGTTCATGAATGAAAAAGGGAAATAGATGAAGTATTCTTTAAACAGGGACCTATTCTGAAACACAACTTGCCTGTTGAAATCCTAGGGGATCCTCCTCCACCCAAGGGTGATCCCGTGTTTGAGCTTTTAACCATTACCTGATACTCTTAAATATGCTTATCTTGATGAAAAGAAAATATATCATGTAATTATTAGTGCTAACCTTTCAGAGAAGGAGGAAGAGAAATTATTGAAAACTCTGAAGAAGCACCGTGCTGCTATTGGATATACTCTTGATGATCTTAAGGGCATTAGTCCCACTCTATGTCAACATAAAATAAATTTGGAGGAAGACGCCAAACCAGTTATTGATCACCAACAACGACTGAATCCTAAGATGAAAGAAGTGGTAAGAAAGGAAATATTAAAGCTCCTTTGACGAAGGTATAATTTATCCCGTCGCTGATAGTAAGTGGGTAAGCCCTGTCCATTGTGTCCCTAAGAAGGGAGGTATTACTGTTGTTCCTAATGATAACGATGAATTGATCCCGCAAAGAATTATTACAGGTTATAGGATGGTAATTGAATTCCACAAATTAAATAAGGCTACCAAAAAGATCATTACCCTTTGCCTTCTATTGATCAAATGCTAGAAAGATTATCCAAACATACACATTTTTGCTTTCTAGATGGTTACTCTGGCTTCTCTCAAATACCTGTGTCAGCTGATGATCAATCAAAGACCACTTTTACTTGCCCTTTCGGTACTTTTGCTTATAGACGTATGCCTTTTGGTTTATGTAATGCACTTGCTACCTTTCAAAGATGCATGATGGCTATATTCTCTGACTTTTGTAAAAAGATATGTGAGGTTTTCATGGACGATTTCTCTGTTTGTGATCCTCTTTTGATGATTGATTAAGCAACCTTGATCGAGTTTTGCAGAGATGTGAAGAAACTAATCTTGTCTTGAATTGGGAGAAGTGCCACTTTATGGTTAATGAAGGTATTGTCTTGGGACATAAAATTTCTGAAAGAGGTATTGAAGTTGACAAAGCTAAAGTTGATGCTATTGAAAAGATGCCATGTCCCAAGGACATTAAAGGTATAAGAAGTTTCCTCAGTCACGCCAGTTTTTATAGGAGGTTCATTAAGGACTTCAAGAAAATTTCGCGGCCTCTAACTAATCTATTATAAAAATATATTCCTTTTGTCTTTGATGATGATTGCGTAGAAGCATTTGAAATACTTAAGAAAGCATTGATTTCTGCACCTATTGTTCAGCCACCTGATTGGAATTTACCCTTTGAAATTATGTGTAATGCTAGTGATTATGCTGTAGGTGTTGTTCTAGGGCAAAGAGTTGATAAGAAATTAAATGTTATTCAATATGGTAGTAAAACTCTAGACAATGCCCAGAGAAATTATGCTACTACTGAAAAAGAATTTTTAGAAGTTGTTTTTGCTTGTGACAAGTTCAGACCTTATATTGTTGATTCTAAAGTAACTATTCACACTGATCATGCTGCTATTAAATACCTTATGGAAAAGAAAGATGCTAAACCTAGACTTATTAGATGGGTTCTCCTGCTACAAGAATTTGATTTGCATATTATTGATAGAAAGGGAGCTGAGAACCCCATTGCAGACAACTTGTCTATGTTAGAAAATGTTCTTGATGACCCACTACCTATTGATGATAGCTTTCCTGATGAACAATTAAATGTCATAAATGCTTCTCGTACTGCTCCATGGTATGCTGATTATGCTAATTATATTGTTGCTAAATTTATACCACCTAGTTTCACATACCAGCAAAAGAAAAAGTTCTTCTATGATTTGAGACATTACTTTTGGGATGACCCACATCTTTATAAAGAAGGAGTAGATGGTGTTATTAGACGTTGTGTACCTGAGCATGAATAGGAACAAATCCTACGCAAGTGTTACTCTGAGGCTTATGGAGGAAACCATGCTGGAGATAGAACTACACACAAGGTATTGCAATCCGTTTTTATTGGCCTACTCTCTTCAAGGATGCCCGTAAGTTTGTCTTGTCTTGTGATGAATGTCAAAGAATTGGTAATATTAGTAGACATTAGGAACTGCCTATGAATTATTCACTTGTTATTGAACCATTTGATGTTTGGGGCTTTGATTATATGGGACCCTTTCCTTCCTCTAATGGGTATACACATATTTTAGTTGCTGTTGATTATGTTACTAAGTGGGTAGAGGCTATTCCAACTAGTAGTGCTGATCATAACACCTCTATTAAGATGCTTAAAGAAGTTGTTTTCCCGAGGTTTGGAGTCCCTAGATACTTAATGACTGATGGTGGTTCACACTTTATTCATGGTGCTTTTCGTAAAATGCTTGCTAAGTATGATGTTAATCATAAAATTGCATCTCCTTATCACCCACGGTCTAGTGGTCAAGTAGAATTAAGTAACAAAGAGCTCAAATTAATTTTGCAAAAGACTGTTAACAGATCTAGAAAGAATTGGTCCAAGAAACATGATGATGCATTATGGGCCTATAGAACTGCATATAAAAATCCTATGGGTATGTCTCCGTATAAAATGGTTTATGGTAAGGCATGTCACTTACCTCTTGAGTTAGAACATAAGGCATATTGGGCTATTAAAGAGCTCAACTATGACTTCAAACTTGCTGGTGAGAAGAGGCTTTTTGACATTAGCTCACTTGATGAATGGAGAACCCATGCTTATGAAAATGCCAAACTGTTTAAAGAAAAAGTTAAAAGATGGCATGATAAAAGGATACAAAAGTGTTAGTCTAATGTAGGTGATTATGTATTGCTATACAACTCTTGTTTAAGATTTTTTGCAGGCAAACTTCTCTCTAAATGGGAAGGTCCTTACATTATCGAGGAGGTCTATCGTTCCGGTGCCATAAAAATTAACAACTTCGAAGGCACAAATCCAAAGGTGGTGAAGGGTCAAAGAATTAAACATTATATCTCAAGTAATCCCATAAATGTTGAAACCAATGTTATTGAAACCATAACCCCAGAGGAATTCATAAGGGACACTTTCCGGAACGTTTCAGACTCCAAAAATGAATAGGTACGTGGTACGGTAAGTAAACCGACTCCAAACAGTTCTAATGGCAATATTTCTCCGTTTTGGAATATTTAGAAAAATAGGAAAATAAGAAGCAGACCGGAAAGGACACGAGGCTTCCACAAGGGTGGGAAGCATGCCTACCCCCCTAGGAACGCCCCTGCCTCATGGGCAACTCGTGCGCTCTCCGGACTCCGTTTTCTTGCACGATACTTCTTTTGGTCAGTAAAACTTCATTATATAGTCTCCCGAAGGTTTTGACCACCGTATCACGCAAAAATCTCCTATTCTTGTTTCGAGCTGTTTTCTGCCAGGGTTGTCAAGGCCAAGCATCATGTCGTCTCCCTCCTCCTCCAACAATAAAGGCAACAATGTCTGGCTAATGAAGATAGAGCTGAAGAGAGAAGAGCCCGGAGAGATCAACAAGTATGAAAGGATCAAGAAGGCCACGGAGGAACAAGTTTCGGCAGCAGAAGACATCCTTCAACTTGATCACAATCTTCTCAACCCAACTGAGATCGAAGCTTTCAAGATGATTGAGTTAGCTCGTATACAAAACAAATATCTCACACGTGAAAATATTTTGTTGAAAGAGCATATCATCGTACTCAAGGGCATTATCCGCAAGTTGGAGGACCTCCTACGCTCGATGTGCGACTATCCATCATCACCAACACCCTCTTCACCGACAAAGAAGGAGACATAATCACATGTGTATGGGCACTCCCCTTGGCAACTGCCAAGCTTGGGTTAGTGCCCCGGTGTCATATCACCATCACAACTTTTATCTTTACCATTTTTCTTTGTTCGATACTTTTCGTAATATCTTGATCTAGTAGAATAAAGTTTTAGTATGATCTAGTTGTGAGTTTTGCTTTATGATCCCTCTATGTAATCAAGTCCGTGAGCTATATAATAAAGATTAGTGTTGAGTCAAGGGCTTGATTATTTTGCTATGATCTCGAGGGAATAAAATAAAAGAGAAAGAATAAAAAGAAACAAAGAGATCATATGGATCTTATGGAGAGTAATGAGCTCACATATAAAGAGTATGATGAATAAAAGTTGTTGAGAGTTGACAAACATTGTTTTGGTCATCATTGCAATTAATAAGTAATAAAGAAAGAGAGGTTCACATATAAATACACTATCTTGGACATTTTTTATGATTGTGAGCACTCATTAATGTATGACATGCTAAGAGGTGATGTTGGACAATGAAGACAACATAATGGGTTATGTTTTCTTTCATCTGAGGTAAATTATATTGTCATGGATCATCCAACATGTTGAGCTTGCCTTTCCCTCTCATGCTAGCCAATTTCTTTGCACCAAGTAGATATGCTACTTGTGCTTCCAAATATCCCTAAACCCAGTTTTGCCATGAGAGACCACCATATCTACCTACGGATTGAGTAAGATCCTTCAAGTAAGTTGTCATCGGTGCAAGCAATAAAAATTGCTCTCTAAATATGTCTGACTTATTAGTGCAGAGAAAATAAGCTTTATACAATCTTGTGATATGGAAGAAATAAAAGTGACGGATTGCATAATAAAGGTCCATATCACAAGTGGCAATATAAAGTGACGTTCTTTTGCATTAAGATTTTTTGCATCCAACCATAAAAGTGCATGATAACCTCTGCTTCCCTCTGCGAAGGGCCTATCTTTTACTTTTATCTTCCACCTTATATAAGATTCATGGTGATCTTCACCTTTCCTTTTACATTTTATCCTTTGGCAAGCACAATGTGTTGGAAGGATCCAGATATATATAGCTAATTGGATGTGAGTCTACATGAACTATTATCATTCACATTACCCTTAGGGTAAAACGTTGGGAGGCAAAACTATAAGCCCCTATCTTTCTCTGCGTCCGATTAAAACTCCATACCCATAAATATTGCGTGATTGTTAGCAATTGTGAAAGACTAAAAGATGGTTGAGTATGTGGACTTGCTGAAAAGCTCTTATATTGACTCCGTCCTAGGTTATGATAAATTGCAATTGCCTCAATGACTGAGATTAGAGTTTGTTGGTTCTCAATGAAGTTTATGATTCATACTTGAAACTGTGAATGAATGGTGCCTACCTCGTGGGCCCCTGGTGGCCCTCCGATGCCCATCTTCTGCTATATGGAGTCTTTCATCGAGGAAAAAATCATAAGCAAGCTTTCGGGACGAGACTCCACCGCCACGAGGCGGAACCAATCTAGGGCTCTGGCGGAGCTGTTCTGCCGGGGAAACTTCCCTATGGGAGGGGGAAATCATCACCATCGTCATCACCAACGATCCTCTCATCGGGAGGGGGTCAATCTCCATCAACATCTTCACCAGCACCATCTCATCTCAAACCCTAGTTCATCTCTTGTATCCAATCTTTGTATCCAAACCTCAGATTGGTACCTGTGGGTTGCTAGTAGTGTTGATTACTCCTTGTATTTGATGCTAGTTAGTTTACTTGGTGGAAGATCATATGTTCAGATCCATTATGCATATTAATACCCCTCTAATTTTGAACATGAATATGCTTTGTGAGTAATTATGTTTGTTCCTGAGGACATGGGAGAAGTCTTGCTATTAGTAGTGATGTGAATTTGGTATTCGTTCGATATTTTGATGACATGTATGTTGTCATCCCTCTAGTGGTGTTATGTGAACATCGACTACATGAAACTTCACCATTGTTTGGGCCTAGATGGAGGCATTGGGAAGTAATAAGTAGATGATGGGTTGCTAGAGTGACAGAAGCTTAAACCCTAGTTTATGCGTTGCTTCATAAGGGGCTGATTTGGATCCATATGTTTCATGCTATGGTTAGGTTTACCTTAATACTTCTGTTGTAGTTGCGGATGCTTGCAATAGGGGTTAATCATAAGTGGGATGCTTGTCCAAGAAAGGGCAGTACCCAAGCACCGGTCCACCCACCTATCAGATTATCAAAGTACCGAACGCGAATCATATGATCGTGATGAAAACTAGCTTGACGATAATTCCCATGTGTCCTTGGGAGCGCTTTACATCATATCAGAGTTTGTCCAGGCTTGTCCTTTGCTACAAAAAGGATTGGGCCATCTTGCTGCACCTTATTTACTTTTATTACTTGCTACTCATTACCAATTACCTTATTACAAAACTATCTGTTACCGATAATTTCAGTGCTTGCAGAGAATACCTTGCTGAAAACCGGTTATCATTTCCTTCTGCTCCTCGTTGGGTTCGACACTCTTACTTATCGAAAGGACTACGATAGATCCCCTATACTTGTGGGTCATCAGTGGACGGGGCTCCTCATCATCGTCCTCGCTTTGCGACCCCATTTCCTTATTCTCAGCATTTAACTTGCCGGCCTGCTTAAAGACCCAAAAACTTCTGTTGGTATGATTGGCTGGATTATCAGGGGTGCCGTGTATCTGACACGGACGATCAAGTATGCGGTTTAAGCTGGATGAGCCTGGATTGTTCCTTTTAAATGGCTTCTTCCGCTGGTCGGACTTGGAGCCACTAAATCCGGCGTTGACCCCGTGTCATCGGTATTGTTATCGTTGCTTCGACGCTTGTGTATGTTGCATCGGGGCTTGCCGTTGCTATTTTTGGCTTCAGATGTGCCAGGTTCGCTTGCATTTTTATTGCTACGGGCTAGCCAGGTATCTTCGCTCGCGCAAAAGCGGTTCATGAGTGTCATGAGGGCTGCCATGGACTTTAGCTTTTCCTGGCCGAGGTGTCGGGCGAGCCATTCATCATGGATGTTGTGTTTAAATGCCGCTAGGGCTCCAACATCCGGACAGTCAACGATCTGGTTCTTTTTAGTTAAGAACCTAGTCTAGAATTTCTTGGCTGACTCTCTGGGCTGTTGGACTATGTGACTTAGGTCATCGGCATCCGGAGGTCGAATGTATGTGCCTTGGAAGTTGTCGCGGAAGGCTATTCAACCAGTGCCGAGCTGGCCCCTTGAGTTTTAGTGGGAGGTATTTGATGGCATGAAGATCATCACCGCAGGCCATATGAATATGGAGAACAAAATCTTCTATCCATACCGCGGGGTCTGTTGTCCCATCATATGATTTGATGTTCACGGGTTTAAACCCTTATGGGAATTCGTGCTCCATTACTTCATCAGTGAAGCAAAGGGGGTGTGCGGTGCCTCTATATCAGGCCAGATCGTGATGTAGTTCAGATGGAGTCCGTCTACGGTTTTCGGCCCGGACGTGATTGTGCTTGTCATGTTCGACTTGATAGTCGTCATCGCGCGTCGGGGCACGCCCCTGTGATCCGTAGATTGATCTAGCCGGACCTGCTTTATTCTTCAGGTCCTGCCGCAGGTCATATGTGTATCCCCGAACTGTTGTGTCTCTACCTTTATAGCAAGATAGTATGGGCCGGTGTTCGGCTTGAGTTGCCATTTTGTTCTGACCATGTGGTGGTCGGTCAGCCGCATTACGTGCTACTGGTACAGGCTCACGTGCCTCGTCGTCGAATTGAGGTAGCAGTTTACACTTCGGGTAACTTTTGGTTGGGCGCATGAGGCCGTATTCCTCGGCTGCCGGGATATTAGTCCATCTGTCATTGAGTAGATATTGATCAGCTTGAAGCTCCTGCTATTTCTTTTTCAGGCTCCTTGCAGTGGCTATTAGCTGTTGCTTAAAGCCCTCCTGCTCGAGAGGTTCCTCGGGCACGATAAAGTCTTCGTCGCCGAGGCTCACCTCATCATCGGAGGGTGGAAGGTAATCACTGTCCTGCCAGTTTTCGTTTGCAGCCTGTTCATCAGGGCTAACTTGCCCATCCTCCCGATCGTCTTGTTCAGAGTTTTGCTTGACGGGGTTTTCTTGGTCTTCGGCATCATCCGGAGTATTGTTGTTTCTCGTGCCGGTATTGTTGTCTTTGCTGCGGCGTGATTTAGAGCGGTGCCGTTGGCACTTTGGTTGTATCTCGGGAGGTTTATCCTCTATTGGATTTTTCTCATTATCGCTGTCACCCTCCTTGGGTGTATCCACCATGTACACGTCATACGAAGAGGTGGCCGTCCATCGTCCGATAAACGGCAGGTTTTCGGCTTGCTCCTCTCCGGCATCGTCGTCCATACCATCGATGTCTTTGGAGCCGTAATCGAGCATGTCAGTTAATTCCTCGACTGTGGCGATGAAGAGGGTGGTGGGTGGGACGTAAAATTCCCCGCTCTCAGCCCCTAGTTCGGGATGGGCGTAGTTCGGACATTGCTCCTATGTAATCACGAGGGATCGCATCAAGTCCAGAGCCTCGCTTAAAGGCGAGGTTTGTCGAGGGAGGAAAGAATCCGTGGAGTATGGCGGGAAGGGAATTCCTCGGCCGAGCTCACACGATGCTGACTCTGAGAGTTCGGAGCCAATGTCCGGGGAAGAGTCCGGCTTTGTGATGGTTGCCGGCGGCATCGCTTCCTCCGGCTCTCAAGTACTGGGCCTAGTGGCCACAGATAGTCCGGCGGGTTTAGAAATCCCGTCTTCGGTCCTGGCGAGGCGCTCCGGCTCTAAGGCCAGAGCGGAGGTTGGGGTCATGAATCCTTGGAAGATCAAGTCTCCTCGAATATCAGCGACATAATCCAAGTTTCCAAAACTAATCTGGTGACCTGGGGCATAGCTGTCGATCTGCTCTAGATGGCCAAGCGAGTTGGCCCATAGTGCGAAGCCACCGAATACGAAAATCTGGCTGGGGAGAAAAACTTCCCCTAGGACAACATCGTTGCAGATGATGGATGGAGCCATCGAACCTTATGATGGCGACACAGTGGAACTCTCAATGAAAGCACCAATGTCGGTGTCAAAACTGGCGGATCTTGGGTAGGGGGTCCCAAACTGTGCGTCTAAGGTTGATGGTAATAAGAGGCAGGGGACATGATGTTTTACCCAGGTTCGGGCCCTCTTGATGGAGGTAATACCCTACGTCCTGCTTGATTGATATCGATGAGTATGAGGATTACAAGAGTTGATCTACCATGAGATCGCAACGGCTAAAACCCTAGAAGTCTAGCATGTATGATTATGATTACCTCTACGGACTAAACCCTCCAGTTTATATAGACACCGAAGGGGACTAGGGTTGTACAAAGTCGGTTATAGAGAAAGGAACCTTCATATCCGAACGCCAGGCTTGCCATCCACGCCAAGGAGACACTGCAAAAAAATTCACTTCCGTGATGATACGTGTTTGTCACAGTAGGTCACGTTTTCTGTCATGCATGTACATCCATGACAATTTTATGACAGAATCAAGATAGTCATACATGTGCTATCGTGGAAGTGTTCCATGACATTACCAAAATTATCATCACGGAAGTGTCCACTTCCATGACGATAAATCACACGTCACATAAGTGCTTTCGTCAAGGGTGACCGATACATGGCATCCACCGTAACGGAGCGCCGTTAAGCTATCGGGTCTAGTTTTGGATCCGATAACCCATTAACAGCCCCAGCCAATAGGGATTTTCCACGTGTAAAATCATCATTGGCTAGAGGAAACACGTGTTGGCTCACCGTTGGGATAGATGTCATCCACTCATTGGACCCAAAGCGTCTATGATACATCGACACGTGGCACGGCCCAATAGAGGCCCATTCCTGTGAAAAGTCCGGCCCGTTTGACTTGGTCAAAAGGTGGCGGGCCGGCCCACGGCAAGCCTGTTAACGACATGTTCGCATATAGCCCATTTACAACCGACTAACCCAGGGCCCGTTTACGACCTCTCCGAATTAGGCCCAATAGCGTCATCTGGGCCGTCCAATATAATTCCTGACCGTTTTAACTTCCAGCCCATGTATGGCCCATGACGTCTTTTGGCCCATATGAGGCCCTTAGTAACCCTCGGCCCACTAACGGCCCGTGGTAAAACTGGCCTGTAATGAACAATGTATCACTTTATACTCATTAACGGCCCATTATTCCGTTGGGCCGTTTCCAGCCCATGTTATCTTTCGGCCTTCTCGGGGCCCATTTATTCTTGGGCTCATTTCCAGCATTCTTTTACTTTCGGCCCGTTACTGTCATTTTCTGCTTGTGGGCCAAATTTAGCCCGTGGTTAAAGTCGGCCCATTTGTGGCCCGTTAATACGTTGGGACATTTTCATAGCGTCATCAAATACGACCGATTAATGACGGCCCGTTATGGTCGGCCCATGAACAGACGATTTCAACTCTAGCCCATTTACAGCCATAATGTGGTCTGTTATTGGCCCATGTTTGGCCAACCGATCATACGTCCCGTAGAAGGTCCATTGATGATACAACCCGTAGAAGGCCCATTGTTTCTACGGCCCGTATAAGGCCCATTGTTTCTACGCATTGTTTCTATGGCCCTTAGAAGGCCCATTGTTTCTACGGCCCATAGGAGGCCCATGTTAACTACAGTAAATATGTAGCCCATGGTTAATGTGGCCTAGTTTTAGAAAATAGGTTATTGCGGCCACTAGAAAACCGCAGAGAAAGAACTGCACTGACTACAAGAAAACAAATAAATAAGACAATAAGGAAATAAATAAGCAAGCAACTTACGCTAGGCTATCACGGCTATTGCACATATTACATCCATTGGGCATCAAAGTTCGCCAACAGTGCAAATATAGGGAACAAAGCAGCATATAAACACCGCAACAAAACAAGTCCAGAACTGAAACCACTTCAGAAGAGCTCAAGAAACAATATCCTGGGTACCCATAATGCTGGCAAGATGCTTAGCAAGCTTATTAACTTTCTCTTGTTTGGCGCTTAAATCCTCCAGCACTTGTTGTTGCACCAGAAAGTATGCATCTAAATTCTGCAGGGACTTCCTCAGTCCTTCGGCTTCCTATCGCATAACATCTGATCGATGTATTTCAACTTGAAGTTGAGACTCAAGAAGCCAAACTGATTCAGGCAGCGAGTTCGAAGAGCTGGTGCCAGCAGTAGTAGCCAGTAACTCGAACACTACATCAAGACAGGACTTTGGGGTTGTCTCAGTGTCTTCAATATAGTTTTTATCAGCTTTCTTGGAGACCAACAGGGACGTCTCACTATCTTGAACCTTATCTGCATTACTTCCTTTACCATTACATAACGGGATACTCTTCTCCAATATTTTATCCGCGTTCTAAAAGAGAAACAAACAAACACATCACAGGTTTACAATGTAGTATATGAAACTCATTTTGGTAAACCAGTTCAGTAGTAAGGTGGACAGGATAACAGCATGAAATAAACATATATCTATGTAGTATGGTCACTGTATGGTCTATATCATTATAGTTTATGTTGCCAAATCAAGATAGATACAGTTCGAATCATATCTATTTAAGACAAGCAGCATAGACAGAATATAAGTGTGGGAAACTACACAGCAATAACAACACTTGTAATGTGCATGGCATGAGAACACAACTGTTTATTCAATTGAAACTGAAATCAACATAGAGCAAGTTACAATAGCAAACACATTAAAGAAACAGGTTTAAAACATACCTGTTGCGCCATTGGAGTTTCAATTGCATCATTCAAATTTGAAATTAGTTGGTATGAGTAAATACAGTGATGCAAGAGCAAAGTAGTATGAACCATAGCTACGGAACCTGACCTGATAAAAATTCTTCTTCTGCTTTAAGCGTTGACTTGGGGTTCGAAGTGGTGGTCCTCGTGCTTTGGGCACTACAGTTGCCTTACTAACTGCTCGCGTTTGGGTGCTCTATGGTGGAGACAGTGTTGTGTCAATGGGAGCTGGGTTACTATCTGCTGGGGTTGGGGTAGAAGGGGTGTAGCTGGTTCTTTATCCAACTGGGTAGGGGTACAATCTACGTGAGTCTGGGTTATGTGTGGTGGGGCTGCTTCTTGGGCAAGTACAACCGTGGTTCTATCTTCATCGACAGGTAGCATGATCTTTTTTTGAAGACCGTGTTTTTACTCCCACAGATACTGCCATCACCCCCTCCAATTGAAATGGCTGATAAACAAGAAAAGTAATTGAATGTACAGACATTGTAAGATAGACAGGTGCAATGGATAGTAGGGAAGAAAACAAGGCATGAAATAATTCACATTTATGTTTTCTAACCAAACAGAATAGCAGGACATAATTTCACATATATGATGGCTAATTAAACAGGATAGCATGACACAATTTCACATGTATGATGGCTAACTAAACAGGATAGAATGACATACTTCAAAATATGATGACTATGTAAACAGGATGACATGATATAACTATACGATGTGTCTATTAAAGTGGTTGGCATGCCATATATCACAAACATGCCATCGATGGAAACATGATGGCATGATATAATTCACGGATACAATGACATAATTCAAAAATATAATGTCTATGTGAACAGGATGAGATGATATAACTATATTATGTCTTTAGAAAATGGGTTGGCATGCCATGATTCAGATACATGCTGTCTATGTAAACATCATGGCATGATATAATTCAAATATATGATTTATATACTAAGGAAGTGAGTAGAGGGCAATCACATATATGATGTGTCAACTAAGGAGATGGCATTCAATATCTTGTATATGATGTAAAAACTAAGCATTGCAATACAACATATGCATGATATGAGTAATATAACCGTGCCAAGTTTGAGCATACACCTCAGGGGGGTAATAGGACTGGTCATCTGCCTCTAAATCCTCCTCCGAAGAGCTATCTGTAACCAGCAAGATATATGCTTCAGCAGGTAGCATTGTCTGCTCTGAAGACCTTGTTTTCACTCCAGATTTCTCCATCACCAATTCAAATGGCTGATGCACAGGAAGAGCAGTTGAATATACAAAGATTATCGACAAAAGCAATGAGAAATACAAAAAAAGGATGGGATGATATAATTCACATATATGAGGCTTGGCTAAACAACATGGCATTGCATAATTCACATATATAATGCATTGCAACAAGATAGCATTGCATAATTCACATATATAATGTCTTGCAACAAGATTGCATTGCATAATTCACATATATGGTATTACACACTAAACAGGTGCCATTCACACAAAGCATGTCTAAACTAAGCAAATGACATAGCAATGCAAGATACCATACACACGATATGAGCAAAATAACCCTGCCAAGTTAGAGCATGCACCTCGGGGGGGGGGGGGTAGGACTGGTCATCTGTCTCTGAATCCTCCTCCGAGGAGCTATTTGTAACCAGCAAGACATGCACTTCGTCAGATAGCATTGCCTGCTCTGAAAACCTTGTTTCCACTCCAGATTTTTCCATGACCGTGTCGAATGGCTAATGCACATGAAGAGTAATTGAATGTGCTAAAATTGTTGACAAATTTAACACGTAATAAAAAAATGATGTCATGATATAATTCACATATAAGATGACTGGCTAACTAGGGTGGCATTGCAAAATTCACATATATAATGTCTGGCTAAACAAGATGGCATTGCATGATTCACATATACGATAAAGAAACTAAACAGATGGCATTGACACAAAGCATGTCTAAACTAAGCAGATGACATCTTTGATGTATACAGTAAGCAATGCAAGGCACCATATGCATGATATTACCAACATCAGCATGCCAAGTTAGAGCGAAGACCTCATGGGGAAAATAGGAGTGGTCTTCTGCTTCTGAATCCCCCTCAGAACAGTTATCTTCCTCTTGATTACGATCCGAAATGGGTGGAGGGGGGTTGCCTTTGCACCCACCATGGAGCGACCTCTGCATGAAATTTTATTGCCATGCAAGGCTCATCTCTTTTGCTCTACATGTTCAGTTCCATTGTGTACAATAACTGACATGCATAGGAATAAAACGTAGTGAGATTATGTAAGGAGTGCATGCACAAATCCAGAGTGATGGTAGCAAACTGTGGATAGACCCAATACCAATGATAGCAGGCAGATAATAGCTTTAGTTAAAAAATATAGATAATGGCTCCTTTAATGTTTGTTTTCCCCCAACATGAAACTCATAGTAGACACCCGACATTAACCAGATAGTAGACAGATAGTACTGATTGCTGCCCCAATGTATACCCCACAACCATTTAAAAACTCAAGTTTCAGCATAAGTTTGGACCTGACTCGGAGTCTAATAGTTGAACACGATGATAAAGTATCATGTCATCATATTAAGCGATGCATAACATAAGTAGACACGGAAGAGTGCGACCTCTCTTACGGACCCGTGTAGTCCTCAAGGTCATCTGCTCAGTTGATGATGGTAATGCAGTTGTCGTGGCTGCCAGCGGCGGGGAAGCAGATCTGAGGCGGCGAAAGACAGTCTGGAGAGAGGATCCCTGCTGTGGTGAACTCTTCCGTTGTTCGAGCAGCTGAGTTGGGGTGGAACACAGCACCGCAGGAGCAGGACAAACCACACAAGGTTTTCTTTGACACATATCTGTAACATAAGTAATTGTGTAAGGGCTTGTTTGAATTTGAGGATTCTAACAATGCAAGGATAGGAAATAGATAGGAATAGGATAGGAATGCATGTGCAAAACAGAGAATTTAAAAACATAGCATTTCTGCCAATCTGTGTGTTTGGTTCACAAGAATCGGAAGATCACAGGATGCAAAGAAGCATGGTGAGATTAAGTCAAACCACAAGAAAATGTACAGTTATAATGCTATTATGCTACTATCTCTTAGTCTTGTGCTTCATGAATAGGAACTTGAAAAGGAGGACAAGTGGAAATTAAAATTCCTACGGTTTTTCTTTCAAGGAGATACTAAAGGAACAAATCCTACAGTTTTCCTTTGCTCCATTCCTTTGCACCAAATTCATGAAAAGTAGTACCATAGGAAACTTTCCAATTCCTATGTTTTTCATTCACTTTTCCTTTCAAGCACTGGCGATCCTAGTAGGTAGGCTTGAGCAAGGAAATGCCTACACTAAAAAAATATGTTTTTGTGCTGCTTCTATTACTTTGGACCCAGGCCACTACCCTACTAGCTCAACTCCCAGGGCCATCGACAAATGCACAGCTCAAATGCGCAGAGATAAATAATGATGGCGTTCAAGGGAGTCCATCATGGATAGCTAAGTTGCCTGGTACCTCACTGCTTGTCATATAGTAGGATAAAATAATTATATTTCCTGTTACTCTGTGTGCTTAGTGGACAATATATATAACATGTAGAGTAAAAAAGATATGCAACAAGTGTACAACCTCTTTGGCGAAGCCATATCGATCTCAGCGTGATTGGGTTGGACGGTGAGGATGCTCCGGGTGACTTGGCTGTCGGAGGAGGGGAAGAAGATCTTAGGCGTCTGGAGATGGAGCCCGAGGTACTGCTCCGCTGTGATGGAGGGTTTCGTCATTGGAGCAGCTCCGGTGAGTTGTACGATGCCGAGGCTGAAGCAGGACAAGAGAGACAATGTTAACCTGAGTGGAATTCTAATAGCATCTCCAATAGATGACGTAAAATACATAACCACAAAGTGCTAGATGTAAAATACATCAGCCACTCATCTCTAAACTTAACTGTCGAAACTGAATTTAACTATCGAAACTGAACTTGACTGTCGAAACTGAATTTTGCTGTCGAAACTGAATTTTACTGTCGAAACTGAATGCACTAGAGGTGAGGCTACACGTTAGTCGACTGACTTTTTCATCTCTGGTCAGTCGATTTTGCAGCCGTTGGATAAGAAATCAAGGGCCTGTAGTTCATCTTCAACCTCCACCCCCTGAGCCGCCAGCCACCACCGGCCAAACAGTCGCCCGCGGCCGGCGGTGCGCCGCCTCGCCCACCCCAAAAACACTCCCATCCGCCGGTCCGCCGCCGCCCCGGCCATCCCTGTAGGGCCCCCCGTGTCGAGCTTTTTCTCTGGCGATCCCCACGCCACCACTGGCGACCACGGCCCCCACCACCGCCGGCGACCACCGCCCCCACCCTGAACCCTAAGATAGATAGTGGGGTACCTCTCCGGCGAGCCCCCCTCCCCGTTGCGGCTGGTTCTTCCTTAACTCTGGCGAGCCCCCCCCCCCCCCACCCCCTGAAAATTGACTGACCCAAAAGTCGATTCAGTCGACTAAAGTGTAGCTAAATCGGAGCAGGATCGCAAGCAAGAGCAAGAGCGAGAGCAGCAGTAAGAGCAAGAGCAAGAGCAGACCAGGCAGGGGACATAGAGAAAGAGCAGAGCAGCAGCGTGAGCAAGAGCTAAAGCAGCAGCAGCTCCTACTGATGTGGACGCCGCTACCGAGGGAGCGACGCCGTGGAGGAAGTGGCCGGCGATGCCGCCGTGGATGGAGCCGCGCCGTGTCGGCTTGGGATCGAGCACCAGCAGCACCGTGAGATCGAATCTAGAAGAAAATGCGGCGATTAGTGTACAACCTCTTTGGTGGCGCCGATTAGGTCGCAGCTTCATCCGAGGAAACTGTGATGATGATACTCTTCCGGTGGTGCAGGTGAAGACGGCGGTGTGGGAATGGAGGTGGCGCGAAAGACGAGGGGAACGTCGGGGCAGCTCCTTGGATGTGGAGGACGGGGTGGTTGAACCGGCGGGATGACCAGATCGACGACGGATCCTCATCCGGTACGGTGGATGAGGGACGTCGAGGTGTTGCTGTGGACGACGTCGTCAGGGAAGAGGCTCCGGCTAGGTGGCAGACGGAGGAGGGTGTGGGGCTTCGCGGGTTTTCCCAGCCTCGGTGTACGAATGGGTGGGCGGATGGGATGGGAGTGGGGAACCATGGCTTAGGGACGCGCTTGTTCGAAATGTGGGGTAAGTTACAAAAGTACCCCCACCGATTTGAGGCGGTTCTTTCGGTTCAGGGGTATCACGGGCATTTCTCTTGTCGGGATTTCACAGGAGGTGGGAGTTTTCGCGCGCGTTGTAATTTTGGAATAGCAAGGCACGGGTTCAGACGGAGGGATTTGTCGGAGCACAACGAGACAAGGATTTATCTTAAATATTTTGGGGTAAAAAGGCGTGGGTTGAAGAGGCGGGAATTTCGCAGCATGATAGACAGAGACGCTAGCTTGAAATTTGGGCATAACAAGGCACGGCTTGAAATTTCGGAAGAACAAGCTTAACGTGTACCCAAAAAAGACAATTTAGACTAGTATGATATACTGCGTACAATGTGTTTAACACGCACAACACACACACATAGACACCATTTAGACTAGTAAGGTACACGTGCACTGCGTGCATGAGATTTGGCAACCAAATTATGAATAAATACCACAATATAGCATGTTAGCTTTGAGTCATATATGCATGATGTAGATGTTCGCTTAATTCTTGTAGTTCATTTCATTCAAAATCATCTAGTTTTTATAAGAAAGCTAATCTATTTTAAGATTCATGGAATTGTGCGTTGTAAGGCATAAAGTAAAAACAAATCATGTAGAAAAACATTTGGGCAATTATGATACGAAAGATTCTAGAACAAAGAAGAAGTGCTTGTGTTTTGAGGTTTGTGCATTATGCTTAAGTTCAACCATAGAGTCTTCTAGATTGTACATGTGGCAAAATCTGGTGGAATCTAGATGATATCCAACGGCCGGTAGTGTTCAAATTTTCCAGCTCTGCACCATCGGATTGGCCTCATCCAACGACCATCTTTCAAAGTTAAAGTTATCCCCACACTATATAAAAATATAAAATATAATATAATATATATAGGGACATAGATATAGATATGTGATGCGAAAGCCACCCTTCATCTCCAATTAGAATAGTGTGTCCATGCACGGATGCAATGTGGCCAAACGATGTCTGCCATCGGTATCTCAAATTCAAACTAGTCTGACCTTGTTCAATGTGTATACATTACAGCATGCTCGTTTACAAACCACATCGCGCAAATCTCTGTTATATTCATGTATGCATGGGTTTCAAACATCATGATCTCTTATTCAAATATTTGAATTCAACTTTGCATTCATTATGACCTCACCTAATCTTTTACACCCACACATTGGTCTTCTCTTTATAATTGTACCACTAAATTTCTCTCGTGCATGCATGCACACACATTACCAGTCGTCATTATCCATCGCACACATGCAATCTTTTTCTTCAGGTCGGTCTCCCATGAAGGCACACACACACACATCCCCCTCTCCATCATATCGGGCATTCTTTATCTCTCATTTGCATGCGCAATGATCGATGCTCCTCCATGTGTATGTATAGCGCTAGGTCTTTCATAGTTTTCCACATAAACCGATCAATCTATATATCTAGTGAGGTCTCACCCTCTTTCCCACGTCCACATCGATCAATCTATACCTCTCTATATAGGATTACATATATAGCTAATACACCCACATTAATTATATATCCAACTCCCCCCTCTCATCATCCATGCCTTCCGCTTCATCTCTCAGATGCGCGCACAATGGCAAAGACAGGGGCAGCAAGCCCCCCCCCCTAACATCACTATATATCGAGGCTAATATGAATGTGAACATTAGATAATTGCTGGTAAAAATGGTTTAAGTTGATGAATTGTCCCTCCTCGTAAAGGATTAGCAATGCTTGGCCCCCTAGCTCATGGGACATTTTTCATGGCTCCGCCACTGCGCAACAGCGCACGTTCTCTCCCCCTCTCTCTAAATATCGATCTCGCAGTTGTGCACTCCTTCATAGTCTCCCTCCACTCGGCCCCTCGCACCATCTTCTGGCCCCCCACCGGATTTTGCCACATGTACAATCTAGCAGACTCCATGGTTGAACTTTAGCATAATGCACAAATCTCAAAACAACAGTGGTTCTCCTTTGTTCTAGAATCTTCCAGATCATAACTGCCCAAAGTTTTTTTCTAGTTGAATTGCCATTATTTGTTTTTACTTTATGCTTTACAATGCACAATTCCATGAATCATAAAATAGATTAAGGGCTTCTTTGATTCAAAGGATTCTCAAAGGAATTTTGGAGGATTCTAATCCTTAGGAATTTTTCATATCTTGGTTGTTTGATTTGTAGGATTGTAAACCATAGGAATTTTTCCATATGATTCATTTGCACTAGATTTCATAGGAAACATCCCATCCACTCAAACCTCTTTGAAAGAATTCTGTGTTTTTTCTATGCACAATCAAACACTCGTACAATCCTGTAGGATGCAAGATGACATTCCACTCTAATCCCATGTTGTTCCTATTCCCGCATTTTGGAAATCCTACGAATCAAAGAGGCCCTAGGTTTTTTATAAAAACTAATTGATTTTGAATGAGATGAACTATAAGAATTAAACGAAGGTCTACATCAGGCATATATGACTCAGAGCTTACATGCTATAGTGTGGTATTTATTCATAATTTGGTTGCAAAATCTGACACGTGCAATGCACGTGTACCTTACTAGTACTTCGAGTATGTGCAAAACACAATGGCACACTACATAGTGTCTCTCTTACAGTTCATGAAGCCACGTGGCACATGTGGAGGCGTTGTCGTGACATCCTTGTGTGGATTGATCATAGTGACGTGCTGCTGGTTCCAGAAGAATGTACTCGTCCTCCCTGAGCCACACTGGCGGGACATGCACGAAGCGAAGATGTGCACGCACGCCACGCACGCACTCATTCCCTCGCACGCACATGCGGGTACACGGGCGGACGCAATTTTGTACCTAGATCCACCCCATGTGATAATTTGACGTGTGTAAAGTCCTTCACTTAATTGATGGTCAGTTAATACATCGCATGCAAATTGAGTGGGAGTGAGGGCGGAAGAAAGACATTACTACTCCACTGTGCACATGCGAGTAGTTAAATCATGGGTTGCTAGTAGTACTTCCATTGGTCTCCTTCGTATTTGTGCAAATTTTTGACAGTAACATAATATTTACGCATCTGAGCAGTGTAGTCTACTTGAAATTTATGTTCCACTAAACTCATCGGGAGCCGTTTTGGGCCTCGAAACCAAAACCCATCAATTTATATTTACCTTGTTCCCATCACATTCGAAAGTACTAGTGCTACAATTAAGTGCAAGCCTGCTCACACCTACTAGTACGTACCAAACCTGAACGTGTTCCCACTACGCATGTATTAGTACTAGTGCTAGTACTTAGGTTATAAAAAGGGGAACTACCTAACTGATAATTACTCTACCTTTCCTCCTCATAAGTGCTTCTTCTTTGTCCGTCCTTGCCATGTCCGGTGCGCGGAGCTCTAGGTTGAGAACTACTCGTAACAAGGGAGCGGCAACCAAGGCCGTGGAAAAAAAAGAGGGCTCGCCGCCACGCAGAGGCCTTGAAAGATCTCTCACGGGCTGGCGATGGCTCCCAGGAGCGCCCTAGCCGCGGAGGCGAACATGCCGAGCTGGCGGCGCTGGAGTCATTATCCCTCGACGGCATGCCCGATCAGCTCAATAAGCACCTCAATAAGCTGAAGGAGTTCATCAACGGCTTGGTGGAGCTACTAAAGGAGAGCCTCGACGTCCCAGATGGCAATGGGTAGGGTATGGGTGGGTACAACCTCCTTCTGGCCAAACCCATACCCATAGAAACTTTCTACACCCACCCACTTCAATACCCATGGGCATAAATTAACACCCGTGCCCATACCCATCGGGTATCCTATACCCAATGGATACCCAATGGGTAAAATGTATAACATTAAATTTTTAAAAGGTAGAGAAATGAGTTTAAAAATCAAGTGATGATGGGCAAGCAGTATGGCACAGACACGCCTCCTCATGTGGGACACCTCTTGGAGGCATCAATAAATTATGAGTAGCGGTTCATGGGGATCGCTTGATCGTTGGACACCTTTCCAATAGAGAAGAGTAAATATTTCATCTTTTTGAGGAGTCACGCCGTAGGAGAAGTGGCTAGCAGGTGACTACCGGCCTATGAGCTATGGACGGTTTAAGGAATATGATATTTAGGGTTGGGCCATAGGAGCTTTATGTTGATCCACATGTCATAGGAACTATTTTCATTTTTTTATAATCTTTTGGGTATCCATTGGGTTATCCATGGGCACAAGTTCATACCCATGCCCTACCCACATATTTTGCGGGTATGGATACCCGTTACCCGCGGGTACAAAATCACGTCAAGTCTTGCCCATGCCCGTTATTTTCGGGTAGGGTACCCGCGGGTACCCATACCCATGGGCAAAACTGCCATCCCTAGATGACATGCCCGTTGAGCTCAATAAGCAGGGGGAGTTGACCACCGGCTTGGTGATGCTGCTGAAGAAGAGCATTGCCTCGGAGAAGAAGGCGACCGGCGAAATCCTGCAACTTCAGGAGGACAAGGTGAAGCTCTGCCACGAGCTTGACCTGCTGAAGGAGAAGAATGCCGGCTGGAAGAAGCTGCATGAGAGTAGTGGTTCCTCGATGAAGATGCTGCAGGCCCTCGTCATGGAACAGAAGGAGGAGTTGGTGAAGCTCCACATTGAGCACCCGACTATTGTCAAGGTACATAATGCGGTCGTGGAACAGATGATGAAGGCTCGCGTCGAGAAATCCTGCGTCATGGACAAAATGAAGAAGATGGCGGAGGAGATGCGCAAGGAGATGGAGGTTGTGGAGGCGATGAAGAAGCAGTTACGACTCCGCAGCGAATTAGATCATTTGGGGTGATAATCTTCCTTCTTCTTTTGCTCCTCTGTTTCTTCTTTTGCTTCGGGTGTTTCGCCGCACGTGTCACATTCTCTGTGAGGCATGAATAGAACAATGCTAACAATGAGATGACTAGCAAATTAGGTCATTTTTATCGCCATATGGCACTAGGGTGCCGTATTTCGTGCTCCTCCGTTGTACTAGTACTACTCTAGTGGAAAACTTGAGTATACCACACGGTTCTTTGCTCCTCCTCAGGTCGTCAGCACATTTATACGAGCAGTCAAATCACAAGGCCCCGCCTTCCAGCAGTAATGAGTCGTCAAATCACAAAGGCCCTCACCTCTCGTGAAAAGGACCAAGCTAGACTGCCTCGCCCTCTAGCCTTTTAAAAAATGTATACAATTGTACAGTAGTAGTATCGATGGATTGCGCCATGGAGCAAAACTAACAAGATGAAATTAAAGAAAAAAGGTGGTACATATAGAGAGAGCTCGTCGCCAAATTATGCATATACTATATGACACTACTCACTATGAAGGTACTAGTAACATACTCCGTCCGGTCCTTTTTAGTTCGCATATAAGTTTTGTCCGAAGTCAAAGCATCTCTACTTTGACCAAATTTATAGAAAAAAGTATCAACATTCACAATGCCAAATAAATATTGTTAGAATCATTATTAAATATATTTTCATAGTATATATATTTGGTATTGTAGATATTGACACTTTTTAATATATATTTGGTCAAATTTTGCAAAGTTTGACTTGACTCAAATCTAATATGCGGAGTAAAAAGGACAGGAGGGAGTAGACTAGTAACTAGTCTATGTTACTCCACTATGACCAGCCAAAGTCGAGGCGCGGATACCAACGAGGGCCTGGTTGTGTCTGTACTTGGACAACTCACCCGACTGCATGCGCACCAGGCAGACGAAGCTCATGTCGTGTTTGGTGCTGTGTGCGGCCCGCACATTAACCAAAACCTCGCGCCTCCATCTTAGCCTCCGTGTTTTAAACTTCTCAATCTCAAGGCCAAGGAGCAACGTGAAACCTATGATAGAGCCAATCGGATGGTTGAGAACACTATAATTCGTAGCTACAGATGCGTGTGTGGGAGAGGACGAGTGCGTGCGTGCACCTCTTCTTAGAGTACAAGTGTATGTGGGTGGCATCGACCTGGGGAGCCGTGATGGTGCGTGCGAGAAGTCCCGAGAGATAGGTGTAATGCATCTGAAAAAAGACTAGTCTATAGCTCGCCACGAGGCTATTCCTGTCGAATGCCAAGCGTAAGATATGTATCTGACGGTGCCAGTTTTTGCAGGTACACAGCAGTAGAAAAAGAACTAGTACCATGGCATATGCTACACCACGGCTGAGAAAACGTGCCGACGTTACGCCATCCAGGAATAGTGTCGCACTTCGAAACTAGAACCGTCAATAAATTTTGAGCGCGTCTCGTCACATTCCAAATTACTACTACTACCATGCTATATTTAATTGCAAATCTGTTCACATCGATCAAAAATGGTTTCCCACTTAGGAGCATATTAGTAGTACTCGGTTATAAATACTACTATGCTAAGATGACTGCACATTCCTCCTCAACTCCTCATCCACAAAAAACAATCAAGTCAATCAAGCCATAGCCAGCGTGAGTTCTGGGTTGAGAGATTTCCACCAGGGAGAGGTGAGCATGGAAGAGGAACCACGAGAGATGTCCTGCCTCGCCGCTAAAGCAGCCGACATGTCCAGCCGCACAACAATAGCAGCATAGAGGTCTCGTCATGCCGCCGAAGCAGCACGGAGGTCCTGCCGCACCGTCGATGTAGCAGACTGGTCCGGCCACGCCGTGGAAGCAGCAAAGAGGTCCCATCGCACCGCGGCGGCCTGGGAAAATTTCTCACGGGCAGGCGAGGACTCTTACAGGCGCATGCATGCGATAGTCCATAACCAGATGGATCAGATGTCCGGCTGGGCGAGGTTGCAGGACGAGGCTACCGGCATCATCCGGCAACTAGGGGAGGGCAATGCGAAGCTCCGGGGCGAGCGTGACCTGCTGAGGGCGAAGATCGCCGGAAGGGCGAAGCAAGAGGAGGAGACCGCTGCCTTGTTGCAGAGGACGGGCGTCATCATCAAGAAACTTATGGACGAGAATGCCATGCTCCGCATCGAGCGCAATAGGTTGGTGGAGGAATCCATGGATGCTGCCAAGCAGCGTATTAAGGACATGAAACTGATGAAAGAGATCATCGCCCGCCGCGAGAACTAGTCTTCGCAACCTGCAGCGCATAAAGAAAGTAGAGATCAGCGAGCCAGATCGTTGTATGCGTCTTCCTTCTTCTTTTTCCCTTGTGTATTTTGGGCGTAGCTGCATATGGCTTTTTTAATTATCTTCCTAATTATGTAAGACAATTATTATCCACTCTCGTCGTCCTTATATATATTCATCAGTCTTGCTATAAGTCGCAGTATATATTATATAGGTCCGTTGGATCTTACATCAAGATCCGTGCAAAATTTTCTTTTCAGATTTTCTTTTTCTCTCTTAGATCTCAGTCGAGTGAGACATTGCCACGCCATTAAACAGTGGCTCGGGCGCTGTCGGTGTCAAAACCGACGGATCTTGGGTAGGGGGTCCCGAACTGTGCGTCTAGGCCGGATGGTAACAGGAGGCAGGGGACACAATGTTTTACCCAGGTTCGGGCCCTCTTGATGGAGGTAAAACCCTACGTCCTGCTTGATTGATATTGATGATATGGGTAGTACAAGAGTAGATCTACCATGAGACTAGAGAGGCTAAACCCTAGAAGCTAGCCTATGGTATGATTGTATGTTGTGGTTGTTGTTTTCTACGGACTAAAACTCTTCGGTTTATATAGACACCGGAGAGGGTTAGGGTTACACAAGGTCGGTTACAAAGGAGGAGATATCCATATCCGTATTGCCTAGCTTGCCTTCCACGCCAAGTAGAGTCCCATCCGGACACGAGACGAAGTCTTCAATCTTGTATCTTCATAGTCTAGGAGTCCGGCCAATGGAGATAGTCCGGCTGTCCGGAGACCCCCTAATCCAGGACTCCCTCAGTAGCCCCTGAACCAGGATTCAATGACGATGAGTCCAGCACGCAGAATTGTCTTTGGCATTGCAAGGCAGGTTCCTTCTCCGAATACATCACAGAAGAATTTGAATACAAGGATAGTGTCCGACCCTGCAAAATAAGTTCCACATACCACCATAGAGAGAATAATATTTTCGCAAATCCAATTTGCTGACTTGTTTTGACAGTATGACATTATGTCATGGCCCGGTGATTATTCGAACTGTTTCCTTTAACTAGACCCGCGCATAACGCGAGGCAGTTTTTCGATACATCTTTGTCAAAGCAGAAATCGTGTCCCCTTATTACAGGATTCTCATCAATACGGGCGTGGGTAACCCAACCGTGTCTAGGACTCCTAGATTATAGGCAAGTCCCAAACGGCTATGGAGAGGACGCTTGATATTCACCCTCTTTATAAAGGGACAAGGTTTTCGCTTTTCCCCTTTCGTGCTCAATCAAACCCCTCCCCCGCCTCGAGTTCTAACACCCGAAGCCCAGGTCAGGTGCTCCGGATCTTCAATCATGTCCGGATCCAGCCTTCATGGCCGGTGGATGCCCTCCTCCGTCATGGAAGAGGATATCAAGAAGTTGAGGGAGGCCAGATACCTGACCGCCGAGGTTTCGCATCAGCTGCCTGCTCGAGGGCAGGTCGTCCCTACTCCCGAACGCAACGAGAACGTCGTGTTCGTCTCCCACTTCCTCTGAGGCCGAGGCCTCACTCTGGATCCCTTCGTCAGGGGTTTGATGTTCTATTATGGGCTAGATTTCCACGATCTAGCTCCGTACTCCTTTCTCCACATCTCAACATTTATTGTCATGTGTGAGGCCTTCCTCCGCATTACCCCTCACTTCGTCCTGTGGCTCAAGACCTTTGAAGTGAAGCCGAAGATGATCGAGGGGCAACATGCAGCGTGCGGAGGCGTGTCAATAGGCAAGATGGCAGGAGCTCCGTGGCCGAAAGGTTCCTTTGCAGAGGTGTCCGAATTATGGCAACGGGAGTGGTTTTACGTCACGGCTCCCAGAAGTGCCAAGTGGGCGGCTGCCCTCGCTTTCCGCTCGGGCCCCCCACCACAACTGATGTCATGGATTAGCAGAGGTCTGAGCTGGGGTCCAGCCAAGGACGTGCCTATATTGCAAAGCCGCATTCAAGATCTCTTCGAGGGAGATTTTAATTTGGTTGTGTTAATGCAAGTTATGCTGGTTCGTCGAGTCCAGCCTTGCAAACGCCGGCCCCTTCGCTTGTGGGAGTTCAACCCAGAAGGACCGCGTGCCATTCAAAGTTTCCTCGGCCTGACGCACGAGGAGATGTACAAGTCATTCTTCGGACCTCAAATAGAGTGTCCGGATACTACCGAGGACGTGGGCCTGAGCAGTAACCGCGCCGCCGAACAAGTAAGAAATCCTCTAGCTGAACACACCGTCTTTTATTCATCATGAAGTTATTTCTGAGAGATCGCTCTTTGACCAGGACTGGCTAACAAAGGCGAAGATGATTCGGTGTTCGGCCCCCCTCCCTGAGGGTTTGGAAAATCCGGTATTGGAAAAGATGCTCGAGCTCGCACCTTGCCCGGAGCCCTCGAAGGAAGATACATGGGGGAATAATATGGGCGGACGCGGGCCCCCATCGCTGCCAGTTCCAACCGAGGGAATGAGCGCCTCCATGAAGGAGGATAACCTGTGGAGGAAGAGGACTGCTTCCGAGGATCCGGAAGCCGAGGCCTCCAAACGGGAGAAGAAGTCTCCAACAGAGGGTCCTGCCTCGGGGGGTGTTCTTGCCGCACAAAATCCGCGGGGGGATCAGCCCTCCAACGAGTCGTAAGTGATCCAAAAAATACTTTAATAGTGAAGGTATACTATCTTTCTTCTAAGAAAATAACCGCCGCATATATCTTGCAGTTCAGGTCTTAGCCCTTCTCACCTGAGCTCGTCTTCGGGGGATCTTCTTCCGGAGATGATGGAGAGCGAAACGCCTCCCCTGAACTCCTCCACTCAAGAAGCGGGCGACCCCGAAGTGTCGTCACGGAGGGCCTCTCCGGATCCGATGAGGCCAGAAGATAATCCCATAGACCCCCGAAGTCCCTAGTGTCCGGCTCTCGAAGAGAGCGAACAAAAGAGTCCAGCACCGTCTGGTATGCGGTCAGACGTTCTGAGGGAGCTGTTGGGGCGAGCGGCCATCTCAGAAGAACACCGTACGCTGATGGGTATGGTGATGGAAAGAATTCCCTCTGCCGAAAGTGGATTACATGAAGCCTTTATGAGTCTACTGACAGGCTTTGAGGTACGTGAGATCATATGTGATAGTACTGCACATGTTAGGTGTGCCCTGTGTAGATAGTAGCCCCTGAGACTCTGGTTGTCGTCGAGAACAGCGGCGAACAGAGGATCATAGTCCCAGGCAATAATCAGACTGCCTTTATGTGCAGGTGGTGGAAGCTCCGGTGGCTAGCCGGACTAGTGAGTTTGCCAAATTAAAACGGCAACTGGATGCGGCAGACGCCGACATGGAGCTTGTTAACTAGCGGCTTGACGAATCACAGGGTAAGTAATGTTTTTTGGTGAATGTCACACAATAAGAGCAGCATGATGCCAGTATCTTTAATATGTTGTGACTGCAGACGGAGCTGCCACCGTGGAGACCCTTTGGGCAGAGCTCGCCCGAGCCAAGGAACAAGCGAGGATTAGTAATGCGGCTGCTTTGAAGGCGGCCGAAGAGTTGAAAGCCGAGAAGGTCGTACATTGCGAGAGCCAAGAGAAGATGGCCAAGATGGCCGTAGAATTAAAAGGCACTGCCGACCGTTGCTGGCTCCTTGAAAAAGAAAACCGAGCGAATGCAACGGACCTTGAGAAGGCCACGATGGTGGACAAAGACACCTGCTCTGCTATGAGAGCGAAGAAGGAGGAGCTGCGGGAAGTCGGGGATATTGCGGCTGGGAAGCCCTTCATGCTACGGAGGAAGTTCGGAGATCCATGGTATGCCCCTCTGGATCGGCCGTGGAGTTCGGCAGATGCGTATATGGACTTGGCGGCGAGCGCTGCCGATGCGGCCAAATACTTCCAAGGTCAAACAGATCGTGAAGTGGACAAGCTGTTCTGGTCGCAATTCAACGTTCCAGAGCATCCGCTTCCATTGACTGATCGGCTAACCGAATGGGCCGAACTAAATAGGTTGTCTGGACTCACCATGAGGTCTGTCGTGGATTAGCTATGGCCGGAAAAGCCAAAGCCGAACAGTTATTTCAGCTTAGTGCAGAAGTTCCTTGGTGCAGTGTCGCACATTAATGCGATGAAGAGGTCGGCATGCATAGAAGGCTCGCGGATGGCCCTTGCCCGTGTTAAAACATACTGGGCGGAGATGGACGCTACCACTGTTGCGGCGCAGGGTTCGGCCATAGGCCAAGTGGCTGCCGAGCACTATTTCAAGGAGGTTCTCGAGTGTGCTCGTTTGATAGAGGCCTAGTGCTCGAAGAATATTATGTTTGAGTGATATGTATTCCCATTGTAAACACAATGTTTTTATGAAATTTATTAAGGCTGTGTTTATACTTTTGCCTGAAAGTAATATGATGTCTCCTGTGCGGTCGTTTATGTATACATGTGTATAACCTGAAAGATTGCAGTCGTTGGCTTCAGCCCCCACGCATATAATGCGGAGGTGCTTGCAAAAAACGTGTGTTCACACTTAACCCAACGTCTTGGTCCTATTAAGGAGGTGATAGCGCAGCGAACGAGGCAACCGGACTATAATGCTTTAACACTTTCACTTAGCCATAGGAGTTTGACAGTGGGCTACTAGATAGCCCCTCATGGCTCCGCATTCTCCCGATCTCGGGGTGCGTACATGCCTGGCCGGAAAACTGCCCTTCGTTAAGGTGGAGGAATTCTAACATTCCGATAGGTCATCGAGTGGTTGACCAGTCTCACGCTATATCATGACAGTCAGTTTTCGGCTTTCTCTGGTGATGTCTCAGCCGATAAAGCGGAACATAAGGCACCAAAACACAGGAGCCGGGCAAACCCAACATTTGACCAAAGACAATGATTTGGAGCTGATGCATATAAGGTGAAACTCGCGATGCCGAACACTCCCTAAGGTATTCGGTCTTTATGGTATAAACCGGGCCTAAATAGTGCCCTTTGTAAGAAGCCCCTTGTGTCTAGGTACGTGCATTATTCTGACGTGGCCACATGCCAAGACGTCAGCATCCTTCTCAATTGTACTGAGAATTCGAGGGATATGTATCAACAAGAGACAGTAAAAAAGGTTTACGCATGGTCTTAATCTAAAAAGAATCCTTGGAGCGGGTCCCTACTGCACGTCTGTGCCTGTCTCTCCGTTGTGCCGTATTCTGGACGGGTGTAGCACGATGATCATTTGTCTGCGCACATTGAGCCCCTTGTATTTGTAATAGGGGTGTGGCCATCAATCAAATTACATATAGCAGCGTCGGACGCATCTAACCGCGTTTGTGGTCTTGATGACCTATCAAATGCTTTAGTTGGTGAGGCCATTTTTAGTGTGCAGCTGCCAAGGCAGTCGCATTCTCTTCGGCGCGCAAAGATCGCTTAATACTTCTATTCACTGTAATGATGCCACGTGGACCGGGCATCTTGAGCGTGAGGGAAGCATAATGCGGTATTGCATTAAAGCGAGCAAAAGCTTCGCGTCCAAGTAGTGCTTGATAACCGCATTGGAACGGAGCAATGTGGAAGGTTAAATGTTCGCTACGGGAGTTATCTGGGAAACCGAATATAACCTTTAGTAGCAGGGAGCCCGTGCAGCGAGCCCCTAGGCCTGGCGTTACTCCTTTAAAGGTAGTGTTGCTATGGCAAATTTTCATTGGGTCTATCCCCATTTCGCGGATTGTATCCTGGTATATCAGGTTTAAACCGCTGCCACCGTCCATCAGGACTCATGCAAAGTGGTATCCGTCAATTATTGGGTCTAATACCAGGGGAGCCCATCCTGCCCGCCGGATACTTGCTCAGCAATCGTGATGATCGAAAGTGACCGGTTGAGACGACCAGTGACAGGGTTTCGCGGTGATAGGCCCTTGGGCATATTTATCTGGGAGGGTTGCTTTGCTTCCCTTGATCACGTGTAATACGTTAACTGTTTTGACTTCTGATGGAAACTTCTTTTGTTCCCCAGTGTCTTGCTTGAGAGGCTCATCCTCATCTTCGCTTGGTGTATCCTCCCCCTTGTGTACGCTGTTGAGCTTGCCGGACTGCTTGAAGACCCAACATTCTCTGTGGGTATGATTAGCGGTTTACCAGGGGTGCTATGGATCTGAGATAGTTGGTCCAGAATTTTGTTCAGGCTGGACAGTTCATCACTGGCGCCTATAGAGGGCGCCTTTTGCTGACCTGGCCGAGAGCTTCGGAACCCGGCGTGTACCGCCGTGCTCTTCGGGCTGTCTTCTTTATTTCGACGCTTATTATTTTTGCTACGTCGTGATTTCCCGTTTTCATCTCTAACTTCGGATGTGCTTGGGTCGCTGGTGCTGCATCTGGCTAGCCAGCTGTCCTCACCCGCGCAAAAGCGGGTCATGAGGCTTGTTAATGCTGCCATTGTTCTCAGCTTTTCTTGGCCGAGGTGTCTGGCAAGCCATTCGTCGCGGACGCTATGCTTAAAAGCTGCCAAGGCTTCAGCGTCCGGGCAGTCAACTATTTGGTCCTTCTTAGTAAGAAACCTGTTCCAAAGCTTTCGGGCTGACTCTCCGGGCTATTGAGTTATATGACTCAAATCGTCCGCATCCGGGGGTCGGACATAAGTCCCTTGAAAATTTGCTCGAAAAGCATCTTCGAGCTCTTCCCAGCTTCCAATGGAGTTTTCAGGGAGGCTTTTAAGCCAGTGCCGAGCTGGCCCTTTGAGCTTGAGGGGTAAGTACTTGATGGCGTGGAGATCATCTCCTCGAGCCATATGGATATGGAGGATGTAGTCCTCAATCCAGACCCCAGGGTCTGTTGTTCCGTCGTATGCCTCTATGTTTACGGGTTTGAATCCCTCTGGAAATTCATGGTCCAGCACCTCATCGGTGAAACATAGGGGGGTGTGCGGCACCCCTGTATTTGGGTGTGCCGCGTTGTTCTGATGTTTGTTGTGTTACATCATATGTTGGGGCGCGCTTGCGTGGTCCATAGATGGATCTGGTTGCGCCGTCCTTTTGGTGCGAGCCCTCGTGTGGATCGCGTATTGGCTTGTGAGTGGTGTGGTTTGCCGCTCCATGTTGGCCGTGAGGTCGTCTATCCGGCCAGTTGGCTATTTTAATTTTTGGTTGTGGGGGATCTAGGGCCTCCTCATCGAATTCGGGTAGCAACTTCCGCTTCGGGTAGCTCTTGGTGGGGCGATTACCACCATACTTCGCTGCTGTGTTGAGTACTTTACTCCATCTAATTTGGAGTGTGTCCTGCGCAGCCTTGAGCCTTTGCTTTTGCTTTTTCAGACTCCTCGAGGTGGCAACAAGCCTTTGACGGGCATTCTGCTGCTCCGGGTGCCTGTCCGGCGTTATGTCGTCCAGACTATTATCTTTGACAGAATTGGGTTGTTCGGTTTGATTCTCCGTATTGCCGTGGTCCGGCAGTGGTTCGCCCTGCTCCAACGCTGGGTCTGTATGATCGTTATTTCTGTCGAGGCGGGATTTGGGGCGGCGCTTACGCCGCCGCCTTAACTGCTTCTCGAGGGGACAAGCCTTCGTTGCGTCCTCCCGTTCCTCGTCGTCATCTTCTTTTGGTGTGTCCACCATGTATACGTCATATGATGAGGTGGACATCCAGCGCCCTGTGGGCGGTGGTTCCTCTTTGCCTCCCGCATCATCGTCCATACCGTCGATGTCTTTGGAGTCGAAGTCGAGCATGTCGGTTGAGTCATCGACAGTGGCTACTAAGTGGGTGGTGGGTGGGCCTCGAATTTCTTCGTCGTCCGCGTCCCAGTCCTGCCGGACATAGTTCGGCCAGGATTCTCCTGACAAGGAGAGAGACCTTAATGAGTTCAGTATGTCGCCAAAGGGCGAGTGCTGAAAATATCCGCGGAGGTAAACTCCATGATCGGCGCCCAATCGGATTCGATAGGAACGGGCTCCGGCGGTTCGGGGTCTGTGGCCGGAGAAGGATCCGGCAGTTTAACAACATGGCTCTCGTGCAAGGCAAGGTCGATGTTCGGCTCGATTGCCGCTGAGGGCAAGGCCGCAGTGGCAGGGTCCATCCACCCGCCCGCAGAAGGCGCAACTGGCTCCGAATTGAGGGTCGGAGCGGCTGCCGGTGCGATCTCCTTAACACTGTCCGATGGGAGAGCTAAGTCCTGCTCATCGTGACCGCGTGGCGCACAAGGCAGAGGCTCGAATCCGTCGAAGATCAAATCTCCACAGATATCGGCTGTGTAGTTTAAGCTTCCAAACCTAACCTGGTGGCCAGGGGCATAACTTTCCATCTGCTCCAGATGGCCAAGCGAATTGGCCCGTAGTGCAAAGCCGTCGAACACGAAGATCTGTCCGGGGAGAAAAATCTCCCCCTGGACCGCATCGCTATCGACGGTAGTAGGATCCATCAAGCCTAATGGCGACGAGATAGAGGAACTCTCAATGAAAGCACCAATTTCGGTGTCAAAACCGGCGGATCTTGGGTAGGGGGTCCCGAACTGTGCGTCTAGGCCGAATGGTAACAGGAGGCAGGGGACACAATGTTTTACCCAGGTTCGGGCCCTCTTGATGGAGGTAAAACCCTACGTCCTGCTTGATTGATATTGATGATATGGGTAGTACAAGAGTAGATCTACCATGAGATCAGAGAGGCTAAACCCTAGAAGCTAGCATATGGTATGATTGTATGTTGTGGTTGTTGTTTTCTACGGACTAAAACTCTTTGGTTTATATAGACTCCGGAGAGGGTTAGGGTTACACAAGGTCAGTTACAAAGGAGGAGATATCCATATCCGTATTGCCTAGCTTGCCTTCCACGCCAAGTAGAATCCCATCCGGACACGAGACGAAGTCTTCAATCTTGTATCTTCATAGTCTAGCAGTCCGGGCAATGGAGATAGTCCGGCTATCCGGAGACCCCCTAATCCAGGACTCCCTCAGGCGCCATTAATGGAGACCTTGGGAGAGAGGTGGACGGCAGATGGAGGTCAAAGGGCTCGCACGCCTCCTGTACTCAAATAGCTACCCTGCATGGCACCTCCTAGCTAATAAAAAAAGGGGACGTGTGGCGGCACGTAAATGGTAAATAGAACGCCCACGGTTTCAATAATACTTGTGTTTCCGATTGTAACGTGACAACACTTGTTCCAAAATGACTTTGTTGATTGTTAATGTGTGCGCCTTCGCAAATCGGACAACAAAATTACCACAGCATGTTGGTGCCATGTCATGACACCAAGCCAAGTTTCATGATTTTCATGTGTGTTTCGGTTTTACAGGAATTAAAAAACCAAGTTTCTCAATGTTTCTAGTCGATCCATGACGCCCAGATGTTTGAATTTCATTCCCATGTGATTTTTCAACCAGCTTTGGTGCACTGGAGCATGTACTTGTATTTAAAATTTGAATTATGCACACAAAGGTGACACATTCCCTCTTAGAACCACGAGCCTTCTTGAGAGAAGCTCCGGTTTGCAAGAAACTTACGCCAAAACTTGTTCCTATTCTGCAAAAAAATTTACCACGGCATGGTAGTACCATGACATGACACCATGCCAAGTTTCATGATTTTCAGGCGTGTTTTGGATTTACAAGAATTTTAAAACCAAGCTTCTCAATGTTCTCGGCCGAACCACGATGCCCAGATGTTTGAATTTCATTCCCATTTCTTGCATGGGACCTAGAAATTCACCCGAGGACACGCATGCGATTTTTCAATCAACTTTGGTGCACGGGAGCATGTGCTTGTAGTTCCAATTTGAATTATGCACATTAAATGACCAGAAACTCAATTAATGTATAAAAAAGGCCAAACGAACCCGGAATAATTCCAAAATTTAACATGGCACTCATATATTTCTATGTTGCCTCTGTAAAGAAAATCTGGGGGGAGGCAGCATATATTGTTTCGCACACAAAGGTATAAAGAAATAAAGAAATTAGCATGCCTATTTAATTCATGGGTTCTTATTATTTATGCCACTAGTTGTGTATCACTACTCAGTTTTGCCATTAGAAGTTACAACTACTCAAAAAATGCCATCGATCTGTGAGATGCCTGCTCAAAAATGCAATTAGATATCTAAAAAATTCCATCATTAAGTTAGATGTTTGCTCAGAAATGCCATTAGACATTGTTATTTTCACGTCATACCCGTTGACAATGTTAGACACTGCATTAGAACCACCATGAGCAATGACACTGCCACCTTACTCAGACTCCTCATCCACGTCCTCGACTTCATCCTTGTCCCTCTTCCTCTTGGACGATACTTCTTTGCTTGAATCGCACACTTGGCTCTTGCTCTTCATCCAACCCTTGTAGATATTGAAACAAAGGTAGCCATCCATTGCAGCGTAGTGGATGTGGTCTATATCTAGTACATTCCACTCCCATGCATGATGAAACTTGAATGGAGGTTTCTTCAGTGTACCGTATGAAGGATGAACCATGGCTCCTGCTAGGGTCAGCATTGAAGGCTGATCACGGGAGGGCACCAGCCCTTTTTTCTAGAGGTCGAAGGGGTTGCCTACAACGAGGCCTATCTGATCCAGGACATCCATGTCGTTCCTAAAGTCTACAGTAACGAATTTGACTCGGTCGTCCTTGAGGAAATTCTTAAAATCCTGGCACTCAATGTCGGCATGGCATATGTGGTAGACCAAGCATAAGTCATGCACGCAAACCTGGATCACAGCAGGCTTCTTCTTCTCTGCCTCCTTTAGATTCTTCTCACTTCCCAAGACTATGGTGTACTCAACATCTAGCCCAGCGACCCACTCATCATTTGAGTTTTCGAACATGCGTTTGAAGTGAGCAAGGCATTCTTTTACCTTTGCGGAAGAATGGGTGTAGATGACGTAGAACTCATTGCCGGTGATGGTTCTAACCTTGTACTCACCGCCGATCATGGAGATTTGGGACGCCATGGATTTGGGAGGAGGGTTAGGATTAGTGGAACTGCCGTAATGTGAAAGGACGAGACGACTAGGAGCAGTTTATTGATTGTAAAAATGTCGAGTGGAGGCGCGTGCGAATGGCAGGGTAGTGGCTTGCTTGGTGGATAAATGGATTCATGCACAACACTATGGGGGGCCCAATTAGATGTCATGTCTACTCGACGCCCAATTAAATGGCTTTCGATGTCATGTCAAGCGTCAGGAAAATTACAGGTGATACGAAGCTTTCCATTCTCCCATGATACGGGCTTCCGAGAGCCCTTGGATCTGAGATTGAACGGTTGCATGGCGTGATTCTAGACCTATGGGTGAATATCCTATCCTGGACGGTTATTCTGCAAATTTTCAGCAACTTAGCATGTGACCGTTCGATATCAGATCCAAGGGCTGCCAGCAGCACGTATCATGGTCGCACCTACCACGACCGTCGCCTCGCTCGCGCGGTCGCGCCCTTGGAGATTTAACACTGTGCGTTAGGCTATCTGATGTTGGCATGTCATACATTGTCATCACGTAGTCACTCATACAACAAGGTTAGCTATCTCTTTCTTCGTAGTATTTATTGCATTTGCCAAGGAGTGACCTCTTCCAATGAAATGGTGCTTAGATGAGGTGCTATGGGCATTAAATGGCTTAGCAACTCAATTCCCCAATGCATAGGTGCTTAGTTTTTTGTTGCTAAGTTTGCTTCATCTAGGTACACGCGCCTATCACCGTTTCTTCCTGGGATCAAGTACAATAGTGGGCTATAAGCCCGCTTTACATGGCATTTTTGCATATGTGGGGGAAATAGGTAAGGAAAAAGTGGAGGAGTGGGCTCTCAAGCAAGAGCCAGCCTTTACATGGTGGAGCATCAGGAGAGGCACATGTATGGAGGTGGTCAGGAATCGGGAGACTCACGTCGGTCGTAGCACCACAGTTAAAATGATAATGGCAAGTCAAATCACCGGACCCCACCTGTCCAGCAGTAACTCACTGTCAAATCACACGGCCCTACCTTTACAGCAGCCTACTCCCTCATCTTCTTGCCTCTTTGTCGAACCGACTAGGTGGAGCTGCCCCGCCTACCGCGCGGGAAAAGCCTCGCTATGTTAATTAGGACATCTATCGACGGACCCCTTTTCTACGAGTTTATCTTTAATTTGAGCTTTGATCCTCGTCTAGTTTGTCCGTCGGGATTCATCTTGTCTCCTTTGGGCAGTGAGGTTATGATTTCTTGTCATGTGGCATTTTTTCATGTTATATGTTATAATCTGGTGCTTCAGATCAAAATGACGACAACTGCGCCTCCGGGGCACGTGCATGAAGACTTCTCGACAGTCATTACCGAGGTCAAGCGGCTCCTGCCGGTAGACAAAAGAAAACTAGTACTCCACTATATAGGTAGGAGCGTCCGCGCTTGCTTGCTAGTGTTGCTCTCTTCACACTGTCTCGTCCTCTCCAGATCTAAACACGACAGCGGTGGCCACACACTCTCTCTCTCTCTACTCACCACTGGTCACAGATCCAGCCGGATCCTCTTTGTCGGGGAAGGTGAGAAGGTGCAACATTCACGCGGTCGTCCTCGGCGACGGCTCTTACCCACTGTCGGCGCGTCTCGATCAGCGTGCCTTGCCGTTCTCTCCCAAGCATCGCTGGCGAGGGAGGGCCTCCCACCCCTTCTTCCTCGCTGCTGTAGTGTGGGCAGATCCGGCCTCCCGCTGCCCACTTAGCGACATCCCGGCGACCCTTAGGTATAACTTCCTTCGAAACCGGCCTTGCTCTACTTCCCAAGCTCCTAACGTCACTGCATTTGTATCTTTTACTATTTCTCAGGCCCCCTCGTAAATAGGATCGACCGACTGTTCAAAAACCACCTAATTTTTTACTGTTAAGATGTAAAACTAGTTCATGCACTCGAATCTAGTATTACTTGGTTCAAACAAGGAAGAAAGGGGGTGGGGGAAGATTTGTTACCTGAATCTAGGACTTGGTCGAAAGAGGAAATAATGGGGGCGAAAAGTAGCAGAGACTGGCTATCCAATTGGTCTCTAGGTCTAATAGGGAAATAAAGGGAACGCAGTAGAAACTCGATATAAACCCGATCTCTTGGTTGAAAAAGGACAAAAAGTGGGGACTGGGGGACAAGTCAACAGAGTAAGTCCAGCACTAGATTTGCTAGCCTCACATAGTATAAGGTGGCTATATACCGAGCAAAAATGGGACCAACCCAGATATCCTCTTCTGATGTTTGTTGCCCCGAGCCTCTCTTATGTAATGCCACTGGTAAAATGTAGCAGTCGCACTATTAAAAGTAAGGACACGTTAAACCAATGTTGTTTTCAATGTAATGCCTCCAGTAATATGAATCAATGGCACTTTTTTTCATGTCCTGCTAAATTCCCATTAAGATAAGTTGCTTCTTTTCGTTAGAGATGCAACTGTCCTGGTCCGCCTACTCTCCCGTGCCCAAATACCGACTCTATAGCAGCTATTAATGTAATGTTGCTAGTAAAAGGAAGCAATGGAACCATTGAAGTAATGCCGTATTTAACGGTTGTCATAGTTAATCCTAATGCCCACACTCATATCTAGCAATGCTGCTAGAAATTGCTATTGTCCTTGTATGATTGCCATTCAGATAAGGAACATGCTTGTTTCATTTGATGCATGTTTCATCACTTGTTAGTCACCCTCCTTTCCACCTTTCTTGTGCAAATAGAGATATACATTTCACGCTAGATCTTAGTTGAACTGCATAAATGATATCCAAATTATAGTTGAACATTCCAGGAGCTTCACGATCAACCTTTATGTTGCTCAATTTTATTGCAACTAATGAAGAAGACGCTCTGTGGGTTTCATTTTCTGATGGAAATGGAACCGGGGCTGGAGCCCTTTTCTTGAAAAAAAAGAAGAAGAAGCTGCTAGCTCATGGGACATTGCTTCATTTTAGGTGAACTGCACCAAAAGGTCCCATGAATTGAATCATCCATGTTGGTGACTGGTGTCATCCCTGCTATGATGGCGTTGACTGCAGATATGGTTCCCATCACGAGGTATGTTCCTTTTTGGTCTGCCCGTTTGCCAAAGCTCCTGCATGTTGATCCTGCTCTTGTGCTACTGTTTTGGCACTGCCATGATAAAGCAGTAATGTTATTATTTTGCACCTTAATCTAGTGGCACTATTAATTTGAGGCAATGTTTTGGCACTGCTAGTGCCACTGTTTTTTTATATATCAAAAGAGGGGGTTCCCTCCGATTTCATTAAAGAAACCCAACCATAGAGTACCATTACCCGACAACATCTCAGTGTAAACGGGCAGTTATGCAACTACTACTAGAACGGACTGAGTACTAGCAGGAGACAAGTTCGCCACATAAGCTAGGCAGGTAGGGGGACGCAGCACCAGCTCGACTAAGTTTGGATTACAACCCAAATGCTACCACAGAAACATCAGGGGGAAGATAGGGATTGAAAGAGCCAGCTTCAGCATCCCAGTCTAAGCACCCCCGGCCTTCATCCTTGCGACGCACGGTACACCTCGTTTGCCACCTGCTCGACCCTAGTGTCACTGATAAAATGAAGTAATAATACAGTTAAAATAGAGCGAGTGTCCTCTCTATCATTTCATTTCCAATGTAGATAAAGAAAGTGCTTCTCTTTGTTAATGTATGTTTCATCAACTGGTCCCATTGTTAATGTTTAAGTGTTTCCGCAAACTGGGGTGCTTAATTTTAGTTGATCTGCAAAAAAATATACATTTGAATGTCTCAAGGCCCCTCCTTGTACTACCACTGTACACTGATGTTCATCACTGGCAGAAGGTGTATCGGGGGGACTTGGGACGATTTCCAGTATGAGGCGTGGCGTACCGTATGAGGCGTCGCAGGGCCCATCTCGCCCTCGCAGCATGGCATACTATGATACTATCGCAATATTTTCTTCTATTTATTTTGCATGTTTCATCAACTAGTGCCACTATAACGTAATCATGCATTTTCGTTATCTGTGCAAACAGGTTTATTCAGCTGCATTTTGGTGGAACTACACAAATGTACGGATGGAACCGACATATATGCAGAGTGTGAGGTGTGCCAAGTAAAAATTACCGACACCAACCATGCTCCATGCGCATTGGCATCCACCACCAGTGGGATGTGTGGCGCTCTCTGTGGACAGATCTTTCTCGGCAGCAAATCCTCCAACCAAGTACTAGTAGCATATGTTGGCAATTTTCTAGGGAGTACTCTTTTCTGAAAGAAGCACCAATCTATTTTTATTTATTTGTACACAGTGTCACAACTTTGACCCAAAGGTCCAAAGCTATTTAAGGGTGATTAGTGTAGTACTCGGAGACTGATTGTAAGCATGATTTTCATTAGCTGTCACACTGATTGTAAGCATGAGCAGGTGGAAGATTAGGTTAGTGTGAAGCTTACGTTAAACCCTACCGCCGCCGTTGAAACGAGGCGAGTGTCGAGGGAACCGTGGAGAACGGCAGGGAAGTGATGTCGCGCCATCCGTCCTTCTCTTGCGGTGGGAGAACAGATACTCCTGTGGCTCCGGCTAGCTTTGCACCCTCACGAACGTCACACCGTACTCAATCGATTCGTTATCCTATGGGTGCTCGACCTTTGATCTGTACGCCCACCACCTCCACCTAACTTTCGCCTCGGGCGAATCTGTCTACTCCATCGCCTAGAGGAGATACTCAGTGAACTCGAAGGACTGTAGCGTGACTGCTGCCGGGGAGTACATGTACATCACCGCCCTCATCGCCGTCGTCTCACTCTTTCGCATACATTGCCACATGGCCCTCAGCGTCCTCGAAATCTCCCACTCATTGTCAAACCAAATAAGGATCTCCTTCAACCTGGCTAACTTTGTCTAGTCGTCACCGGCGATTCTGCCTGATTCGTTGCTGCATCCTCTCCATAAATGTCCTTCTGAGTGGTCCGGTGCTAGCTTTGGAAGATGGGAGGAGAGACGGTGGTCTTGCAATAGAGAAGAGGGAGAGGAAAGACGGTGGTTTTGGAATGAAAATGATGGAGAGGATAGGAGGTGGTTTTGCAATGGAGAAGAGGGATAGGCGACACGGTGGTTTTGGAATGGAGATGATGGAGAGGAGAGGAGGTGGTTTTGCAATGAAGAAGAGGGAGAGGCGAGATGGTGGTTTTTGAATGGAGATGATGGAAAGGAGAGGAGGTGGTTTTGCAATGGAGAAGAGGGAGAGGAGCGTGCGGCAGCGATTTAGGATTGGACGAGAGGGCCAGTGCGCTGTGACTGGATCAAGATCAAAATCAATTTACCCTTCAATTAAGAAAGCGACCCCACATTAACTAGTCTCCATTTTATTTTGGGTCATAATTGACCATGATTTTCACAAATATAATATACGTTATACGTTGCAAAAATAATATAATTTGAAAGTACATTCAGATACTAACCAAACGATACAATTTTTGGTGACATGCATTCACATTTTGCTTGACAAATACAGTACGTGGTCAAACTTTGACCCACAATATGAAAAAGAAAAAAATACTTCCAAGACCAGCGCCGCTCTTCCGCTCTTCTCCTCTTAAACCACCGCCGCTCCTCTCTTGTTCGAATCTAAATCCAGTGCCGCTCCTCTCCACTTCCATTTCAAAAACACCGCCCCTCCTCTCCTGTTCCAATCCAAAACCAGCGTCGCTCCTCTCCCGTTCTAATCCAAAACCAGCGCTGCTCCTCTTCTCTTCCATTCAAAAACCACCACCGGCGAGTGAAGGCGCTGTGGAGAAGTAGATCGATGGAGGAGTACAACCGATACATGGGGATCGCAGACGGCGACCCTGTGAAGCTAGCTAGGATGTTGGAGATACAGTCTTGGTTTGACAATAAGGACCAACTAGCGGCGACGGCGACATTCATGGCCAAATATCAGCAATAGAGTGAAAAGGCGGAGATACTCTCAGAGGGAGTCGCACGGGAGTACATAGAGCTGCTTCTCTGGGCCATGGAGCAAACAGATTCACCGAATCCGATCGTGAGGGAGCGGTGGTGGGAGTATCGATCCCAGATGGAGCATCCACCAGAGATTGAAGGATCGAGCATCTACAGGGTGCCGTTTGTGTGGGTATCGTGCCAGAGCGAGCCGGTGGAGTCTTGCTACGTCTTGAGCTTGCGTTGGTTTTCCCCGAAGAGGAAGGGATGATGCAACAGAGTAGCGTAAGTATTTCCCTAAGTTTTTGAGAACCAAGGTATCAATCCAGTAGGAGGCCATGCTCAAGTCCCTCGTACCTGCACAAAATGATAGATGCTCGCAACCAACGCGATTAGGGGTTGTCAATCCCTTCACGGTCACTTACGAGAGTGAGATCTGATAGATATAATATTTTTTGTATTTTTGGTATAAAGATGCAAAGTAAAAAGTAAAAGCAAAGTAAAAGGCAAAGCAAGATTAAAGTAATGGAGATTGATATGATGAGAATAGACCCGGGGGACATAGGTTTCACTAGTGGCTTCTCTCAAGAGCATAAGTATTCTACAGTGGGCGAACAAATTACTGTTGAGCAATTGACAGAATTGAGCATAGTTATGAGAATATCTAGGCATGATCATGTATATAGGCATCACGTCCGTGACAAGTAGATCGGAACGATTCTGCATCTACTACTATTACTCCACTCATCGACCGCTATCCAGCATGCATCTAGAGTATTAAGTTAAAAATAGAGTAACGCCTTAAGCAAGATGACATGATGTAGAGAGATAAATTCATGCAATATGAAATAAACCCCATCTTGTTATCCTCGATGGCAACGATGCAATACGTGCCTTGCTGCCCCTTCTGTCACTGGGAAAGGACACCGCAAGATCGAACCCAAAGCTAAGCACTTCTCCCATGGCAAGAACTACCAATCTAGTTGGCCAAACCAAACGGATAATTCGAAGAAACTTGCAAAGATAACCAATCATACATAAAAGAATTCAGAGAAGATTCAAATATTATTCATAGATAGACTTGATCATAAACCCACAATTCATCGGTCTCAACAAACACACCGCAAAAGGAAGATTACATCAAATAGATCTCCACAAGAGAGGGGGGAACTTTGTATTGAGATTCAAAGAGAGAGAGAAGAAGCCATCTAGCTACTAACTATGGACCCGAAGGTCTGAGGTAAACTACTCACACTTCATCGGAGGGGCTAGGATGATGTAGAAGCCCTCCGTGATGACGGCCCTCTTCTGGCGGAGCTCCGGAACAGGCCCCAAGATGGGATCTCGTGGATACAGAAAGTTGCGGCAGTGGAATTAGGTTTTTGGCTCATGTTCTGATCGTTTGGGGGTACGTAGGTATATACAGGAGGAAGGAGTACCCCAGAGGAGCACCGAGGGGCCCACGAGGCAGGGGGCGCACCCTAGGGGGGGCCACCCTCGTGACCGCCTCTTTTGTTCCTTGGAGTAGGGTCCAAGTCTCCTGGATCACGTTCGATGAGAAAATCACGTTCCCGAAGTTTTTATTCCGTTTGGACTCCGTTTGATATTTCATTTCTTCGAAACACTGAAATAGGCAAAAAAACAGCAATTCTGGGCTGGGCCTCTAGTTAATAGGTTAGTCCCAAAAATAATATAAAAGTAGAAAATAAAACCCAATATAGTCCAAAACAGTAGATAATATAGCATGGAGCAATCAAAAATTATAGATACGTTGGAGACGTATCAGGCATCCCCAAGCTTAATTCCTGCTCGTCCTCGACTAGGTAAATGATAAAAAGAGAATTTTTGATGCGGAGTGCTACTTGGCATAATTTCAATGCAAATCTTCTTAATTGTGGTACGAATATTCAGATTAGAAAGATTCAAGACAAAAGTTTATATTGACATAAAAATAATAATACTTCAAGCATACTAACAAAGCAATTATGTCTTCTCAAAATAACATGGCCAAAGAAAGTTATCCCTACAAAATCATATAGTCTGGTTATGCTCTATCTTGACCACACAAAATATTTAAATCATGCACAACCCCGATGACAAGCCAAGCAATTGTTTCATACTCTAACTTTGCAAAACTTTTTCAATCTTCACGCAATACATGAGTGTGAGCCATGGATATAGCACTATAGGTGGAACAGAATGGTGGTTGTGGAGAAGACAAAAAGGAGAAGATAGTCTCACATCAGCTAGGCATATCAATGGGCTATGGAGATGCCCATCAATAGATATCAATGTGAGTGAGTAGGGATTGCCATGCAACAGATGCACTAGAGCTATAAGTATATGAAAGCTCGAAAAGAAACTAAGTGGGTGTGCATCCAACTTGCTTGCTCATGAAGACCTAGGGCAATTTGAGGAAGCCCATCATTGGAATATACAAGCCAAGTTCTATAATGTAAAATTCCCACTAGTATATGAAAGTGATAACATGAGAGACTCTCTACTATGAAGATCATGGTGCTACTTTGAAGCACAAGTGTGGTAAAAGGATAGTAACATTGTCCCTTCTCTCTTTTTCTCTCATCATTATATATATATATATATATATATATATATATATATATTTTATTTATTTGGGCCTTTTCTCTTTTTTTATGGCCTCTTTTCTTTTTTTATTTGGGCTTCTTTGGCCTCTTTTATTCATTTGTCGTCCGGAGTCTCATCCCGACTGATGGGGGAATCATAGTCTCCATCATCCTTTCCTCACTGGGACAATGCTCTAATAATGATGATCATCACAATTTTATTTTTATTACAACTCAATACTTAGAACAAAATATGACTCTATATGAATGCCTCCGGCGGTGTACCGGGATATGCAATATGACAATGATGGAGTGTGTCATGATAAACGGAACGGTGGAAAGTTGCATGGCAATATATCTCGGAATGGCTATGGAAATGCCATAATAGGTAGGTATGGTGGCTGTTTGAGGAAGGTATATGGTAGGTGTATGATACCGGTGAAAGGTGCACGGTATTAAAGAGGCTAGCAAAGGTGGAAGTGTGAGAGTGCGTATGATCCATGGACTCAACATTAGTCATAAAGAACTCATATACTTATTGCAAAAATCTAGAAATTATCAAAGCAAAGTATTACGTGCATGCTCCTAGGGGGATAGATTGGTAGGAAAAGACCATCGCTCGTCCCCAACCGCCACTCATAAGGAAGACAATCAATAAATAAATCATGCTCCGACTTCATCACATAACGGTTCACCATACGTGCATGCTACGGGAATCACAAACTTTAACACAAGTATTCTTTAAATTCACAACTACTCAACTAGCATGACTTTTATATTATCACCTCCATATGTCAAAACAATTATTATGCTTCAATCTTTTCTTAGTATTCAACACACTCAAAAGAAAGTTTCACAAATCTTGAATACCAAGCATATTATTATTAAGCAAATTACCATGCTATTAAGAGACTCTAAATAATTTAAGTGAAGCATGAGAGATCAATAGTTTCTTTAAAACAAATCCACCACCGTTCTCTAAAAGATCTAAGTGAAGCACATAGAGCAAAATTATAACGCTCAAAAGATATAAGTGAAGCACATAGAGCAAAACTACATAGCTCAAAAGATATAAGTGAAGCACATAGAGTATTCTATCAAATTTTAATTCATGTATGGCTCTCTCAAAAGGTGTGGACAGCAAGGATGATTGTGGTATACTAATACACAAAGACAAAAATAATACAAGACGCTCCAAGCAAAACACATATCATGTTGGTGAATAAAAATATAGCTCCAAGTAAATTACCGATGGAAGTGGACGAAAGAGGGGATGCCTTCCGGGGCATCCCCAAGCTTTGACTTTTTGGTGTCCTTGTATTATATTGGGGGTTCCATGGGCATCCCCAAGCTTAGGCTCTTGCCACTCCTTGTTCCATAATCCATCAAAAGATTTCACCCAAAACTTGAAAACATCACAACACAAAACTCAAAATAGAAAACTCGTGAGCTCCGTTAGCGAAAGAAAACAAAAGAACACTTCAAGGTGATGTAATGAACTCATCATTTATTTATATTGGTGTTAAACCTACTGTATTCCAACATTTCTATGGATTATAAACTATTTTACTAACCATAGATTCATCAAAATAAGCAAACAACACACGAAAAACAGAATCTGTCAAAAACAGAACAGTCTGTAGTAATCTGTAGCTAGCGCAAGATCTGAAACCCCAAAAATTCTAAAATAAATTGATGGACGTGAGTAACTTATCGATTAATCATATGCAAAAATAATTAACTAAATATCACTCTTAAAATAAAAATGACAGCAGTTCTCGTGAGCGCTGAAGTTTCTGTTTTTTACAGCAAGTTCAACAAGACTTTCCCCAAGTCTTCCCAACGGTTCTACTTGGCACAAACACTAATTAAACACAAAAAACACAACCAAAACAGAGGATAAATAATTTATTTATTACTAAGCAGGAGCAAAAAGCAAGGAATAAAAATAAAATTGGGTTGCATCTCAACAAGCGCTATCGTTTAACGCCCCTAGCTAGGCATAAAAGCGAGGATAGATCTAGGTATTGCCATAATAGTAAGATAGATTATTAAAACTCATTTCATATTATCTACATTCAGCAGAAAGTTTTCTTTGAGGCGGGCAAAAGTAATCAAAAGGACTAAATTTAATGGGACAAAAGTCCCCAAGATCAACCTTGGGAGGTATAGGTTCCTCCTTTGGTCCTTCATAATGCACAACCAATTCATCATTATAAGCATTCTTTTGACAGAACTTTGTAAGCATATATTCAAGAGAATATCCTAGTTCATTATTCCGAATAGCCAAATCATCATTAAGTTCAGAAATTCTATCTATTGGGGAACGTAGTAATTTCAAAAAAATTCCTACGCACACGCAAGATCATGGTGATGCATAGCAATGAGAGGGGAGAGTGTTGTCTATGTACCCTCGTAGACCGTTCGCGGAAGCGTTATATCAACGCGGTTGATGTAGTCGTACGTATTAACGTCCGACCGATCCAAGTACCGAAAGCACGGCACCTCTGAGTTCTGCACATGTTCGGCTTGGTCACGTCCTCGCCTTCTCGATCCAGCAAGAGGGGCGAAGTAGTAGATGAGTTCCGGCAGCACGACGGCGTGGTGACGGTGTTGGTGAAGAACAATCTCCGTAGGGCTTCGCCTAAGCACTACGAAAACTATGACGGAGGATAAACTAGAGGGGACGGGGTTGCCGGCACACGGCTTGGTGTTTCTTGATCTGTCTTGGGTGCTAGCCCTACCCCTCTATTTATATGTTGAGCCTTGGGGTCGAAACTTGGAGTAAAAGCACAAAGTCGGTTTCACCAGAAAGGCAAGAGTCCTTCTCGGACTCCAGGGCCAGATGCCAGGGTTCCCGGCGTCTGGACCCAGACGCCAGGGACCCTGGAGTCTGGCCCCTGGACTCGGCAAAACTTCCTTTTGCGCTTTCCAAAAACCTTGTGGGCTTTCCCCTTTGGCCCAAATAAAGTGTTCTCGTACCCAAACATTTCGGGAAACATCCGGAACCCCTTCCGGTGAATTCCGGAACCCTTCCGGTGACCAAACACTATTATCCCATATATCAAACTTTATCTCCGGACCATTCCGGAGTTCCTCGTCATGTCTGTGATCTCATCCCGGACTCCGAACAATATTCGGTCACCAACATACATAACTCATATAGTACTATATCGTCAACGAACGTTAAGCGTGCGGACCCTACGGGTTTGAGAACTATGTAGACATGACCGAGACACCTCTCTGGTCAATAACCAATAGTGGGACCTGGATGCCCATATTGGCTCCTACATATTCTACGAAGATCTTTATCGGTCAGACCGCATAACAACATACGTTGTTCCCTTTGTCATCGGTATGTTACTTGCCCGAGATTCGATCGTCGGTATCTCAATACCTAGTTCAATCTCGTTACCGGCAAGTCTCTTTACTCATTCCGTAATACATCATCCCGCAACTAACTCATTAGTTGCAATGCTTCCAAGGCTTACAGTGATGTGCATTACCAAGTGGGCCCAGAGATACCTCTCCGACAATCGGAGTGACAAATCCTAATCTTGAAATACGCCAACCCAACAAGTACCTTCGGAGACACCTGTAGAGCACCTTTATAATCACCCAGTTACATTGTGACGTTTGGTGGCACACAAAGTGTTCCTCGGGTAAACGGGAGTTGCATAATCTCATAGTCATAGGAACATGTATAAGTCATGAAGAAAGCAATAGCAACAAACTAAACGATCAAGTGCTAAGCTAACGGAATGGGTCAAGTCAATCACATCATTCTCCTAATGATGTGATCCCGTTAATCAAATGACAACGCATGTCTATGGTTAGGAAACTTAACCATCTTTGATCAACGAGCTAGTCAAGTACAGGCATACTAGTGACACTCTGTTTGTCTATGTATTCACACATGTATTATGTTTCTGGTTAATACAATTCTAGCATGAATAATAAACATTTATCATGAAATAAGGAAATAAATAATAACTTTATTATTGTCTCTAGGGCATATTCCCTTCACTATCAACTAAAACATTGGTAGGGTTCCTTTTTCTAATATTTTCATTGAAAGCAACATAATCTAGAGATTGAAAACGCATTATTTCTTCTTGATCAAAGAGGATAGCCTCTATGGGAGGACGGCAAGCGTCCACCCTATAATGTGCAAAGATTTCTTTGGCTTATTTTATTATGAATCTAAACTCATGAGCCAAAAAGATAGTAGCGGCACGCTTAACAGAAGAATGCTCAATATTAGAAAATTCCAGAAAAATCCTTTGTATAGAAGGATGCATGTGCATGAATTGTCTTTCAAGTTCAACTACAAGCATGGTAATAGCGTCCGCAAGACTACTAGTTCTGTGAAGGATAGAACTACCCATAGAAGGTAAAACACCAGCACAAGTAAAGAAATCTTGAATAAGTCCTTTTCCAATAATATTACCACTACCAACACGGAATTATTTTGTATGAAAGATGGTAGGTTCTTTAGCAGGAGCATCAGAATTTTCCATGATATTGTTATCGCCCATATTGGCGATAACTTCCCCAATTTCAGACATAACGACAAGCAAGCAAACTAGCGCACAAGCAAACAAGAGCAAACGGGCAAAAGGAGGCAAATAGAGAGGGGGGATAGAGAGAGAGGGCGAATAAAATGGCAAGGGTGAATTGGGGGGAGAGGAAAACGAGAGGCAAATGGCAAATAATTCAATGCGAGAGATAGGGATTGTGATGGGTACTTGGTATGTTGACTTTTTGCGTAGACTCCCCGGCTACGGTGCCAGAAATCCTTCTTGCTACATCTTGAGCTTGCGTTGGTTTTCCCCGAAGAGGAAGGGATGATGCAGCAGAGTAGCGTAAGTATTTCCCTCAGTTTTTGAGAACCAAGGTATCAATCCAGTAGGAGGCCACGCTCAAGTCCCTCGTACCTGCACAAAACGATAGCTACTCGCAACCAACGCGATTAGGGGTTCTCAATCCCTTCACGGTCACTTACGAGAGTGAGATCTGATAGATATAATATTTTTGGTATAAAGATGCAAAGTAAAAAGTAAAAGCAAAGTAAAAAGTAAAAGCAAATTAAAGGAAAAGCAAGATTAAAGTAATGGAGATTGATATGATGAGAATAGACCCGAGGGCCATAGGTTTCACTAGTGGCTTCTCTCAAGAGCATAAGTATTCTACGGTGGGTGAACAAATTACTGTTCAGCAATTGACAGAATTGAGCATAGTTATGAGAATATCTAGGCATGATCATGTATATAGGCATCACGTCCGTGACAAGTAGATCGAAATGATTCTGCATCTACTACTATTACTCCACTCATCGACCGCTATCCAGCATGCATCTAGAGTATTAAGTTAAAAACAGAGTAAGGCCTTAAGCAAGATGACATGATGTAGAGAGATAAATTCATGCAATATGAAATAAACCCCATCTTGTTATCCTCGATGGCAATGATGCAATACGTGCCTTGCTGCCCCTTCCGTCACTGGGAAAGGATACCACAAGATCGAACCCAAAGCTAAGCACTTCTCCCATGGCAAGAACTACCAATCTAGTTGGCCAAACCAAACGGATAATTCGAAGAGACTTGCAAAGATAACCAATCATACATAAAAGAATTCAGAGAAGATTCAAATATTATTCATAGATAGACTTGATCATAAACCCACAATTCATCGGTCTCAACAAACACACCGCAAAAAGAAGATTACATCGAATAGATCTCCACAAGAGAGGGGGAGAACTTTGTATTGAGATTCAAAAGAGGAGAAGAAGCCATCTAGCTACTAACTATGGACCCGAAGGTTTGAGGTAAACTACTCACACTTCATCGGAGGGGCTAGGATGATGTAGAAGCCCTCCGTGATGACGGCCCTCTTCCGGCGGAGCTCCGGAACAGGCCCCAAGATGGGATCTCATGGATACAGAAAGTTGCAGCGGTGGAATTAGGTTTTTGGCTCCTGTTCTGATCGTTTGGGGGTACGTAGGTATATATAGGAGGAAGGAGTACGCCGGTGGAGCATCGAGGGGCCCACGAGGCAGGGGCCGCGCCCTAGGAGGGCGCCCCCCACCCTCGTGACCGCCTCTTTTGTTCCTTGGAGCAGGGTCCAAGTCTCCTGGATCACGTTCGGTGAGAAAATTCACGTTCTCGAAGGTTTTATTCCGTTTGGACCCGTTTGATATTCTGTTTCTCCGAAACACTAAAATAGGCAAAAAACCAGCAATTCTGGGCTGGGCCTCCGGTTAATAGGTTAGGCCCAACAATAATATAAAAGTGGAAAATAAAGCCCAATATAGTCCAAAACAGTAGATAATATAGCATGGAGCAATCAAAAATTATAGATACGTTGGAGACGTATCAAGTCTTCGTCGACCGAACCCAACTGCAAGAGGAGAAAAACAGTTGGCCCGACGATGCTTCCCCACCATCCTCTCCCTCACTGTTCACATCGTCTCACGGGGCGGCTGTCTGCCGCTGAGGAATAGGAGGGACTGCCCCCCCCCCTAGCCCAATAGTCGGGCAGGTTGTGAATTGTCAGGAGGAGCTTAGGGTTGTTAGTATTTGCAGGTTGTGAATTGTGTTTTGTGTTGTGTATTTTGAGAGTACTTTCAGATATGGATGTATTTTGAATTTTAAATTTGCAGTATTGAGCATATGAAGTATTTTATGAATTCTAGAGATCTATTTTTAGCACTTCAAAAAATGTAGTTTCATAGGAGTATAAAAGTGCAGACAATGTGATTCTCAGAGAAGAAACTGCAAGTTTTAGTTTCAGATAAGAAACTCCAAGTTCAGTTTCAGATAAAAAACTGCAACTTTCAGAAGCAGAGCATTTATATTAACACGGCCTTTTCAAACTGTGTTAACATCATGTTGGAAGTTTTATTCATGGTCGAAACTGGAACTACCAGCCAGTTAACATCATGCTGATCAACATTCATGCATAGCACATCTTCATATGATGCACAGTCAAAAAAATATGCTATTTTGAAAATGCCCACACAATGTCGAGTGTGCGAAAAACAGAGAAAACGAGGGACGAAGTTTTGGCAAGTGTTGGACGTGGTGTGCATAGATGACAATTAGGACCCACATGTCAATAAAGGAAGAGGCAAAAATTTTGGAGATATTTTCTCTGCACAGGTGGAATCGAACCCGAGCGGAACAGCTGTCGGGTAGTGTCGCTCGGCCACTAGGCTAGTTCAGTTGTTTCGTTACTAATAAGGCACGTCCTCTGGTGGTGATATCCTCCTGCGTCTTTGTGTGCTCGTCATGACGCCGCTGTCTGCTATTATGAACTTGCTGAACAAAGGAGAGAAATCTGGAGAGGACTGTACGTGGAGAGGCGGACAGTCGGGACCCACCAGGTCTATGGCCGTACGCAAGCAAGTGCCTCATCGAAAAAAATACATCCTCCTAATGCTATACTGACATTGGGGGCTACGGGTTTGTCAACATAGTTACATTTTTTAGGTGCTTCAACGTAGTTACTATCTCTACTCTTATAAAAAGCGAAGTTGGTGATCATGGTGTGCCTGCCATCCTGCAATATAGGCCGTCCGATTTATATCTGACAGATAGGAAGGAAACAATGGCAATTTTGCAAAAAGATACCCACACCCCTCTCCAGATTTGCAAATAAGGTCTTCCCTCGTTCATCCTTTTCTCCCACAAGATAAACTACTCATACAAATGCATCGTTGCACGGGCATCTTGCTAGTAGGAGATAAATTCACAACGATGCCGGAGAGCTGGCAGATATCATTTAGTATCAGTGGGGCAGCAAGTATCAGCTGGGTTTTGGGCTTCCCCATCTAGGCTTTATTTTTTAACATGCGCAGCCCACGACCTCGGATGGGAGGTCCATAGGCCTGTTTGTATTTTCTTAAGGGCCATCATGTATCGACCGGTCTATGGACCTCCCATCCGAGGTTATATTTTTCTTGAAACATCGGTAGCCCAATTTATGTATTTTTTTTGAAGAAAATGCAGAGGTCTATTCTGTTTTTCTATATAAGAATGGGAACGCCTAGTCCAACTTATGTTTCCCTTCTCACTATATTATATATATATTTAAATTATTTTATATGTTATTATATATTATTTTTATTGTCATCATATATTTAACACATACTTACATATGTAAGAAAACAATATCCCACATCTTATTAACTTATAAAAATAATTTCTTAACAATAAAATCCAGGATGTTTTGGCAACGAAAATCCTCGTGATTGTGTACAAAAGCTTGGTAAGATTTAAGGACCAATGTAATAATAAATCACTTATTATTTAAATATATATATATATAACAAAATGCTCAGCCCTTATTTATTTTTTGATAACATTGTTGCGCCCACCCCAACATTATAATTAGAATCAGCCTAGCAAAATCGTCTATTTCGAGAAAGTGCAAATGGCCTGTGATTTTTTAGAAAAAATATAAATGGGCCACATGGATGCTACATTATTTGTTCACCCAGTCCAGCTAATGGACTGTAATTTAAAAAAAAGATCAAATTAACTGTAAATTCTACCCTGCAAAAAAGACTGTAGATTCTGAAAAAATGAGTTGAATACGTGCCACATTTTTGGAGGCTGGAATGTGGGCTAATAGGTCGAAGCCAATGCAAGCCGTTGTCAACTTAGTCAACAAATGATTCTAACATCATTAGTCGTTGGATTTACATCCAACGACTAGCATCCATCTTCAATCTCTCGTCTTGTTCCTCCAGCGCCTCCGGGACCACCTGCTCCTGCCTCCTGCTGCTAGCAGCTCTGCTTAGCACGCTTTGCTGTGAAGCGCTACTCCATCGTTGGCCAGGCCATCCCTCCATCCCTCCACACCTCATGTTCTTCTCCATCGACTGCTGAACCACACCGCACGAGAACCAATTAACCCTTGTACACCTCTCCGTCTGCGACTCTACTCCCGCGTCTTCCCATCTCCGGCTCGTTACTATCTGAGGCCTCGCCATCGTCCACCACATTGGATGCACTCGGCGCGGAGTGGTCAACATGGTCAACGAACGACACCATTGGAAGTAGACTATGCGTGGAGAGGCTGACAGCTGGGTCCACGGCCGCACGCAAGGAAATGCCTCCTTATTACGTGTAAAATTATGATTCCTCCACCTGACAGCTGGGACCCACTAGAAGGGCCTTTGTATTTCGTGAAAAAACCGTTGCCACCGCTGATAGGTCGGACCCACCAGCTATATCTTCGCACGCAAGGAAGTGCCTCCTTATTACGCACACAAAAATGAATACCCCCTTGCTAGCTGGGACCCACAATAGTGGGAGACTGACTTGTGGGCCAACTAAGTTGACGGGGACGGAGGGCTTTGTCAACTTAGTCAATATGAACAATTCTAGCTCCAGTGACCGTACAATGTCCATCTAACGGCCGTAGTGTTTCTTCAATCTCTCGTCTTCTTGCTCCAGCCGTCCAAACCAGCGCCGGTCGTGCCTCGTGCTCCTGCCTCCCGTGGCCAGCTGCGATGCCGCGGAGGCCTCACCGCCCCCTACTACTCCCACCACTGGCCAGGCCATCCCTCTACTCATCCACACCCCCTGTTATTCTGCGGCGATGGCAGCCTCACACCACAGCGAACCAGTGAACTCTCATACTCCTCTAGGCGTGGGCATCCACTGCTGCGTCTTCCCCGGCTCCGCGTCGTCCCCTTCCTAGGCCTCGCCGTCATCCATTGCCCTAGTGCTCTCGGCGCGGCGTGGTCAACATGGTCAAGGAACGGCTTCCATCGGACATGGACTGTACGTGGAGAGGCTGGCAGCTAGGTCCACGGCCGCAGCAAGGAAGTGCCTCCTTATTACACGGAAAATAATGGTTCCTCCACCTGAGAGCAGGGACCCACCGGACGAGCAACCGTATTTCACGAAAAAATTGTTTCCCCCTGACTGCTGGGACCTACCAGCGACATCTTCGCACGCAAGGAAGTGCGTCCGGGAAAAAATGATTCGCCCCCCTGACTGCTGGGACGCACCAACTACATCTTCGCACGCAAGGGAGTGCCTGACAGTCGGGACCCACCTGGTCGAAGCGTACATAGCGTTGTCATTCTGGTCGCGAACGTGTACGTACATAGTGGTCCATGTAGAGGCGTGCACGTGTCGTAGTAGAGGCGCGCACGTAGCATGTACACGTACGTACAGCGGCCAGTGTGCAAGAAAGAAAATACGGCCACGTACGTACATACGGGCAGGGTCTCGAACGCCTACTCGCGCATACGTACGGCTAGGGCTCGTGTACCTTGCTGGGTCGGAACTGAGAAACAGCGTCGTCATCGTGTTCATGGGTGTAACACCCCCAGAATCATGCTACAATAATCTCCCCCTGATGGTGGCCATGTCACCGTGATTACTATGCAGCTTGCCACTTGTCCAAAATCGAAGTCAAATTGAAATTAAAATTTCAAGTGAAATTATTATTTCTTCGAGCAAAAAAAAACTAAAATGTTCAAATATTAGTACAAATTCCCCTGATCAATATTCATGTTGGGACCAACATCATTTGAAACTTCAAAATTGCCCTTATCTATTTTTGATTTGAGCAAACAACACTTAGTGGCTCATTTAAATTCAAACTGAAAATAAAGCCTTTCAAAAATTATCTAAGACTCAGTGGATAGTTCCATGATATTGCAAAGTATTTATTAGACAACTTTCCTATGTAACAAAATTTATTTGGATCGAAAGCAAAATACAAAACAGTGAGCAAAATATAAAACAGTAAATATAAAAGGGAAAAGGCCTAATAAGCTACTGTGTGGGTGGGCTCTATGTAGCTACAATGCATTCGGCCCAAGCCCACCACGGCCTTCTCCTTCTTCCTACTATACAGGAGGAGGCAGCGCCCTGGCGTGGCCGCGCACACGGCCGTCCACGCCACGGATGTCGCCGTGTCGACCATCTGGAGCCCCTTGGAGATGCATAAGGACCTCCTGGACCGAGTGGACAAACCCTAGACCGCCCTCGTTCATCCCCCCTCGATCCCCATCGTTCCCATTCCCCTCTGTCTCCAATTGAGCTCGTGCGCTCGTGCGTTGACCGCTGTCTCGTCGTCATGGTCGCAGACACCGACCTCTCCGACGTGCGGGAGCACGTCCAGGAGGTCCGCAGCGGCCGTATTCTTCCGTTCAGGGGACCAGCCAAAGCCGGGACGCCCCCTCCACGACGCATTCTTCGTCTTTCTCCGTCTCGGCCGTCGCATCTCGTGTCACCATTGCCGCTACTCCAAGCTGCCCCCTGCCTCGCCGACCTCGCCAATGAGCTCGTGGTGACCACCTCCCCCGAATCCCCCCTCTTTTTGCCTCGATTCGTCGTTGTAGCCGCCGCCTTGAGCTCGTCATCGACGCACCGAAGCTCTGCGTACGCACGCGTGTGTGCGTACTACTACTGCCGCCGATTTGCCTGTTTGCTACTGCTGTTGTTGTGTTGTCGTTGTCCTTGCTAGCCCATGTTGCTCGCTGCTCTACTCGCCCTACTGCCGCGCTTGCGCTCATGCTGCTGCCGCCTGCTGTGCTGCACTGCTGCCGCGCCCGGCTGGACTCGCCGCTGCCCCGCCTTGCACCGCTCGCCCTGCCTTGTGCCGTCGGCGCCTGGCCACTCCGGCTAGGCCGCTTCTGCCTAGGGGGCCTCGCCCTGCACCCCCGCCCCATGCCCCGGGCGATGGCCGCAGGTGCTCCTCTGGGAGCGGCCGAGCGTGACCCAAGCGTGGCCTCGGGCCACCGCTTGTTTTGGCCGGCCTGGGTAATCGGGGGATTAGCCCCTGTTAGTTTTTCTTTTTCTTTTTGTTGTTTATTTATTTTGTTTTATTACATTAGTCAGATGGCCCTATGACTAGCGGCCCCCACTGCTAATTTTTCTAACTTAACTAAAGTCTAAACTAAGTCTAGTCACTAACAGGTGGCCCCCAAGTCAACCTTTGACCAGTCAATGTTGACCAGTCAACTGTTGACTGGGCAGTTGACTCGGCCACACATACGTACAGCTGGGTACGCTCTGTGTGTACCCATAGCATTTAACCACTTAAATTCAAATTAATTTAAATCCAGTAAATTCAATAAATGTTTAAAACTTTGAAAATTAATCTAGAATAAATCGTAGCTCGGATCGAAAAACTTTATACATGAAAGTTGCTCAAAACGGCGAGACAAATCCGAATACGCCCTCCGTTCGTCTACCACACGTCCCTAGCATAGCAAACATTGAATTTTTTTTCTCCGGTTCATTTGTCTGACAGACGTCCAGAACCGGGAAAACTTTCCCGGATGTTGTCCTCCATCGCCAGTGTCGCCTAGCGCTGCGCTAGAACACCTCTAGCACCGCTTATTGTCTTGTTATGCTTATGTTTGCGTGTATTTATAGTTTCTTCCCCCCTCTTCTTCTCCGGTAGACCTCGAGACCGCTACTGATGCCCTTGTGATCGACTACGTCGATGATGACCCCTCCTTGCTAGAGCAACCAGGCAAGCCCCCCCTTTGACCATTCCGATATCGCCCATTCCATTCTCTCATGGTTGCATTAGATTTTGCTACTGTTATTGTTTGCTCCTATTCTGATGCATAACCTGCTTTTGTAACCTGCTCATTGTACCCTACCTGCTTATCCTAAACTGCTTAGTATAGGTTGGTTAGTGATCCATCAGTGACCCCCACCTTGTCCTTGTTGCCCCTGCTTCATCATTGAAGACCCGATCAACGGGATCGAAGACCAGGCCCCGACACCGTACATCACTTTCCCCCTTAGTTGCTCGACACTACCCGGTTATTATGGAGTGCCGAGGGTGAGACCTCTTCAGCACTTCTGATGTTAACCTTGTAGTGTAGCTATTCGGTCGTGGTCATCGAGGGTGATTTCGTTCTTAACCACTTCCGATACGACTCTGTCGTGCAACCGCTCAAGTGTGAACCTCGAGGGTGGTCCCTCTTACGTTCACCTTGATGATTACATCGAGTGGAATTCGCCGGGGGTGATTCCTCGGGTTTTCCCCTTGATGTTTGGACACACAGTTACTATGGTTACTATGACTTTACACCGAACCATGTTACTAAATATGGGTCGTCCCTGAGGGGTACCCGCGCGAGCTTTATTGTGAGTGATATGGAGTCGGGTTGACCTGGAGGGTGCCCGTGGGATAATTACGAGGCGTGGCCAGGCATTCCTAGCCGTTGCCGCAATTCCTCGAGACGAGCAACGGGGTCACATCTTTCGTGAGTCTCTGCTTGTTACCGCGCGTTCCTAATCCACTGTGATTTGGATATTTGATCCGAGGGGCCTCTGGCCTGATAGCACTAACCATCACGTGGACATAGTATGGGCGTTCTGCGTCGTATACATCAGACGAAGCTTAATAGACGTCAGTGACTGAGCGGCGCGCACCGGGTTGGACTGGTAAGCACCTACCTTTTTGAAGGAGGTAGCTAGGTCTGCTCACCGGCTGCCCACGCAACATGCAGGAGTTCCCGGGGAGATGGCCCATGACCCCTGGGGGCATAGGTTTAGTCCGGCGTGCTGACCTCTCTATTAAGCCTAGGTCGGGTTGCGGCGTATTGTTTGGCCGAGGTCAGGCATGACCCAGGAAAGTGTGTCTGGCCGGAGTTAATTGAGCGTGGTGGGTAAGTTGGTGCACCCCTGCAGGGAAGAAAACATCTATCGATAGCCTATCCTATGGTAACGGACACTTGGAGTTGTATCCCAATCGATACAACTAGAACTGAATACTTGTGATGAGAACTGGATGGTGATGAGAATTGGATTGCGATGATAACTAGATAGTATGGATCTGGGATTGCTTTCTCGCAGGGAGTCAAGAAAGGATCTCTGGCCGAGGTTGATAACACTTCTACTACTTTACTTTATGCTACTCTACTCCCTCCTGTTGCTGCAAGTTGGTGGTTTCCATAAGATGATAGTCTTTGATAGGACTAGGTTCTTCCCTCTATTCTGGCATTTCTGCAATCCAGTCCACATATACAGCCTTCCTTTGATAATGTTGCATATGTAGTGTAGATGCTTGCTTGCAAGTACTTTGGATGAGTACTCACGGTTGCTTTGCTCCCCCTTTTCCCCCTTTCTTCTTCTTTCCGGTTGATGCAACCAGATGTCGGAGCCCAGGAGCCAGATGCCACCGCCGATGCCTACTACTACGTGACCGCCGCTGACGACTTGGAGTAGTTAGGAGGCTCCTAGGCAGGAGGCCTTGCCTTTTCGATCGTTGCTACTTTTGTGCTAGCCTTCTTAAGGCAAACTTGTCTAACTCATGTTTGTACTCAGATATTGTTGCTTCCGCTGACTCTTGTGTATTAGAGCTTATGTATTTGAGCCCTCAAGGCCCCTGGCTTGTAATATACAGCTTGTATTATTTTAATTTGTGTCTAGAGTTGTGTTGTGATATCTTCCCGTGAGTCCTTGATCTTGATCGTACACATTTGCGTGTATGATTAGTGTACGATTGAATCGAGGGCGTCACGAGTTGGTATCAGAGCCGACTGCCTGTAGGTAGCCCCCTTTCCAACTCCTTGGCCGAAGTTGAGTCTAGTCACTAAAAAACTTTTACTATCATGGTTGTGTGGCTTACGGGCCCACGTCGCCAATTGGGTGGTATTATGATCTTTTATTCCTCGTCTATACTCTGGGATTCTGATCTCTCTTCTATTCAGGTTAAACATTTTACTAACTCTGACATTAGGTTCTCGTACCCACTTCCTCCCGGAGAGCCACGACATTACCGATGATCGCCTGCTTCGCCAGAAGATTCTGTGGATACTCCTTGATGTTTCTCGAGACTCTGTGCCCACTTCCTTACAGTTCCTGACCACCGGTAATCCTCATGAGTAACCTCCTTGCCGCTTGTACCTTCATCCCTAGTTGCTCATGTTGTTACAAGATACCCCTAGGACTCTCCGTTGTTTCGAGAATCCTTGTGCCTTCTACTTTGCAGCTTCTTTTTGCACTAAGGATAATTCACTTAACCGGGGTCCGCTCATCCCCAGTTGTTCATATGCTTTTCAAAATACTTGCAAATACTATCTGATCTTCCGAGAATCCTCTTCAAACTATTGCTCTGCAAATACTTGTCTGCTTTGCATTATGGATGATTTCCATATGTGTAGGAATATTCATTAGTATCCTTTGACACCATCATTTTGATCCTATCGATTCAACATGTGTGTGAAAGCACGCAATCATCAGTTGATCCTTCTAAATTATCTTTCTGGCTCAGACGTCATTTTGAACATGAGCTGGTTCTCGGCCAATCTATTTGTCATTGATTGTGCCCCTAGGTCTATTCTACTTATCCATCCTTGATCAGAGCGTCTGCTTCTGATCCCCCGAATTGGAAATCATAATTCCTTTGCATTTAAGCTTTGGAATTATCAGATATTTCCAAAATCCGATGCCTCAGCATTATTTCTTCTTCTGATTGAATATCGATACTCACATCAGCTCCGTTGTGGATCGCCGGATCCATTATTGGATTAACATCCGACAGTGTCCTTCATATTCAAAGAACCTCGTGAAGTTCTTCCCCAAATACATAATGCCTTTGGTAATTGTATCATCTCCTTTTGTCAACCATGCTCTGCTTTCGAGCTTGTGTTGTTTACTTCTGAAGTTTGTGGAATAGGTTCCTAAGATGCCCCTATGGGTTGAACCCATGCCTCCCATAATTCGTTTGAACCCGAGAGTTTTAACGAGTCTTACTCTTATGGTGTTTTGCCAGATATAATTTCAACACTACGACTTCATCGAAAACAAGAAGTGAATGGAAGGTTACGCATTGAAGAAGTGGGAGTCGACCTTGAACTTTGTGTTCATGCCCATGGACACGGTGTAGATCCTATCATGGAAGCTTCTTGTGATAATAACTATTTCCTTGATAACTATCATCTGGTATCTGTGAATTGATCCTTTACAACCGTGGATCCAACCATGATTGTTCTTCTTTGATCCCATTTCTCGGACAAGTTAAAACATCTGACTTCTACAGATCAATGTGTCTGCCTGACCTCTGTTATGATCTACCTTCGAGTATTACCCATGGTATCTCGAGGATATCATGCCATTGCTCTACATCTTATGAATTTTTAATGAAGTACTACCTTACCCTGTCTTTGTCACTTCATGGGTTTTGGGTTGTTTGTCAACCGAGAACACCGATAAGTGATTCGATTCCACACCCCGATTCAATAACTCCAGGTAATTTTTGTGCTTGTGAGTTTAATAATCCTTCAAGTCATTCCTAGCCTGATCGGATATATCCTTATAGTGGTAACTTTTAACTGTGCTACCTGGTCCTTCTTCCTGGAGCACAATTTTCGATGATGAGCTAAGCCTACGTCGATCTTCCTCTCCATATCATTTCGCCTTGAAGAGCAAGCTTGATTTCGAGTTTGTGTCGTACCCGTGGTTCCAATAACTCTTCGCTTCATCATTCCTTTGAATTGATGTCATCGCCGATCGATTATATCTTCATGAAATCTCTCGACAAATGTGTCGTGATCATCGTCAACATTCTGAGCTCTTTCAAGATATCAATTGAATTCCTGATGAGAAATACCATCCTGGCCCCTCGATGGTTGGTGTTATCATCGTCAACATTCTTGCCTTCCCCCCAACACAAACTTGTTCATATAATTTTGGAAATACATCCTTTTTGACATGTCTATGGATTGATGTTGAACCTATAGGCCACCTCCTCATCTTTTCCCTGATAAAATTGCATGAGATGTTCTAGAAATTCCTGATGGATCCTTTGTGTTCCCAAGGTCCGATCTTTACCTGATGACCATGTCAAAGCTATCTCGAAGCATGGTTGTGGTACTCCGAACATCATTAAGAACATTGGAGGCGCAATGCTAAATGTTTCTTGATCACCTATCCAAACACTATTGTATGGGTAACAACATGAATTTCCTCGCCCTCTTTACCAAAGTGGTTATCTACTTGATGCCCTTTCTTGTATATCCTGCTCTGCTTGTTCTTGTGAAGGATATACTCCAAATACTTGTGTTTAATTTGATAATCACTTCTTTCCTTTTCATTGTTTTGTTAATCTTTCTTGTGATCTATATGATATAAGCAGTAATATTTCCCTGCTTATTTAAACACCTCGGTGTACAACACAGTCAGTAAGACCCTGTTACAGTTATTGATGACATTTCAGTAACCACCGGTGGACGAGAACTTTGCCTATTGGTCCGCCCGCCTTGCGAGCAGGAAAATAGTTCTCTTCGTCCCTCGCCCTTGGTACCAACTTTGATGCCAACATAACTGACAGTCTATCATCTGACATGCCTTGCTATCGGCCCCCTTTCTACTTTTAACCCACATGGTGGGCCCATAACCCACAGATCCACAGGATCGGAACCTGACTCTCCTATATATCCTTTATTCCAAAGTATCATTTTCTCTTGGCTTTGTGAGTTGTCACGAGCCATCGTCCGAGAGATGATCTAATTCCCGATGCTCTGAACTCCCTTCTCACACTCTGTTCAGGTATCGATCGTTTATCCATTCGCTTGAAACTTCCTATTCTACCTTCATATTTTGCTCTCGATGTTTTATTAAGTTTCAACTCGAGAGATACTTCTGCCTCTTTCTCTGAATTGTTCACAAGATAATTAACCCTATAAGGGTCAGTTCTTCCGAAGTTACTCTTTACTTCTCCACTTAAATCTCGAGACGAGATTTCTTGTAGTGGAGGAGATTTGTAACACCCCCAGAATCATGCTATAGTAATCTCCCCCTAATGGTGGCCATGTCACCATGATTACTATGCAGCTTGCCACTTGTCCAAAATCGAAGTCAAACTGAAATTAAAATTTAAAGTGAAATTATTATTTCTTCGAGCAAAAAAAACTAAAATGTTCGAATATTAGTATAAATTCCCCTGATCAATATTCATGTTGGGACCAACATCATTTGAAACTTCAAAATTGCCCTTATCTATTTTTGATTTGAGCAAACAACACTTAGTGGCTCATTTAAATTCAAACTGAAAATAAAGCCTTTCAAAAATTATCTAAGACTCCGTGGAAAGTTCCACGATATTGCAAAGTATTTATGAGACAAGTTTCCTATGTAACAAAATTTATTTGGATCGAAAGCAAAATACAAAACAGTGAGCAAAATATAAAACAGTAAAAGGGCAAAGGCCTAATAAGCTATTGTGTGGGTGGCCTCTATGTAGCTACAATGCATTCGACCCAAGCCCACCATGGCCTTCTCCTTCTTCCTACTATACAGGAGGAGGCAGCGCCCTGGTGTGGCCGCGCACACGGCCGTCCACGCCACGAATGTCCCCTTGTCGACCATCCGGAGCCCCCTGGAGATGCATAAGGACCTCCCCGACCGAGTGGACAAACCCTAGATCGCCCTCATTCATCCCCCCTCAATCCCCATCATTCCCCTTCCCCTCTATCTCCAATCGAGCTCGTGCGTTAACCGCTGTCTCATCGTCGTGATCGCGGACACCAACCTCTCCGACGTGCGGGAGCACATCCAGGAGGTCCGCAGCGGCCGTCTTCTTCCGTTCAGGGGACCAGCCAAAGCTGGGACGCCCCCTCCATGACGCCTTCTTCGTCTTTCTCTGTCTCGGCCGTCGCATCCCGTGTCACCATTGCCGCTCCTCCAAGCCGCCCCCTGCCTCGCCGACCTTTCCAATGAGCTCGTGGTGAGCACCTCCCCCGAATCCCCCCTCTTTTCGCCTCGATTAGTCGCTGTAGCCGCCGCCTTGAGCTCATCATCGATGCCCCGAAGCTCTGCGTACGCACGCGTGTGTGCGTATTACTACTGCCGCCGATTTGCCTGTTCGCTATTGCTGCTGTTGTGTTGTCGTTGTCCTTGCTAGCCGATGTTGTTCGCTGCTCTGCTCGCCCTGCTGTCGCGCCTGGCTGGACTCGCCGCTGCCCCGCCTTGCGCCGCCCGCCCTGCCTTTGCCCTTGGCGCCTGGCCACTCCGGCTAGGCCGCTTCTGCCTAGGGGGCCTCGCCCTGCACCCCCGCCCCATGCCTCGGGGGATGGCCGCCGGCGCTCCTCTGGGAGCGGCCGAGCATGACCCAGACGTGGCCTCGGGCCACCGCTTGTTTATGCCGGCCTGGGTAATCGAGGGATTAGCCCCTGTTAGTTTTTCTTTTTGTTGTTTTTTTATTACATTAGTCAGATGGCCCTATGACTAGCGGCCCCCACTGCTAATTTTTCTAACTTAACTAAAGTCTAAACTAAGTCTAGTCACTAACAGGTGCCCCCCAAGTCAACCTTAGACCAGTCAACTGTTGGCTGGGCAGTTGACTCGGCCCATTTTTTCAGCCTCACATACGTACAGCTGGGTACGCTATGTGTGTACCCATAGCATTTAACCACTTAAATTCAAATTAATTTAAATCCATTAAATTCAATAAATGTTTAAAACTTTGAAAATTAATCTAAAATAAATCGTAGCTCGGATCGAAAAACTTTATACATGAAAGTTGCTCAGAACGGCGAGACGAATCCGAATACGCCCTCCGTTCGTCTATCACATGTCCCTAGCATAGCAAACGTTGAACTTTTCCCCTTCGGTTCATCTGTCTGACAGACGTCCGGAACCGGGAAAACTTTCAAGGATGTTATCCTCCATCGCCAGTGTCGCATAGCGCTGCGTTAGAACACCTCTAGCACCGCTTATTTTCTTGTTATGCTTATGTTTGCGTGTATTTACTGTTTCTTCCCCCCTCTTCTTCTCCGGTAGACCTCGAGACCGCTGTTGATGCCCTTGTGATCGACTATGTCGACGACAACCCCTCCTTGCCAGAGCAACCAAGCAAGCCCCCCCTTTGACCATTCCGATATTGCCCATTCCATTCTCTCATGCTTGCATTAGATTTTGCTACTGTTATTGTTTGCTCCTATTCTGATGCATAACCTGCTTTTGTAACCTGCTCACTGTACCCTACCTGCTTATCCTAAATTGCTTAGTATAGGGTGGTTAGTGATCCATCAGTGACCCCCACCTTGTCCTTGTTGCCCCTGCTTCATCATTGAAGACCCGATCAATGGGATCGAAGACCAGGCCCCGACACCGTACATCACTTTCCCCCTTAGTTGCTCGACACTACTCGGTTATTAGCGAGTGCCGACGGTGAGACCTCTTCAGCACTTCTGATGTTAACCCTGTAGTGTAGCTATTCGGTCGTGGTCATCGAGGGTGATTTCCTCCTTAACCACTTCCGATACGACTCTGTCGTGCAACCCCTCAAGTGTGAACCTCGAGGGTGGTCCCTCTTATGTTCACCTTGATGATTACATCGAGTGGAATTCCCCGGGGGTGATTCCTCGGGTTTTCCCCTTGATGTTTGGACACACAGTTACTATGGTTACTATGACTTTACACTGAACCATGTTACTAAAGACGGGTCGGCCCTGAGGGGTACCCGCGCGAGCTTAATTGCGAGTAATGTGGAGTTGGGTTGACCTGGAGGGTGCCCGCGAGATAATTACGAGGCGTGGCCGGGCATTCCTAGCCCTTGTCGCAAGTCCTTGCGACGGGGCAACGGGGTCACATCTTTCGTGAGTCTCTGCTTGTTACCGCGCGTTCCTAATCCACTACAATTTGGATATTTGATCCGAGGGGCCTCTGGCCCGATAGCACTAACCATCACGTGGACATAGTATGGGCGTTCTGCGTCGTATACATCAGCCGAAGCTTAATAGACGTCAGCGACTGAGCGGCGCGCGCTGGGTTGGACTGGTAAGCACCTACCTTTTTGAAGGAGGTAGCTAGGCCTGCTCACCAGCCGCCCACGCAACGTGCAGGAGTTCCCGAGGAGATGGCCCATGACCCCTGGAGGCATAGGTTTAGTCCGGCGTGCTGACCTCTCTATTAAGCCTAGGTTGGGTTGCGGCGTATTGTTTGGCCGAGGCCGGGCATGACCCAGGAAAGTGTGTCCGGACGGAGTTAATCGAGCGTGGTGGGTATGTCGGTGCAGCCCTGCAGGGAAGAAAACATCTGTTGATAGCATGTCCTACGGTAACGGACACTTGGAGTTGTATCCGATCGATACAACTAGAACTGAATACTTGTGATGAGAACTGGATGGTGATGAGAATTGGATTGTGATGATAACTAGATAGTATGGATCTGGGATTGCTTTCTCGCAGGGAGTCGAGAAAGGATCTCTGGCCGAGGTTGATAACACTTCTACTACTTAACTTTATGCTACTCTACTCCCTCCTGTTGCTGCAAGTTGCTGGTTTCCAGAAGATGATAGTCTTTGATAGGACTGGGTTCTCCCCTCTATTCTGGCATTTCTGCAACCCAGTCCATATATACAGCCTTCCTTTGATAATGTTGCATATGTAGTGTAGATCCTTGCTTGCGAGTACTTTGGATGAGTACTCACAGTTGCTTTGCTCCCCCTTTCTTCTTCTTTCCGGTTGATGCAACCAGATGTCGGAGCCCAGGAGCCAGATGCCACCGTCGATGCCTACTACTACGTGACGGCCGCTGATGACTTGGAGTAGTTAGGAGTCTCCTAGGCAGGAGGCATTGCCTTTTCGATCGTTGCTACTTTTGTGCTAGCGTTCTTAAGGAAAACTTGTCTAACTCACGTATGTACTCAGATATTGTTGCTTCCGCTGACTCTTGTGTATTCGAGCTTATGTATTCGAGCCCTCGAGGCCCCTGGCTTGTAATATAAAGCTTGTATTATTTTAATTTGTGTCTAGAGTTGTGTTGTGATATCTTCCCGTGAGTCCTTGATCTTAATCGTACACATTTGCGTGTATGATTAGTGTACGATCGAATCGAGGGCGTCACAATGGGGGGCCAACCGGCTGGGTCGGAATGGAATGCGTCGTCGTGTTCATAGGGTGGGCTTGGATGGAACAGCCAATGGAAACCAGGCCTGGCATACCGCAGAACGGAGGAAACGGCCTTGTGTTCGACCGGCCACGGTCAAAACGGGATCCTGCTCATTGGGAGGGGTCTGGCGTACCACAAAACATAGGAAACGGACCTCCTACGGTCAAAACGGGGGTCCTGTTCATCGGGAGGGGTGTGGCGTACCGCAAAACGGAGGAAACGAACTTGTGTTGGAGCGCTACGATCGAAACGAGGGTCCTGTTCATCGGGAGGGGTGTGGCGTACCGCAAAACAGGACTCCACGGGATATTGTTCATCTCCACCGTCGACCCCCTCCAGCCTCCACGGGCAACTGTTCATCCACCATCGACCTCCACCAGCCTCCACCTGCGATTGTTCATCCACGGGCTCATGTTCATCCAGCCTCCACCGCGCGCTACTCCACCGGCTACTGTTCAACTAGCCCTCTCCATGGGCTCCTGTTCAACCACCCCTCCACGGGCTACTATTCATCCAGCCATCCACCATCTATTGTTCATCCAGCCCTCCACGGGGTGGTCCTGTTCATCCAGCCCTCCACGGGGTCCTGTTCATCCAGCCCCAACCGGCTCGATCGATCGGGGTCATGTTCATCCAGAGGCAACACCACGGGGTCCTGTTCATCCACCCCCACCGGGAACTGCTCATCCAACCCCCCCAGCAACGCTCACTGTTCATCCAGAGGCAGCATCGGTTGGCTTCAGTTAGCAGCAGTAGCGAAGGAATCACTCGGGTTCAGTAACGTAGCTAGTGCAATTGCTCGGGTTCAGTTAGAGCCCAACGCCTCGCTCGGGTTCAGTTAGAGCCCAATGCCTCGCACACAAGCACGTACGTGTACGAGCGAAACACGCATCGTTCGGCCCCCGACCACCCACCGTAACCGGGAACTCCTCGAAATTTTCCTCTCCCTCGCTTCTACCATGGTTTTTCCCATCATGGACGGCCCAAAGAATATCATGCAGCTGCGTCTCCGGCCCACCCAAGACGAAAAGCCCATTTTCTGTCATGATTTTTTGTCATAGAAGTAGGAGCCCACCACATATATGATGATACCGGGTTTTGTCACAATTATCATCATAGAAGTGTCATAAGTATGACAGAAAAAAATTCGTTCGGCCCAAAATGTCACGGATGTGTCTTTTTTTTGTAGTGAGAGTCCCATCCAGACACGGGAGAGAGTCTTTTGTCTTGTATCTTCATAGCCCATTAGTCTGGCCCATGTCACACAGGCCGGACGCTCGAGGACCCCTTAATCCAGGACTCCCTCCGTGGTCCTGACCGACATTATATGACCGTGTTCATGAGACTGGTTCTACTGACATGCTTCGCACACAGGTGGCTAGCGGGTGTCTGTTTCTCCAACTTTAGTTGAATCTAGTTCGACTACACCCAGTCCTTGTTGAAGGTTAAAACAACACACTTGAAGAAAAATCATTGTGGTTTTGATGCGTAGGTACGAATGGTTCTTGCTAGAAGCCCGTAGCAGTCACGTAAAACTTGCAACAACAAAGTAGATGGCGTCTAACTTGTTTTTGCAGGGCATGTTGTGATGTGATATGGTCAAGACATGATGATATATAAATTGTTGTATGAGATGATCATGTTTTGTAACAGTTATCGGCAACTGGCAGGTGGCATATGGTTGTTGCTTTACTGTATGAAATGCAATCGCCATGTAATTGCTTTACTTCATTACTAAACGGTAGCGATAGTCATAGAAGCAATATTTGGCGAGATGACAATGATGCTACGATGGAGATCAAGGTGTCAAGCCGGTGGCAATGGTGATCATGACGGTGCTTTGGAGATGGAGATCAAATGCACAAGATGATGATGGCCATATGATATCACTTATTTTGATTGCATGTGATGTTTATCCTTTATGCATCTTACTTTGCTTAGTATGGCGGTAGCATTTTAAGATTATCCCTCACTAAATTTCAAGGTATAAGTGTTCTCCCTGAGTATGCACCGTTGCTACAGTTCGTCGTGCCGAGACACCACATGATGATCGGGTGTGACAAGCTCTACGTTCACATACAACGGGTGCAAGATAGTTTTGCACACGCATAATACTCGGGTTAAACTTGACGAGCCTAGCATATGCAGATATGGCCTCGGAACACTGAGACTGAAAGGTCGAGTGTGAATCATATAGTAGATATGATCAACATAGTGATGTTCACCATTGAAAACTACTTCATCTCACGTGATGATCGGACATGGTTTAGTTGATATGGATCACGTGATCATTTAGATGACTAGAGACATGTCTGTCTAAGTGGGAGTTCTTAAGTAATATGATTAATTGAACTTTAATTTATCCTGAACTTAGTACCTGATAGTATTTTGCATGTCTATGTTGTTGTAGATCAATGGCCCGTGCTACCGTTCCCTTGAATTTTAATGCGTTCCTAGAGAAAGCTAAGTTGAAAGATGATGGTAGCAACTACACGGACTGGGTCCATAACTTGAGGATTATCCTCATTGCTGCATAGAAGAATTACATCCTGGAAGCACCGCTAGGTGCAAGACCCGCTACAGGAGCAACTCCGGACGTTATGAACGTCTGGTAGAGCAAAGCTGGTGACTACTCGATAGTTCAGTGTGCCATGCTTTACGGCTTAGAACCGGGACTTCAACGACGTTTTGAATGTCATGGAGCATATGAGATGTTCCAGGAGTTGAAGTTAATATTTCAAGCAAATGCCCGGATTGAGAGATATGAAGTCTCCAATAAGTTCTGCAGCTGCAAAATGGAGGAGAATAGTTCTTTCAGTGAACATATACTCAGAATGTCTGGGTACCACAACCACTTGACTCAACTGGGAGTTAATCTTCCTGATGATAGTGTCATTGATAGAGTTCTTCAATCACTGCCACCAAGCTACAAAAGCTTTGTGATGAACTATAATATGCAAGGGATGGATAAGACTATTCTCGAGCTCTTCGCGATGCTAAAGGATGCGGAGGTAGAAATCAAGAAGGAGCATCAAGTGTTGATGGTTAACAAGACCACTAGTTTCAAGAAGAAGGGCAAAGGGAAGAAGGGGAACTCAAGAAGTACGGCAAGCAAGTTGTTGCTCAAGTGAAGAAGCCCAAGTCTGGACCTAAGCCTGAGACTGAGTGCTTCTACTGCAAAGGGACCGGTCACTGGAAGCAGAACTGCCCCAAGTATTTGGCGAATAAAAAGGATGGCAAAGTGAAAGGTATATTTGATATACATGTTATTGATGTGTACCTTACTAATGCTCGTAGTAGCGCCTTGGTATTTGACACTGGTTATGTTGATCATATTTGCAACTCGAAACAGGGGCTACGGATTAAACGAAGATTGGCTAAGGACAAGGTGACGATGCGCGTGGGAAATGGTTCCAAAGTCGATGTGATCGCCATCGGCACGCTACCTCTACATCTACCGTCGGGATTAATTTTAGACCTGAATAATTGTTATTTGGTGCCAGCGTTAAGCATGAACATTATATCTAGATCTTGTTTGATGCGAGACGGTTATTCATTTAAATCAGAGAATAATGGTTGTTCTATTTATATGAGTAATATCTTTTATGGTCATGCACCCTTGATGGGTGGTCTATTTTTGTTGAATATTAATAGTAGTGATACACATATTCATAATATTTAAGCCAAAAGATGCAAGGTTAATAATGATAGTGCAACTTATTTGTGGCACTGCCGTTTAGGTCATATAGGTGTAAAGCGCATGAAGAAACTCCATGCTGATGCACTTTTGGAATCACTTGATTATGAATCACTTGATGCTTGCGAACCATGCCTCATGGGCAAGATGACTAAGACTCTGTTCTCTGGAACAATGGGGCGAGCAACAGACTTGTTGGAAATAATACATACTGATGTATGCGGTCCGATGAGTGTTGAGGCTTGTGGCGGGTATCGTTATTTTCTGACCTTCACAGATGATTTGAGCAGATATGGGTATATCTACTTGATGAAACATAAGTCTGAAACATTTGAAAAGTTCAAAGAATTTGAGAGTGAAGTGGAAAATCTTTGTAACAAGAAAATAAAATTTCTACAATCTGATCGTGGAGGTGAATATTTGAGTTATGAGTTGGTCTTCATTTGAAACAATGTGGAATAGTTTTGCAACTCACGCCACCCGGAACACCACAGCATAATGGTGTGTCCGAACGTCGTAACTGCACTTTGTTAGATGTGGTGCGGTCTATGATGTCTCTTACTGATTTACCTCTATCATTTTGGGGTTATGCTTTAGAGACGGCTGCATTCACGTTAAATAGGGCACCATCTAAATCCGTTGAGACAACGCCATATGAACTGTGGTTTGGCAAGAAACCCAAGTTGTCGTTTCTTAAAATTTGGGGTTGTGATGCTTATGTGAAAAAGCATCAACCTGATAAGCTCGAACCCAAATCGGAGAAATGTGTCTTCATAGGATACCCAAAGGAGACTGTTGGGTACACCTTCTATCGCAGATCCGAAGGCAAGATATTCGTTGCTAAGAATGGATCCTTTCTAGAGAAGGAGTTTCTCTCGAAAGAAGTGAGTGGGAGGAAAGTAGAACTTGATGAGGTAATTGTACCTTCTCCCGAATTGGAAAGTAGTTCATCACAAAAATCAGTTCCAGTGATTCCTACACCAATTAGTGACGAAGCTAATGATGATGATCATGAAACTTCTGATCAAGTTACTACCAAACCTCGTAGGTCAACCAGAGTAAGATCCGCACCAGAGTGGTACGGTAATCCTGTTCTGGAGGTCATGTTACTTGACCATGACGAACCTACGAACTATGAGGAAGCGATGATGAGCCCAGATTCCATGAAATGGCTTGAGGCCATCAAATCTGAGATGGGATCCATGTATGAGAACAAAGTGTGGGCTTTAGTTGACTTGCCCGATGATTGGCAAGCAATAGAGAATAAATGGATCTTCAAGAAGAAGACTGACGCTGACGGTAATATTACTGTCTACAAAGCTCGACTTGTTGCGAAAAGTTTTCGACAAGTTCAAGGAGTTGACTACGATGAGACCTTATCACCCGTAGCGATGCTTAAGTCTACCCGAATCATGTTAGCAATTGCCGCATTTTATGAATATGAAATTTGGCAAATGGATGTCAAAACTGCATTCCTTAATGGATATATTAAAGAAGGGTTGTATATGATGCAACCAGAAGGTTTTGTCGATCCTAAAGATGCTAACAAAGTGTGCAAGCTCCAGCGATCCATTTATGGACTGGTGCAAGCCTCTCAGAGTTGGAATATACGCTTTGATAGTGTGATCAAAGCATATGGTTTTATACAGACTTTTTGAGAAGCGTTTATTTACAAGAAAATGAGTGGGAGCTCTGTAGCATTTCTGACATTATATGTGGATGACATATTGTTGATCAAAAATGATACTGAATTTCTGAATAGCATAAAGGATACTTGAATAAGAATTTATCAATGAAAGACCTTGGTGAAGCTGCTATATATTGGGCATCAAGATCTATAGAGATAGATCAAGACGCTTAATTGGACTTTCACAAAGCACATACCTTGATAAAGTTTTGAAGAAGTTCAAAATGGATCAGTCAAAGAAAGGGTTCTTGCCTGTGTTGCAAGGTGTGAAGTTGAGTCAGACTCAATGCCTAACCACTGCAGAAGATAGAGAGAAAATAAAAGTCATTCCCTATGCCTCAACCATAGGTTCTATAATGTATGCAATGTTGTGTACCAGACCTGATGTGTGCCTTGCTATTAGTTTAGCAGGGAGGTACCAAAGTAATCCAGGAGTGGATCACTGGGCAGCGGTCAAGAACATCCTAAAATACCTGAAAAGGACTAAGGATATGTTTGTCGATTATGGAGGTGACAAAGAGCTCGTCGTAAACAGTTACGTTGACGCAACCTTTAACACTGATCCGGATGATTCTAAGTCAGAAACCGGATACGTATTTATATTGAACGGTGGAGTTGTATGTTGGTGCAGTTCCAAGCAGAGCGTCGTGGCGGGATCTACATGTGAAGTAGAGTACATAGCTGCTTCGGAAGCAGCAAATGAAGGAGTCTGGATAAGGAGTTCATATCCAATCTATATGTAATACCTAGTGCATCGGGTCCAATGAAAATCTTTTGTGACAATACTGGAGCAATTGCCTTGGCGGAGGAATCCAGATTTCACAAGAGAACCAAACACATCAAGAGACTCTTCAATTCCATCCGCGATCAAGTCAAGGAGGGAGACACAGAGATTTGCAAGATACATACGGATCTGAATGTTGCAGACCCGTTGACTAAGCCTCTCTCACGAGCAAAACATGATCAGCATCAAGACTCCATGGGTGTTAGAATCATTACTATGTAATCTAGATTATTGACTCTAGTGCAAGTTGGAGACTGAAGGAAATATGCCCTAGAGGCAATAATAAAGTTTTTATTTATATTTCCTTATATCATGATAAATGTATATTATTCATGCTAGAATGGTATTAACCGGAAACTTAGTACATGTGTGAATACATAGACAAACAGAGTGTCCCTAGTATGCCTCTACTTGACTAACTCGTTAATCAAAGATGGTTAAGTTTCCTGACCATAGACATGTGTTGTCTAATACATCTCCATCGTATCTACTTTTCCAAACACTTTTGCCCTTGTTTTGGACTCTAACTTGCATGATTTGAATGGAACTAACCTGGACTGACGCTATTTTAAGCAGAATTGACATGGTGTTATTTTTGTGCAGAAATAGAAGTTCTCGGAATGACCTGAAAATCAACAGAGATTATTTTTCGAATATATAAAAAATACTGGCGAAAGAATCTACGTCAGGGGGCCCACACCCTGTCCACGAGGGTGGGGGCGCGCCTGCCCCCCTGCCTCGTGGGCCCCCTGACGCTCCACCGACCTCAACTCCAACTCCATATATTCACTTTCGGGGAGAAAAAAATCAGAGAGAAGGATTCATCGCGTTTTACGATACGGAGCCGCTGCCAAGCCCTAAACTCTCTCAGGAGGGCTGATCTGGAGTCCGTTCGGGGCTCCAGAGAGGAGAATCCATCGCCATCGTCATCATCAACCTTCCTCCATCACCAATTTCATGATGCTCACCATAGTGCGTGAGTAATTCCATCGTAGGCTTGCTGGACGGTGATGAGTTGGATGAGATTTATCATGTAATCGAGTTAGTTTTGTTAGGGTTTGATCCCTAGTGTCCACTATGTTCTGAGATTGATGTTGCTATGACTTTGCTATGCTTAATGCTTGTCACTCGGGGCCGAGTGCCATGATTTCAGATCTGAACCTACTATGTTTTCATGAATATATGTGAGTTCTTGATCCTATCTTGCAAGCCTATAGTCACCTACTATGTGTTATGATCCGTTAACCCCGAAGTGACAATAATCGGGATATGCTACCTCTTGAGCACTGCGTTGGTTTTCCCTTGAAGAGGAAAGGGTGATGCAGCAAAGTAGCGTAAGTATTTCCCTCAGTTTTTGAGAACCAAGGTATCAATACAGTAGGAGTCCACACGCAAGTCCATCGTACCTACACAAACAAATAAGAACCTCGCAACCAACGCGATAAAGGGGTTGTCGATCCCTTCTCGGTCACTTACGAGAGTGAGATCTGATAGAGATGATAAGATAATATTTTTGGTATTTTTAAGATAAAGATTGGAAGTAAAGATTGCAAAATAAAAGGAAATAGAAAAACCTGTTTAACGGAAGATTAATATAATGGAGAATAGACCCGGGGGCTATAGGTTTCACTAGTGGCTTCCCTCAACATAGCATAAGTATTACGGTGGGTGAACAAATTACTGTCGAGCAATTGGTAGAAAAGCGAATAATTATGAGAATATCTAGGCATGATCATGTATATAGGCATCACATTCGTGACAAGTAGACCGACTCATGCCTGCATCTACTACTATTACTCCACACATCGACCGCTATCCAGCATGCATCTAGAGTATTAAGTTCATAAGAATAGAGTAACACATTAGGTAAGATGACATGATGTAGAGGGATAAACTCAAGCAATATGATATAAACCCCATCTTTTTATCCTCGATGGCAACAATACAATACGTGTCGTTTCCCTTTCTGTCACTGGGATCGAGCACCGCAAGATTGAACCCAAAGCTAAGCACTTCTCCCATTGCAAGAAAGATCAATCTGGTAGGCCAAACCAAACTAATAATTCGAAGAGACTTGCGAAGATAACCAATCATACATAAAAGATTTCAGAGAAGAATCAAATATTGTTCATAGATAGACTTGATCATAAACCCACAATTCATCGGATCTCGACAAACACACCGCAAAAAGAGTTCCATCGAATAGATCTCCAAGAAGATCGAGGAGAACTTTGTATTGAGATCCAAAGAGAGAGAATAAGCCATCTAGCTAATAACTATGGACCCGAAGGTCTGAAGTAAACTACTCACACATCATCGAAGGGGCCATGGAGTTGATGTAGAGGCCCTCCGTGAACGATGCCCCCTCCGGCGGAGCTCCGGAAAAGGCCCCAAGATGGGATCTCTTGGGTACAGAAGGTTGCGGCGGTGGAAATAGGGTTTCGTGGTGCTCCTGGATGTTTTCAGGGTATATGAGTATATATAGGAGAAAGAAGTAGGTCGGTTGAGCCACGAGGGGCTCACGAGGGGGAGGGCGCGCCCAGGGGGGTAGGCGCACCCCGCTGCCTCGTGGCCTCCTCGGTTGTTTCTTGACGTCCACTCCAAGTCCTCTGGATCACGTTTGTTCCAAAAATCATGCTCCTGAAATTTTCATTCTGTTTGGACTCCGTTTGATATTCCTTTTCTGCGAAACGCTAAAATAGGCACAAAAAACAGAAATTTGCGCTGGGCCTTGGGTTAATAGGTTAGTGCCAAAAGTAATATAAAAGTGTATAATAAAGCCCATTAAACATCTAAAACAGAATATATAATAGCATGGAACAATCAAAAATTATAGATACGTTGGAGACGTATCAAGCATCCCCAAGCTTAATTCCTGCTCGTCCTTGAGTAGTTAAATGATAAAAACAGAATTTTTGTTGTGGAATGCTTTCTAGCATATTCTTCAATGTAATTTACTCTATTGTGGCATGAATGTTCAGATCCGAAAGATTCAAGATAAAAGTTTATTGTTGACATAAAAATAGCAATACTCCAAGTATGCTAACCAAGCAATTATGTCTTATCAAAATAACATAGCCAAAGAAAGCTTATCCCTACAAAATCATATAGTTTGTCCATGCTTCATTTTCGTCAAACAAAATGCTCTCATCATGCACAAACCCGATGACAAGCCAAGCAATTGTTTCATATTTAGCCTTTTCAAACTCTTTCAACTTTTACGCAATATATGAGCGCGAGCCATGGACATAGCACTATGGGTGGAATAGAATATAATGATTGAGGTTGTGTGAGAAGACAAAAAGGGAGAAAGACTCACATTGACGCGGCTAATCAATGGGCTATGGAGATGCCCACCGATTGATGTCAATGCAAGGAGTAGGGATTGCCATGCAACGGATTCACTAGAGCTATAAATATATGAAAGCTCATCAAAGTAACTAAGTGGGTGTGTGTAACGCCCTCGATGAGACTATAGCTCACACGTGTCGAGGCACGACTTAGAGACATAATCGCATTGAAGGCATATGTCGCAAGTTAGGCAATCTTCACAAACATCCCATGTAATGTAATAATAAAAGGGGAGAACATAGTTGGCTTACACTCGCCACGTCAATCAAATACAATAATAACATTACATCATCCAAAACACTCATGGCCCGACTACGACGCCAAAATAGAAGAAAACCCAACATGCGACAACGGTCCCAATCACCCCCAACTGGGCACCACTACTGATCATCGGGAAAGGAAATGTAGTAACGCTGAGAGTCCTCGTCGAACTCCCACTTGAGCTCGTACTCGTCACCAGGAGCGGAATCACCTGGACCTGCATCTGGAGTTATAGTAATCTGTGAGTCACAGGGACTCAGCAATCTCGCACCCTCGCGATCAGGACTATTTAAGCTTATAGGAAGGGTAAGGCAAATATATGTGGAGCTGCAGCAAGCGACTAGCATATATGGTGGCTAACTTATTCGCAAAAGAGAGCGAGAATAGGAGGCAAGCACGAGCGAGAGTCTAAAGGAACAACCTGCGCAAGCATAACTCCAACACCGTGTCCACTTCCCGGACTCCGCCGAGAAGGGGCCATCACGGTAACACACTCAGTTGATTCATTTTAATTAATTAAGGTTCAAGTTGTCTACAACCGGACATTAACAAATTCCCATCTGCCCATAACCGCGGGCACGGCTTTCGAAAGTTCAATCCCTGCAGGGGAGTCCCAACTTAGCCCATGACAAGCTCTCACGGTCAACGAAGGAATAGACCTCCTCCCAAGACATTCCGATCAGACTCGGTATCTCGGTAACTCAAGACACTTCGACAGGTTAAAACAAGACCAGCAACACCGCCCGAATGTGCCGACAAATCCCGATAGGAGCTGCACATATCTCTTTCTCAGGGCACACTCAGATTGTCCAAACTTCCGGTAGGCCAGCCCAGAGATGCCCCTGGTAGCCACCGGCGGCTGACGGTTTGGACCAACACTCAGAGGAGCAATGGCCCGGGGGGGTTAAAATAAGATGACCCTTGAGTCCGCAAAACCCAAGGGAAAGAAAAGGCTAGGTGGCGAATGGTAAAACCAAGGTTGGGCACTGCTGGACAAGCTTTAATCAAGGCGAAATATCAAGGGGTTCCCATTATAACCCAACCGCGTAAGGAACGCAAAATCCGGGAACATAACACCGATATGACGGAAACTAGAGCGGCAAGAGTGGAACAAAACACTAGGCGAGAGGCCGAGCCTTCCACCCTTTACCAAGTATATAGATGCATTAAGATAACATAGCAATATAATGATATCCCAACAAGTAAATAAATGATGTTCCAACAAGGAACGGCCTCCAATCTTCACCTGCAACTAGCAACGCTATAAGAGGGGCTGAGCAAAGCGCTAACATAGCCAATCAACGGTTTGCTAGGACAATGGTGGGTTAGAGGTTCAACATGGCAATTGGGAGGCTGACAAGCAAAAGGTAGGCATCGTAGCATTGGCATAGCAAAGAGCGAGCAAACTAGCATAGCAAAGATAGTAGTGATTTCGAGGGTATGATCATCTTGCCTGCACAGTTGTTAGAGTTGACTGGATCCTCGAAAGCAAACTCAACGGGCTCCTCGTTAGCGAACTCGTCTCCCGGCTCTACCCAAACAAGACAAACAAGCAACAAGGATACAATCAACCACGTGCAAACTCAAACAATAAGATGCAATGACGGTATGCTATGCGGGATGCGATGCGGGATGCAAAATGCAAGATGTGACAGGAAATGCATGAACCTGGCCTCAACTTGCAATTCCAAGGGTGCCACTGGAAAGATGAGATGAAAACGCTTGAAAACGATATAAAGAACGCCGGAATCGGAGTTACGGTTTGGAAATGGCAAGCATTTCAAAAATGCCACCGGTCTGCGATTTACAGCAAGTAGGCATCCAAATGCAATGAAAAGAACATGCTACAGCCACCAAACATGACAACAAAACACATGGCAGGGATGCACACAAGATGCTTAACAAAATACTAGCACTGAGCCACGGCCAATTCATCCATTATGAGGTTCAAACAAGCATGGCAAAAACGCAAATGCAAAACAGATTCCAGACTTAGTGAAATTAACACTTGTCTGAAATTTCAGATCACGAAGCCCTCTTTGGAGCAGCAAAACAACATGATACATGACATGATTAAGACAAGTAAGAACATGGCATGGAGCTACTCAACAAGCTTAACAAAAGACCCAAAGTGACCTGGGGTCAAAAGGGTTCACAAAATATACTAACAAGCACACGAACATAGCTAAAACACAATCAGTTTTCAGACTTAGTGAAAACTGAGACATGCTGAAATATAACTCACGAAGGCATGTAAACGAGCTCGATGCACTCACCACGGTACAAGTCATGGCAAGGCAAGCATACATCCATTAAGAAGGCACAAAATGCTAGCTAGACATGGCAAGAACAATGACATAGCATGCACGGTTCAACTACAACAACGCCGGCAAAATCGCAAACGAGTTGACGATCTGCCCAGATTCACAAAGAAGCAAAAGTAGAGCTCGATTGACTCAAGCTAGGTTGCTCCATAATTGCAAACAAAGACATGGATGGATAGATCATAACATGATTAACAAAACTCCTTTATTGATCATCCTCAAAAGAGGCACGGATCACTAGGAAACAAGCCGAACATATGGCATCATGAACTAAATAATCCCAGACTTAGTGAAAACAACCAAGTCTCTGAAAATAGATCTACCGAGTGCCTCACTTTGCAAGCTTGCACAAGTCACCACATACATCCTAAAAATGCATGGGTTGCACCTATGGAAAGAAGACAAAATGCTTGACAAAACGTATGAAGGACTCACAGGCATATCAAGCACACATTAATCATGACAAAAATGACAAAAGTCTAAGATGAACTAGTAGATCTGACAAATAACTCACGAAGCCTCCTTCTAACAGCATTTTGGGCATCAAGATGAGCTCAAATGAAAATGATGCAATGGAACGAAATGATGTACTCGTCGAGTCGAACATTTTGATATACTATATGCCCAAATCGGAGCTACGGATGCAAAGTTACGGGGCCTCGAACAGAGCAACATGGATCTGCAATTCCGGGGACTTGGTGAAAAAAATATACCCCACGGGAAACTGGACGGGGTGATGCGGGACGAGGAGATCCGGGCGGCGTGGGGATGTTTGGATGGTGATACTGGTGGATCTGGTCCACCCGACCAGATCGGCTCCGGCCGGAGCTCCGGCGAGGTGAGGCGAGGTCTCCGGTGAGCGGCGTCGGCGGCGGATCGACGGCGCGGGCCGGGCCGGCGTGAGGCGGCGGCGGGCGCGGCGCGGCGGCTGGTGGCGGCGGCGGCGCGACGGGGTAGGCAGCCGGCGGGCGGTCGCGGGCGAGCTTGCGGCGGCCGGCGCTGCTCCGACCATCGGAGTTGGCGAAGGAGGCGGCGGCGCTCGGCAGGTGCGGGCGACGGGAGGAGCCGGGCGGCGGGGCGAGCCAGCTGGGCCGCGGGGCCCCGCGTGGGCTCGGGCGGGCCTCGGGCGGCGGCGGTGAAGTGGGGCTCGCCCGGGCCACGTGGCAGCGGCTGGTAGGCGGCGGTGGATCCAGACACGTCCGGCTCGGCGCGGACATTGTCCGGCGGCGGCGGAGATCTTTTTTTTAGGGTTGGACGGGGAGAGATCCGAGAACCGAAAACGGGGGGGGGGGGCTATATATAGGCATAAGTGGAGCTAGGAGAGTCCAAGTGAGGTGCGGTTTTCGGCCACGCGATCGTGATCGAACGCTCTAGGACATGGAGCAGAGTTTGGTGGGTTTTGGGCCAAATTGGAGGGTGTTGGGCTGCAACACACACGAGGCCTTTTCGGTCCCTCGGTTAACCGTTGGAGTATTAAACGAAGTCCAAATGATACGAAACTTGACAGGCGGTCTACCGGTAGTAAACCAAGGCCGCTTGGCAAGTCTCGGTCCAATCCGGTAATGTTTAATCCCCACACATGAAAAAAGCTAGAAATGACCACCGGAGGAGAACGAAGCGCCGGAATGCAAAACGGACAACGGGGAAAATGCTCGGATGCATGAGATGAACACGTATGCAAATGCAATGCACATGATGACATGATATGAGATGCATGACAAAGAAAACAACACACGGAGACAAAGACCCGAACCCAAGAAATACATATAACTTAACGCCGGAAACGGCAAGAGTTGGAGTACAAATTGGGAAAGTTACATCCGGGGTGTTACAACACTCCACCACTACGAAAAGATCTCGTCCCGAGATCTAAGACTGAAAGAACTCCGGGTACTCAGAATGGAGGTGATCCTCGCGTTCCCATGTAGCTTCACGGTCGGAATGGTGAGACCACTTGACTTTGAGGAATTTGATTGACTTGTTGCGAGTCTTGCGTTCAGTCTCTTCAAGAATAGCAACTGGGTGCTCACGATAAGAGAGATCTTCTTGGAGCTCAATGTCCTCGAAGTTGATGGTGCGGTCAGGAGTCTTGAAGCACTTTCGAAGCTGGGAGACATGGAACACGTCATGAACATTTGCAAACTTTGAAGGAAGCTTGAGTTGATAGGCGAGGTCGCCTCTCTTACTGACAATCTTGAAAGGTCCCACGTATCTAGGGGCAAGCTTCCCTTTGGTACCGAAGCGACGAGTACCTTTCATAGGAGAGACACGGAGGTAAACATGATCTCCGATCTCAAAAGCCAAATCACGGTGCTTACTATCATAGTAGCTCTTCTGGCAGGATTGGGCTGCTTTGAGGTTATCACGAATGACTTTGCACATTTCTTCTACTTCTGTGATTAAGTCATTACCCAAAAGCTGACGTTCACCGGTTTCAGACCAGTTGAGAGGGGTACGGCACTTCCTGTCATACAGAATCTCAAAAGGGGCCTTGCCCGAACTTGCTTGAAAACTATTGTTGTAGGAGAATTCAGCATAAGGAAGACAATCCTCCCACTTCATGCCGAAGGAGATCACACAAGCCCTGAGCATATCTTCAAGAATCTGGTTGACACGCTCGACTTGACCGCTTGTTTGAGGATGGAAAGCAGTGCTGAAGCGGATGTTGGTGCCCATGGCCTTCTGAAAAGAATCCCAAAACTTCGAGGTAAAGATGTTGCCACGGTCTGAAGATATCACTTGAGGAATACCGTGCAGAGAGACAATGCGAGAGGTATAGAGTTCCGCCAATTGAGCTACAGTGATCGACTCTTTGATAGGCAGAAAGTGAGCCACTTTGGTGAGTTTGTCGATGACAACAAATATAGCATCATTGCCACGCTTGGACTTTGGAAACCCAGTCACGAAGTCCATCTCAATGTGGTCAAACTTCCATTCTGGAATGGCAAGAGGTTGGAGGAGACCAGCTGGCCTTTGGTGTTCTGCCTTCACTCTTCTGCAGACATCACATTCATTCACGAATTGAGCGATCTCGCGCTTCATTCGAGTCCACCAATAAGCTTGCTTAAGGTCCTGATACATCTTCGTGCTCCCAGGGTGGATGGAGAGGAGAGAATTGTGAGCCTCGTTCATGATCACTTTACGAAGTTCACCTTTGGGCACAACAATACGATCCTCGAAGAAGAGAGTGTCCTTGTCATCAAGGCAGTAGCACTTGTACTTGGACTGACTCTTGGAAATCCCAATCTTCACCTTGTTCACCATAGCATCAAGAAGCTGGGCTTGGCGGATCTGGTCTTCTAAGGTAGGAGAGACTTGAAGGTTGGCGAGGAAACCTTGAGGAACAACTTGCAGATTAAGCTTGCGGAAAGCTTCACAAAACTCGGGTTGATAAGGCTTGATAATCAGACTGTTGCAGTAAGTCTTCCTGCTCAATGCGTCAGCAATCACATTAGCCTTGCCCGGAGTATACTCGATACTCGGATTATACTCTTGAATCATTTCGGCCCATCGAGTTTGCCTGAGGTTGAGATTAGGCTGAGTGAGAATGTACTTGAGACTCTTGTGATCAGTGAAAATGTCCACTTTTCTTCCCAATAGAAGATGTCTCCAAGTCAACAGAGCATGCACAACTGCCGCCAACTCGAGATCATGAGTGGGGTAGTTCTTCTCATTAGGCTTCAACTGGCGAGATGTATAAGCAACAACTTTCTTCTCTTGCATCAAAACTGCGCCAAGACCTTGGAGAGAGGCATCACAAAAGACCTCGTACGGCTTGGATTCATCAGGCGGAGTCAGAACTGGAGCAGTGACCAATTTCTCTTTCAAAGTGTTGAAAGCAATATCACACTCCGGAGACCAAACGTACTTGACGTGCTTCTGAAGAAGATTTGAGAGAGGCTTCGGGATCTTAGAAAAGTTTTCAACGAATCTTCGGCAATAGCTTGCGAGACCGAGAAAACTGTGGAGTTGCTTCACGTTCTGAGGAGGTTCCCAATTCACAATTGCGGACACCTTCTCAGGATTCATGGAAATGCCCTTGGCAGAGATGATATGGCCAAGATAAAGAACCTCATCGAGCCAAAATTCACACTTGGAGAACTTGGCGTAGAACTGATGTTCTCTGAGCTTATCGAGAACCAAACGCAAGTGCTTGGCATGATCTTCCTTGTTCTTGGAGAAGACCAGAATGTCGTCGAGATAGACCAAAACGAAATCATTGGTGTAGGCGTTGAAGATGAAGTTCATCATGCGAGAGAATGTCGGAGGAGCGTTGGCGAGGCCAAAAGACATGACAGTGTATTCATATGAACCAAAGCTTGTTTTGAATGCTGTCTTAGGAATATCTTCTTCACGAATGCGAATCTAGTGATAACCCATACGGAGATCAAGCTTGGAGAATACTTGAGCACCTTTGAGTTGTTCGAACAGCTCATTGATGTTGGGAAGTGGGTATTTGTTCTTGATGGTCTTCTTGTTCACTGGACGGTAATCAACACAAAGTCGGTCCGTTCCATCCTTCTTCTTCACAAAAAGAACACCACAACCCCACGGAGAAGAACTAGGCCGGATGAGACCCATTCTTTCTTGCTCATCGAGTTGCTTCTTCAGCTCTTTCAACTCTTCAGGTCCGAGCTTGTAAGGACGTTTGCACACAGGTTCTGTGCTAGGCTCAAGTTCAATAACGAATTCAACTGGCCGGTGCGGAGGCATTCCTGGGAGCTCTTCTGGAAAGACGTCTTAATATTCGCAAACAACTGGAATTTGAGAGTTGGCATCCAATTCACCCTTCTCATTGAGAGAAAACAGACGAATGGTATTATCCCGAGCGGCAAAGACAATTACATCCTCAGACAAATGAGTCAATTGAATCTGCCTGGCTGCACAATCAAGCTGAGCCTTGTGTTTAGAAAGCCAATCCATATCGAGAATAAGATCAATATCCGAGTTACCAAGAACCATTGGAGAAGCCAGAAACTTGAAATCACCCATCATGATAGAAATATCCGGAATCTCGTGATTAGCAAGCAAACATTTACCCGGAGAGACGACTGCTAACGGTTTATGCATAACTTGGGAAGTCAACTCATGCTTAGATGCAAAAGGTTTCGAGATGAAGCAATGCGATGCACCAGTGTCAAAAAGAAATTTTGCAGGATTATCATTAACAGGAAGGTTACCCATGATCACATCTGACGAGTCCTCTGCCTGAGCTGCATTCATCAAATTGTCCTTGGCATGCTTGGGGTTATGCTTGACCACAGCTGTACTTGCCGATCTGACAGGAGGAGGAGGAGGAAGACGCCTCTGGTTGAAACACTTGTTGGCATAGTGACCCTTCTGTTGGCACTTGTTGCACGTGACCTCTGAAAGCGGACGGTGATACGGAGCACTCGATCTTGGAGCTTGAGACGAAGTCTTGTTCTGAAAGCCAGGGTTGGGTGGGTGGGAAGAACCACTGCCACCTTTGCTCTTCTGCTGATACAGCTGACGGAACGAAGGAGGAGGAAGCCAAAACTTTTGTTGCTTGGCCACTTGAGTAGAGGAAGAAGGAGTAACATCTCTGACTCGCTTCCTGGAAGCATCACACCTCAACTGAGCAGCCTCTTGCTTCAGTGCCATGTTGTAGAACTCATCGTATCTCAAGGGCTCAAAGAGGACAAGAGCGAGCTGAATTTCTTCTCTGAGACCACCCCTGAACTGATATATCATGCTCTTCTCATCAGGCACGTCCTGCTTGGCAAAGCGGGCAAGCTTCTGGAACAACTTGTTGTAGTCATAGACAGACAAAGAGCCTTGCTTCAGATTGCGGAATTCCTCACACTTACTTTCAACCACGCTCTGCGGAATATGATGAGCTCGGAAATCTCGACGGAAATCATCCCAAGTGATCAGACGTCCACCTCTGGAATCCTTGTACTGCTGGAACCATTCTGCTGCCTGATCTTTGAGTTGGAAAGAAGCGAACTTGATGAAATCCTTAGGCCTGACGTTACTGCACTCGAAATGCTTACACAGATCCACAAGCCAATCGTCAGCATCGGTTGCCTCAACACAATTGCTGAAAGTATTTGGCCCATTAGCAAGGAACTGGTTGAGTGTAGCAAAGTGACTCTGATTGCTGCCTTGATTCCCTTGACTGCCTTGATTGCGCTCTTGAAGAATTTGCATGATCAGCTGAGTGTTTGCATTGGTTGCGGCCATCACAGCTTGCCATGCCTCTGGAGGAGGTGGAGGCGGTGGCGGATCTTGATTCTGGTTCTGACTGGTGCTCTTAGTAGGAGCCATCCTGAAGAGGTTGACCACCGTTAGCACATAGACAGATAAATATTGAAGCTGAATCCAACGGAATGAAAATTGCAACATATAGTCTTCACATTCGAACAAAATGAACGAATGCATTCCTCTTGAAATGGTCACATATCCATAAATTGAGAAGCCACATAGAATTAAGGTAGAGAAATAAATCAACAAGGTACGGATCAAGAACGAATAATCGGTAAGAAATCCCAATCTCAAACCAATATCCGTGGAAGAAGAACTAGAGCTACTAGAATTCCCACCTATGAAACTCCAGAACCTTTCCGACTATGCAATCAGGTGTTGGGGATACAGGGGAAGCATAATATCTCACCCAAACTAACAAATCCTACATCCAGCTGTATCCATCCTTCAACACATAACCAAGAAACCTTCGGAAACCATCTACCTCAACCTTCGAAAAGCATCCGTTATACAAGTTATGGCGATACTCCCGAACTCCCGCCCCAGTACTGGGTGGCGTCGAGGTTATCTCACCAACGAACTGCATAAAAGAGATTTTCGATGTCGGCGAACATATCTCAAGTATTCCAGAATTGCAACGATAAAATTATGATGACAACACCTCAGAGCTCAACTCCCTGGGACACTTCCACTAAACCCCTGACAGGAGGCACCAAGACAATGTTCTCATCATAAGCCATCGGAACGATTCCAAGATACTCGCGTGATCCTAAAATTTTTTTAATGAAATTTGAGAAGAGAAGAGTCAAAACTCTACGTCAGGATGCCTTACCAGAGCGATGAGGAGACTGGGAAGTAAAAAAGAATTCCTAAGCTCTCCGATATATAATTCCTAAATGACTCAAAACATTTTTCTAGACACAACTCGGCTGCTAAAAACGATCAATCAATGGGGCTCCTAAGGTCGGGGAAGGCTCTGATTACCAACTTGTAACGCCCTCGATGCGACTATAGCTCACACGTGTCGAGGCACGACTTAGAGACATAATCGCATTGAAGGCATATGTCGCAAGTTAGGTAATCTTCACAAACATCCCATGTAATGTAATAATAAAAGGGGAGAACATAGTTGGCTTACACTCGCCACGTCAATCAAGTACAATAATAACATTACATCATCCAAAACACTCATGGCCCGACTACGGCGCCAAAATAGAAGAAAACCCAACATGCGACAACGGTCCCAATCACCCCCAACTGGGCACCACTACTGATCATCGGGAAAGGAAACGTAGTAACGCTGAGAGTCCTCGTCGAACTCCCACTTGAGCTCGTACTCGTCACCTGGAGCGGAATCACCTGGACCTGCATCTGGAGTTATAGTAATCTGTGAGTCACAGGGACTCAGCAATCTTGCACCCTCGCGATCAGGACTATTTAAGCTTATAGGAAGGGTAAGGCAAATATATGTGGAGCTGCAGCAAGCGACTAGCATATATGGTGGCTAACTTATTCGCAAAAGAGAGCGAGAAGAGGAGGCAAGCGCGAGCGAGAGTCTAAAGGAACAACCTGCGCAAGCATAACTCCAACACCGTGTCCACTTCCCGGACTCCGCCGAGAAGGGGCCATCACGGTAACACACTCAGTTGATTCATTTTAATTAATTAAGGTTCAAGTTGTCTACAACCGGACATTAACAAATTCCCATCTGCCCATAACCGCGGGCACGGCTTTCGAAAGTTCAATCCCTGCAGGGGAGTCCCAACTTAGCCCATGACAAGCTCTCACGGTCAACGAAGGAATAGACCTCCTCCCAAGACGTTCCGATCAGACTCGGTATCTCGGTAACTCAAGACACTTCGACAGGTTAAAACAAGACCAGCAACACCGTCCAAATGTGCCGACAAATCCCGATAGGAGCTGCACATATCTCTTTCTCAGGGCACACTCAGATTGTCCAAACTTCCGGTAGGCTAGCCCAGAGTTGCCCCTGGTAGCCATCGGCGGCTGACGGTTTGGACCAACACTCAGAGGAGCACTGGCCCGGGGGGGGGGGGTTAAAATAAGAAGACCCTTGAGTCTGCAAAACCCAAGGGAAAGAAAAGGCTAGGTGGCGAATGGTAAAACCAAGGTTGGGCATTGCTGGACAAGCTTTAATCAAGGCGAAATATCAAGGGGTTCCCATTATAACCCAACCGCGTAAGGAACGCAAAATCCGGGAACATAACACCGATGACGGAAACTTGAGCGGCAAGAGTGGAACAAAACACTAGGCGAGAGGCCGAGCCTTCCACCCTTTACCAAATATATAGATGCATTAAGATAACATAGCAATATAATGATATCCCAACAAGTAAATAAATAATGTTCCAACAAGGAACGGCCTCCAATCTTCACCTGCAACTAGCAACGCTATAAGAGGGGCTGAGCAAAGCGGTAACATAGCCAATCAACGGTTTGCTAGGACAATGGTGGGTTAGAGGTTCAACACGGCAATTGGGAGGCTGACAAGCAAAAGGTAGGCATCGTAGCATTGGCATAGCAAAGAGCGAGCAAACTAGCATAGCAAAGATAGTAGTGATTTCGAGGGTATGATCATCTTGCCTGCACAGTTGTCAGAGTTGACTGGATCCTCGAAAGCAAACTCAACGGGCTCCTCGTTAGCGAACTCGTCTCCCGGCTCTACCCAAACAAGACAAACAAGCAACAAGGATACAATCAACCACGTGCAAACTCAAACAATAAGATGCAATGACGGTATGCTATGCGGGATGCGATGCGGGATGCAAAATGCAAGATGTGACAGGAAATGCATGAACCTGGCCTCAACATGGAATTCCAAGGGTGCCACTGGAAAGATGAGATGAAAACGCTTGAAAACGATATAAAGAACGCCGGAATCGGAGTTACGGTTTGGAAATGGCAAGCATTTCAAAAATGCCACCGGTCTGCGATTTACAGCAAGTAGGCATCCAAATGCAATGAAAAGAACATGCTACAGCCACCAAACATGACAACAAAACACATGGCAGGGATGCACACAAGATTCTTAACAAAATACTAGCACTGAGTCACGGCCAATTCATCCATTATGAGGTTCAAACAAGCATGGCAAAAACGCAAATGCAAAACAGATTCCAGACTTAGTGAAATTAACACTTGTCTGAAATTTCAGATCACGAAGCCCTCTTTGGAGCAGCAAAACAACATGATACATGACATGATTAAGACAAGTAAGAACATGGCATGGAGCTACTCAACAAGCTTAACAAAAGACCCAAAGTGACCTGGGGTCAAAAGGGTTCACAAAATATACTAACAAGCACACGAATATAGCTAAAACACAATCAGTTTTCAGACTTGGTGAAAACTGAGACATGCTGAAATATAACTCACTAAATAATCCCAGACTTAGTGAAAACAACCAAGTCTCTGAAAATAGATCTACCGAGTGCCTCACTTTGCAAGCTTGCAAAAGTCACCACACACATCCTCAAAATGCATGGGTTGCACCTATGGAAAGAAGACAAAATGCTTGACAAAACGTATGAAGGACTCACAGGCATATCAAGCACACATTAATCATGACAAAAATGACAAAAGTCTAAGATGAACTAGTAGATTTGACAAATAACTCACGAAGCCTCCTTCTAACAGCATTTTGGGCATCAAGATGAGCTCAAATGAAAATGATGCAATGGAACGAAATGATGTACTCGTCGAGTCGAACATTTTGATATACTATATGCCCAAATCGGAGCTACGGATGCAAAGTTACGGGGCCTCGAACAGAGCAACATGGATCTGCAATTCCGGGGACTTAGTGAAAAAAATATACCCCGCGGGAAACTGGACGGGGTGATGCGGGACGAGGAGATCCGGGCGGCGTGGGGATGTTTGGATGGTGGAACTGGTGGATCTGGTCCACCCGACCAGATCGGCTCCGGCCGGAGCTCCGGCGAGGCGAGGCGAGGTCTCCGGCGAGCGGCGTCGGCGGCGGCTCGACGGCGCGGGCCGGGCCGGCGTGAGGCGGCGGCGGGCGCGGCGCGGCGGCTGGTGGCGGCGGCGGCGCGGCGGGGTAGGCAGCCGGCGGGCGGTCGCGGGCGAGCTTGCGGCGGCCGGCGCTGCTCCGGCCACCGGAGTTGGCGAAGGAGGCGGCGGCGCTCGGCAGGTGCGGGCGGCGGGAGGAGCCGGGCGGCGGGGCGAGCCGGCTGGGCCGCGGAGGCCCCGCGTGGGCTCGGGCGGGCCTCGGGCGGCGGCGGCGAAGTAGGGCTCGCCCGGGCCACGTGGCAGCGGCTGGTAGGCGGCGGTGGATCAGGACACGTCCGGCTCGGCGCGGACGTTGTCCGGCGGTGGCGGAGATCTTTTTTTTAGGGTTGGACGGGGAGAGATCCGAAAACGGGGGGGCTATATATAGGCATAAGTGGAGCTAGGAGAGTCCAAATGAGGTGCGGTTTTCGGCCACGCAATCGTGATCGAACGCTCTAGGACATGGAGCAGAGTTTGGTGGGTTTTGGGCCAAATTGGAGGGGTGTTGGGCTGCAACACACACGAGGCCTTTTCGGTCCCTCGGTTAACCGTTGGAGTATCAAACGAAGTCCAAATGATACGAAACTTGACAGGCGGTCTACCGGTAGTAAACCAAGGCCGCTTGGCAAGTCTCGGTCCAATCCGGAAATGTTTAATTCCCACACACGAAAGAAAGATAGAAATGACCACCGAAGGAGAACGAAGCGCCGGAATGCAAAACGGACAACGGGGAAAATGCTCGGATGCATGAGATGAACACGTATGCAAATGCAATGCACATGATGACATGATATGAGATGCATGACAAAGAAAACAACACACGGAGACAAAGACCCGAACCCAAGAAATAAATATAACTTAACACCGGAAATGGCAAGAGTTGGAGTACAAATTGGGAAAGTTACATCCGGGGTGTTACAGTGTGCATCCAACTTGCTTGCTCATGAAGACCTAGGGCATTTGAGGAAGCCCATCATTGGAATATACAAGCCAAGTTCTATAATGAAAAATTCCCACTAGTATATGAAAGTGACAAAATAAGAGACTCTCTATCATGAAGATCATGGTGCTACTTTGAAGCACGAGTGTGGAAAAAGGATAGTAACATTGTCCCTTCTCTCCTTTTCTCTCACTTTTTTATTTGGGCCTTCTTCTCTTTTTTTGTATGGCCTCTTTTTTTCGTTCGGAGTCTCATCCCGACTTGTGGGGGAATCATAGTCTCCATCATCCTTTCCTCACATGGGACAATGCTCTAATGATGATCATCACACTTTTATTTACTTACAACTCAAGAATTACAACTCGATACTTAGAACAAATATGACTCTGTGAATGCCTCCGGCGGTGTACCGGGATTGCGATGAATCAAGAGTGACATGTATGAAAAAATTAAGCATGGTGGCTTTGCCACAAATACGATGTCAACTACATGATCATGCAAAGCAATATGCCAATGATGATGCGTGTCATAATAAATGGAACGGTGGAAAGTTGCATGGCAATATATCTCGGAATGGCTATGGAAATGCCATAATAGGTAGGTATGGTGGCTGTTTTGAGGAAGATATAAGGAGGCTTATGTGTGATAGAGCGTATCATATCACGGGGTTTGGATGCACCGGCGAAGTTTGCACCAACTCTCAAGGTGAGAAAGGGCAATGCACGGTACCGAAGAGGCTAGCAATGATGGAATGGTGAGAATGCGTATAATCCATGGACTCAACATTAGTCATAAAGAACTCACTTACTTATTGCAAAAATCTACAATTCATTAAAACCAAGCACTACGTGCATGCTTCTAGGGGGATAGATTGGTAGGAAAAGACCATCGCTCGTCCTCGACCGCCACTCATAAGGAAAGCAATCAAAGAACACCCCATGCTTCAAATTTGTCACACAACGTTTACCATACGTGCATGCTATGGGACTTGCAAACTTCAACACAAGTATTTCTCAATTTCACAATTACTCAACTAGCACACCTCTAATATTACCACCTTTATATCTCAAAACAACTATCAAGCATCCAACTTCTCTTCAGTATCTAAAATTTATAACCAAAGCAAATTACCATGCTGTTCTAAAGGACTCTCAAAATAATATAGGTGAAGCATGAGATATCAATTATTTCTACAAAATAGGACCACCGCCCTGCTCTAAAAGATATAAGCGAAGCACTAGAGCAAAAATTATCCAACTCAAAAGATATAAGTGAAGCACATAGAGTATTCTAATAAATTCCAATTCATGTGTGTCTCTCCCAAAATGTGTGTACAGCAAGGATAATTGTGGTAAACTAAAAAGAAAAGACTCAAATCATACAAGACGCTCCAAGCAAAACACATATCATGTGGTGAATAAAAATATAGCTCCAAGTAAAGTTACCGATGTACGAAGACTAAAGAGGGGATGCCTTTCGGGGCATCCCCAAGATTAGGCTTTTGGTTTTCCTTGGATTTTACGTTGGGGTGCCTTGGTCATCCCCAAGCTTCGGCTCTTGCCTCTCCTTATTCCGTAATCCATCAAATCTTTACCCAAAACTTGAAAACTTCACAACACAAAACTTAAAAGAAAATCTCGTGAGCTCCGTTAGTAAAAGAAAACAAACCACCACTTCAAGGTACTGAAATGAAATCATTCTTTATTTAAATTGGTGTTAAACCTACTGTATTCCAACTTTTCTATGGTTCATAAACTCTATTAGTAGCCATAGATTCATCAAAATAAGCAAACAACACACGAAAAATAGAATCCATCAAAAACAGAACAGCATGTAGTAATCTGTAGGTTTCGAGTACTTCTGGAACCTCAAAAAATCTAAAATAAATTGCTGGACGTGAGGAATTTATATATTAATCATCTTCAAAAAGAATTAACTAAATAGCACTCTCCAGTAAAAAATTTCAGCAAATATCATGAGCGCTTAAAGTTTCTGTTTTTTACAGCAAGATCGCAAAGACTTTCCCCAAGTCTTCCCAAAGGTTCTACTTGGCACAAACACTAATTAAAAGCATAAAACCACATCTAAACAGAGGCTAGATGAATTATTTATTACTAAAAAGGATCAAAAAGCAAGAAACAAAAATAAAATTGGGTTGCCTCCCAACAAGCGCTATCGTTTAACGCCCCTAGCTAGGCATAAAAGCAAGGATAGATCTAGGTATTGCCATGATAATGATAAGGTAAATCGCGAAAACTCATCTCATACTACCTACGTTCAGCAGCAAGCTTTCTTTGTCGCAAGAAAAAGTAATCAAAAGGGCTAAACTTAATGGGACAAAAGTCCCCAAGATCAAGCTCGGGAGGTATTGGTTCCTCCTTTGGCCCTTCATATTGCACAACCAATTCATCATTATAAGCATTCTTTTGGCAAAAAGTCATAAGCCTTTGTTCAAGGGAAAAACCTAACCCATTATTCTGGATAGCAAAATTATCGTTAAGTTCAGAGACCCTGTCAACAAGAACATCGGTAGAAACCCTTTTTCTAAGGTTTTCATTAAAAGCAACATGATCTAAAGATCGTAAACGCATAATGTCTTCCTGATAAAAAAGGATTACTTCTATGGGAGGACGGCCGGCATCCACCCTATAATGCACAAAAATTTCATTGGCCTCTTTTATTATAAATCTGAATTCATGAGCTAAAAAGATGGCCACTGCTCGCTTAACAGAAGAATGCTCAATATTAGAAAATTCTAGCAAAATCCTTTGTATGGAAGGATGCATATGTAAAAATTGTCTTTCAAGTTCAACTATGAGCAAAGATATAGCATACGCGAGACTACTAGTTTTATGAAGAATAGAACCGCTCATGGTGGGCAAAGCATCGGCACAAGTAAAGAAATCTTGAATAACTCCCTTCCCAATAATATTACCGCTACCAATCCAAAACTTTTTAGTATGTAAAATAGTAGGATTTTCAAGAGGGTCATCGATAGCATCAAAGTTTTCCATATTATCATCATTATCAATGATAACCTCCCTAGTTTCAGTCATGATGGCAACAAATTGCAAAAAAGAACGAGCACACAGAAGGCAGGAAGGAAAGATAGGGCGAATGAAATGGCAAGGGTGAAGTGGGGGAGAGGAAAACGAGAGGCAAATGGCAAATAATGTAATGCAAGGGATAGGAGTTTGTGATGGGTACTTGGTATGTCTTGAGTTGTGCGTAGACTCCCCGGCAACGGCGCCAGAAATCCTTCTTGCTACCTCTTGAGCACTGCATTGGTTTTCCCTTGAAGAGGAAAGGGTGATGCAGCAAAGTAGCGTAAGTATTTCCCTCATTTTTGAGAACCAAGGTATCAATCCAGTAGGAGGCCACACGCAAGTCCCTCGTACCTACACAAACAAATAAGAACCTCGCAACCAACGCGATAAAGGGGTTGTCAATCCCTTCACGGTCACTTACGAGAGTAAGATCTGATAGAGATGATAAGATAATATTTTTGGTATTTTTATGATAAAGATTGAAAGTAAAGATTGCAAAATAAAAGGAAATGGAAATATCTTGTTAACGGAAGATTAATATAATGGAGAATAGACCCGGGGGGGCATGATCATGTATATAGGCATCACGTCCGTGACAAGTAGACCGACTCCTGCCTGCATCTACTACTATTACTCCACACATTGACTGCTATCCAGCATGCATCTAGAGTATTAAGTTCATAAGAACAGAGTAACACATTAGGTAAGATGACATGATGTAGAGGGATAAACTCAAGAAATATGATATAAACCCCATATTTTTATCCTCGATGGCAACAATACAATACAATACAATACAATACAATACGTGTCGTTTCCCTTTCTGTCACTGGGATCGAGCACCGCAAGGTTGAACCCAAAGCTAAGCACTTCTCACATTGCAAGAAAGATCAATCTAGTAGGGCAAACCAAACTGATAATTCAAAGAGACTTGCAAAGATAACCAATCATACACAAAAGATTTCAAAGAAGAATCAAATATTGTTCATAGATAGACTTGATCATAAACCCACAATTCATCGGATCTCGACAAACACACCGCAAAAAGAGTTACATCGAATAGATCTCCAAGAAGATCGAGGAGAACTTTGTATTGAGATCCAAAGAGAGAGAAGAAGCCATGTAGCTAATAACTATGGACCCGAAGGTCTGGAGTAAACTACTCACACATCATCGGAGGGGCCATGGAGTTGATGTAGAGGCCCTCCGTCATCGATGCCCCCTCCGGCGGAGCTCCGGAAAAGGCCCCAAGATGGGATCTCTTGGGTACAGAAGGTTGCGGCGGTGGAAATAGGGTTTCGTGGTGCTCCTGGATGTTTTCAGGGTATATGAGTATATATAGGAGGAAGAAGTAGGTCGGTTGAGCCACGAGGGGCCCATGAGGGGGAGGGCGCGCCTAGGGGGTAGGCGCGCCCCCTGCCTCGTGGCCTCCTCGGTTGTTTCTTGACGTCCACTCCAAGTCCTCTGGATCATGTTTGTTCCAAAAATCACGCTCCTAAAGGTTTCATTCCGGTTGGACTCCGTTTGATATTCCTTTTCTACGAAACAATGAAATAGGCAAAAAACAACAATTTGCACTGGGCCTTGGGTTAATATGTTAGTCCCAAAAATAATATAAAAGTGTATAATAAAGCCCATTAAACATCCAAAACAGAATATATAATAGCATGGAACAATCAAAACTTATAGATACATTGGAGATGTATCAGGATACTTACCGGTGATGACCGTAGTTTGAGGAGTTCATGTATTCACCATGTGTTAATGCTTTGGTCCGATACTCTATTAAAAGGAGGCCTTAATATCCCTTAGTTTCCGATAGGACCCCGCTGCCATGGGAGGGTAGGACAAAAGATGTCATGCAAGTTCTTTTCCATAAGCACGTATGACTATATTCGAAATACATGCCTACATTACATTGTTAAACTAGAGCTAGTTCTGTGTCACCCTATGTTATAACTATTGCATGAGGAATCGCATCCGACATAATCATCCATCACTGATCCATTGCCTACTAGCTTTTCATATATTGTTCTTCGCTTATTTACTTTTCTGTTGCTACTGTTACAATCACTATAAAACCAAAAATATTACTTTTGCTACCGTTACCACTACTATCATATTACTTTGCTACTAAATAGTTTGCTGCAGATATTAAGTTTCCAGGAGTGGTTGAATTGACAACTCAGCTGCTAATACTTGAAAATATTCTTTGGCTCCCCTTGTGTCGAATTAATAAATTTGGGTTGAATACTCTACCCTTGAAAACTGTTGCGATCCCCTATACTTGTGGGTTATCAAGACTATTTTTAGCGTTGTTGCTGGGGAGCATAGCTCTATTCTTTGAGTCACTTGGGATTTATATCTGTTGATCTATGAAGAATTTGAAAGATCAAAGAACCAATATTTTTCCCTCAACTACGAGGGGTGGTAAGGAATTGCCATCTAGCTCTGCACTTGATTCACCTTCTGTTTTGAGTAAACTTGCAACACCTACTCCTGCTATTCATTCTGATATGTTGTATTTTATTGATGATGCCACTTCTTCTTTGCATGATACTTATGATGAAACTACTTCTATGCTTGATAATACTGTGCCACTAGGTGAATTCCTTGATGAAAAACTTGCTAGGGTTAGAGAGAATGAAATTATTGAAACTGATAATATTGATGAAAGTGATGATGAAGATTCTCCCCCTAGATATGAATTGCCTATTGTGCCTGAGAGTTATGTTATGGATGAAGAAACTGCTAGAGACTTTCTTGCTTGCAATGATAGATCTAATCTTAAGGAATTATTAGCTAAGCTTAAACAAAAGTCTTTAAATGCTAGAATGAAATATGACCCTGCTTTTGCTACTTCACCTATCTTTATTACTGATAAGGATTATGATTTCTCCGTCGATCCTAAGTTAATTACGTTGGTTGAATCTGATCCTTTTTATGGCTATGAATCTGAAACTGTTGTGGCACATCTTACTAAATTAAATGATATAGCCACCCTGTTTACTCATGATGAGAAAACTCGCTATTACTTTATCCTCAAGTTGTTTCCATTCTCATTAAGGGGTGATGCTAAAACATGGTTTAATTCTCTTGATCCTGGTTGTGTGCGTAGTCCCTAGGATATGATTTATTACTTCTCTGATAAATATTTCCCCGCTCATAAGAAACAAGCTGCCTTAAGGGAAATATATAATTTTGTGCAAATTGAAGAAGAGAGTCTCCCGCAAGCTTGGGGGAGGCTTCTCCAATTACTTAATGCTTCGCCTGATCATCCTCTCAATAAAAATGAAATACTTGATATCTTTTATAATGGACTAACCGATGCTTCCAGAGACTACCTAGATAGTTGTGCTGGTTGTGCTTTTAGGGAAAGAACTATTGATCAAGCTGAATTGCTATTAAATAATATGTTGAGTAATGAAAATGATTGGACACTTCCTGAACCAACTCCTAAGCCAACTCCGAAGAAAAGGGGTATTCCATTTCTCAGTCCTGAAGATATGCAAGAGGTAAAGAAATCTATGAAAGAAAAGGTATTAAAGCTGAAGATGTTAAGAATTTACCACCTATTGAAGAAATACATGGTCTTGATAACCCTACACAGGTAGTAAAGGTAAATTCTCTCTGTAGATTTGATGAAGGTGATATTCCTCGTTATAAGTTTGCTAGCCAATGCTTAGATGAGTTTGATAATTTTATTGTCAAACAAGAAAACTTCAATGCTTATGTTGGTAGACAATTAAAATGCAATGCTGATATGCTTGAACACTTGAGTGATTATATGTCTAGAGTTAAAGGTGAACTTAAACTTATTAGTAAACATGCTTCTATGGTTACCACTCAAGTAGAACAAGTACTTAAGGCTCAGAATGATTTGCTCAGTTAATTAAATAATAAGAAAAATGATAATGTTGATGGAGTCATGGCTAGAGGGGGTAAAATGACTCAGGAACCTTTGTATCCTGAAGGCCATCCTAAGAGAATTGAGCAAGATTCTCAGAGAATTAATGTTGATGCACCTAGTTCTTCTAAGAAGAAGAAGAAGAAGAATGATAGGACTTTGCATGCTTCTAGTGAACCTGTTGTTGACACACCTGAGAATCCCAATGATATTTCTATTTCTGATGCTGAAATACAATCTGGTAATGAACATGAACCTAGCGATAATGTTAATGATGATGTTCATGTTGGTGCTCGACCTAGCAATGATAATGATGTAGAGATTGAACCTGTTGTTGATCTTGATAACCCACAATCAAAGAATCAACGTTATGATAAGAGAGACTTCGTTGCTAGGAAGCACGGTAAGGAAAGAGAACCATGGGTTCAGAAACCCATGCCTTTTCCTCCTAAACCATCCAAGAAAAAGGATGATGAGGATTGAGCGCTTTGCTGAAATGATTAGACCTATCTTTTTGCGTATGCGTTTGACTCATATGCTTAAAATGAATCCTTATGCTAAGTACATGAAGGATATTATTACTAATAAAAGAAAGATACCGTAAGCTGAAATTTCCACCATGCTTGCTAATTACACTTTCAAGGGTGGAATACCAAAGAAACTTGGAGATCCAAGAGTACAAACTATACCATGCTCCATTAAAAGAAACTATGTTAAAACTGCTTTATGTGATTTTGGAGCCGGTGTTAGTGTTATGCCTCTCTCTTTATATCGTAGACTTGATTTGAATAAGTTGACACCTACTGAAATATCTTTGCAAATGGATGATAAATCAACTGCTATACCTGTCGGTATTTGTGAGGATGTGCCTGTTGTGGTTGCAAACGTTACTATTTTAACGAACTTTGTTATTCTTGGTATTCCCAAGGACGATAGTATGTTGATTATCCTTGGTAGACCCTTTTTGAATACTGCAGGGGCTGTTATTGATTGCAACAAAGGCGATGCCACTTTTCATGTTAATGGTAATGAGCATACGGTACACTTTTCAAGGAAACACTCAAGTCCACAGTAACAATTCTATTGGAAAAATTTCAAAAATTACTATTGGAGGTTTAGAATTTCCTCTTCCTACTGTCGAGAAGAAATATGATATTCTTATTATTGGGGACATGCATATCCCCGTTGAGGTAACCTAGTGTTATTCGAAATTTCTCCAGTTTCATGCGATTCGGAATGAGTTTGTTAAGAAGACTTGATCAACCTTGTTAGTGGATTCCTTTTGATGAGCATGAGATGGATGAAGTTAGAAAGCACAACCTTCTGTACCCCCCTTTTTACTTTCTGTTATTTATATTTAGTAAAGTAAAAATAGTATTTTATGTCTGTTTTCTGAATTACCCTTGCAATAAAAAATACGCCGAAAATAAAAGTTCTCCAAATGCTCTGAAAATGAAATATGATTTTTTCCAGAATATTTAAGAATTATTGGCACTGAGAACACATCAGGGGGACCCATCGTGTGCCCACAAGGGTGGAGGGCGCGCCCACCCCCTGGGTACGCCCCCCTGCCTCGTGGACCCCACGTGGGTCCCCTCCACTTATTCTTGCACCCACACACTTCGTCTTGCTCCGGAAAAAATCATCCACCAGCTCAAACCCGAGTTCTTGCTCATCTTGCTGCCATTTTCGATCTCCTTGCTCAAAGCTCCATTCACGAAACTGCTTTGGGAGATTGTTCTTCGGTATGTGACTCCTCCAATGGTCCAATTAGTTTTTGTTCTAGTTCTTTATTCATTGCAAATTTTTGCTGCTTAGGTGACCCTGTTCTTGAGCTTGCATGTAAAATTTATGTGGTCAAAAGTAGTTTTAATGCATGATACGGCCTCTAGGCACTTGTAGGAGTAGTTGCTATCAATTTTGTTGAGTTTGGTTCACTTTTATTTTGAGTCACTAAAAATTTCAGAAATTTTTCAGAGGAAGAAATATGTTTAGGAAAATGTACCAAGGTGGCTCCTCAAGGAAGCAAGGCCCAAGGCCCGCAATACGCGAGCCGGACAATGAACTACCAAGGGAGGCTCAAGTGCGGCCTTGTGAATGGCCGTCAGAGGATTTCATGATCCAGGCAGGCATCAAGGAAGAATTTGATGCATATGTGTGTAACGCTGATCTTGAGACCTTCGAGGCGGATAAGTGCTGGCAATACCTCTATTTAACTAATTCATTTGTGAGAAGGTTTAAATTTACATCCTCGCGCAATTCTCACAATGTCCTATTTGATCTTTATGATAAATCTTATACCATGGACTTAGAAGATTTTAATACTGCTTGTAAACTCCTGCGGTGGGGTAGTGTTAGTGAACCTCACAAATCTGAATTTAAAGAATTTCTTGCTAGTATCACTGTGGGGGAATCTAGAGAAATAACACAAGCTACCATAGGGAGCATTCATTTTCCTGCCATACATTATTTTGCTCTCTTTATAGGTAGATGCATTAATGGTAAGGATGAGGCTTGTCACATGTGCGTTCTAGATCTTAGTGTCCTCAAGAGTGCTGTATTAGGTGATAAACAATATAACTTGGGGGCTATTGTTGCGCGTAGGTTGCATCTTAATGGTTTAAATGGAGATTTGTTTGGTGGAATTTATGCAACTCGTGTAGCTAACTTTCTTGGTATACCCATACGTGGGTATGATATTGAGTTGCCTCCTGCTTATCTAGATTGTAATGCTATGGTTCGTCATCAGTTTGTTGAGAGGAACGATCAGTTCCTCCAGTACCGACTAATATTTGACAGACGGCACACCGTCCATGTTGCTCTCTCTGCTCCTGCTTTCTTTGATTTTCAGACAAAAGGGAGATATGTTATAACCAGGGAGGAGGCGAGCGAGTATGAGAGGAGGATGAAGGCAGCTCGCCTCCAAGCTGCAGCTCATGAGGCAATTGCCGCTGCATCTCAGTACGACCCCAGCTACAACTTTGATCCATGGGCATAGACCAATTTAGGCCAAAAGCCTAAGCTTGGGGGAGTACGTATTTCTCACTGACATTACATTCTTGTTCACACACTCATTCCAGTTGTCGGTGCTCATACTTTTTCATTATATTATCCATGCTAGCTTATTTTCTTTTTAAGCTTTCTTCTTGTAAAACCTTAAGAAAACCAAAAAATTAGTTGTAGCTTTTAGCTAGTTTACTTTCCATGCTTCTTGTAGTAGTAGTAGTAGTAGTAATTAAAAAGAAAACCCAAAAAGATTTCTCGTTCTTCTTTTGCTTGTTGGGAGCTTTCCCCTGTAAATAGTTTTGTTTCTTTTCTTCTCTTTGGGGGTCGAGAGGAGAAGACCATGATGAAAATGTTGAAGTGGCTCTCATATGCATTATTGTTGATCTAACAAAGAGACCATATTATCTTGTCTTCTCCCTTGAATTGAATGCTTGCAGATTCTAGATAGTCCAATATATTATTATTATTCACACCGTTCGGTTGTGCAAGTGAAAGGAAATAATGACGATATATGATGAACTGGTTGAGATGAGAAAAGCTGGTATGAACTCGACCTCTCTTGTTTTTGTAAATATGATTAGTTTATCGTTCCTGATTCAGCCTATTATGAATGAAACATGTTTGCAATGACAATTAGAGATTATAGTTTCTCATGTCATGCTTAATTTGCTAGGAGTTTATAATGGTTTACCTTGCGTGCCAACATGCTATTAAAATGGTTGTGATGTGGTATGATAGGGTGGTATCCTCCTTTGAATGATTCGAGTGGCTTGACTTGGCACATGTTCACGCATGTAGTTGAAACAAAATCAACATAGCCTCCACGATATTTATGTTCATGGTGAATTATATCCTACTCATGCTTGCATTCAGTGTTGATTAATTTTAATGCATGTTCATGACTGTTGTCGCTCTCTAGCTGGTCGCTTCCGAGTCTTTTTCTAGCTTTCACTTGTAGTAAGCAGGAATACTGCTTGTGCATCCAACTCCATAAACCCCAAAGTTATTCCATATGAGTCCACCATACCTTCCTATTTACGGTATCTACCTACCATTCCAAGTAAATTTGTATGTGCCAAACTCTAAAGCTTCAAATAAAAGTTCTGTTTTGTATGCTTAGCTCATGTATCAACTAGGGTTGTTTGTATCTTCCATGCTAGGCAGGTTATTCTCAAGAGGAGTGGAATCTGCTCCTCACTCACGAGAAAATGGTTGGTCACCGGGATGCCCAGCCCCATGCTCAAATCAAATCAAATAATTGCAAATAAAACTCCCCTAGGATTGTTGTTAGTTTGAGGAACCCGTTGTTTCGGGCAAGCCATGGATTGATGCTTGTTGGTGGTGGGGGAGTATAAACTTTACCATTCTGCTTGGGAACCTCCTATACTGTGTGTAGCATGGAAGATATCGAGATCTCTCGGTTGTTATGTTGACAATGAAAGTATACCGCTCAAAATATTATTCATCTCTATTTCAAAATTAAGCTCTGGCACATCTACAAATCCCTACTTCCCTCTACGAAGGGCCTATCTATTTACTTTTACGCTGAGTCATCATCCTCTTATTAAAAAGCACCAGTTGGAGAGCACCGCTGTCATTTGCATGTATTATTGTTAGTTTACATTGAATATGACTTGACTGGATTTCTTTTACCATGAATTACAATTTCCGGTCACCCCTTGATGTTCAGGGGTGCTCTACATTTATGTTTTGCGGTCTCAAAAAGGGCTAGCGAGATACCATCTTGTTGTATCAAATTATGATTGTTTTGAGAAATTGTTGTCATCCAAGATTTATTATTATTGCTCGCTAGTTGATTATGCCATTGATATGAGTAAACATGAGACCTAAATGTTATTGTGAATATGGTTAGTTCATAATCTTTGCTGAAAACTTGAATGATGGCTTTACATATTTACAACAACAAGAGAAAACAGAGTTTGTAAAAGTTTTTCTTTATCACTTTCAGTTTATCAACTGAATTGCTTGAGGACAAGCAAAGGTTTAAGCTTGGGGGAGTTGATACGTCTCCATCGTATCTACTTTTCCAAACACTTTTGCCCTTGTTTTGGACTCTAACTTGCATGATTTGAATGGAACTAACCCAGACTGACACTGTTTTCAGCAGAATTGCCATGGTGTTATTTTTGTGCAGAAATAAAAGTTCTCGGAATGACCTAAAAATCAATGGAGATTATTTTTCGAATATATAAATAATACTGGCGAAAGAATCTACGTCAGGGGGCCCACACCCTGTTCACGAGGGTGGGAGCGCGCCTGCCCCCCCCCCCCTGGGCATGCCCCCTGCCTCGTGGGCCCCTTGACGCTCCACCGACCTCAACTCCAACTCCATATATTCACTTTTGGGGAGAAAAAAAATCAGAGAGAAGGATTCATCGCGTTTTACGATATGGAGCCACCGCCAAGCCCTAAACTCTCTCGGGAGGGCTGATTTGGAGTCCATTTGGGGCTCTAGAGAGGGGAATCCATCCCCATCATCATCATCAACCTTCCTCCATAACCAATTCCATGATGCTCACCGCCGTGCATGAGTAATTCCATCATAGGCTTGCTGGACGGTGATGGGTTGGATGAGATTTATCATGTAATCGAGTTAGTTTTGTTAGGGTTTGATCCCTAGTATCCACTATGTTCTGAGATTGATGTTGCTATGACTTTGCTATGCTTAATGCTTGTCACTAGGGCCCAAGTGCCATGATTTCAGATATGAACCTATTATGTTTTCATGAAGATATGCGAGTTCTTGATCCTATCTTGCAAGTCTATAGTCACCTATTACGTGTTATGATCCGTTAACCCCGAAGTGACAATAATCGGGATACTTACCGGTGATGACCGTAGTTTGAGGAGTTCATGTATTCACCATGTGTTAATGCTTTGGTCCGATACTCTATTAAAAGGAGGCCTTAATATCCCTTAGTTTCCGATAGGACCCCGCTGCCACGGGAGGGTAGGACAAAAGATGTCACGCAAGTTCTTTTCCATAAGCATGTATGACTATATTCGAAATACATGCCTACATTACATTGTTAAACTAGAGCTAGTTCTGTGTCATCCTATGTTATAACTATTGCATGAGGAATCGCATCCGACATAATCATCCATCACTGATCCATTGCCTACTAGCTTTTCATATATTGTTCTTCGCTTATTTACTTTTCCGTTGCTACTGTTACAATCACTACAAAACCAAAAATATTACTTTTGCTACTGTTACCACTACTATCATATTACTTTGCTACTAAATACTTTGCTGCAGATATTAAGTTTCCAGGTGTGGTTGAATTGACAACTCAGCTGCTAATACTTGAAAATATTCTTTGGCTCCCCTTGTGTCGAATCAATAAATTTGGGTTGAATACTCTACCCTCGAAAACTGTTGTGATCCCCTATACTTGTGGGTTATCATTGTCATTTGATGAACGGGATCACATCATTAGAGAATGATGTGATGGACAAGACCCATCCGTTTGCTTAGTATAATGATCGTTTAGTTTTATTGCTATTGCTTTCTTCATGACTTATACATGTTCCTCTGACTATGAGATTGTGCAACTCCCGAATACCGGAGGAACACCTTGTGTGCTATCAAACGTCACAACGTAATTGGGTGATTATAAAGATGCTCTACAGGTGTCTCTGATGGTGTTTGTTGAGTTGGCATAGATCGAGATTAGGATTTGTCACTCCGTGTATCGGGGAGGTATCTCTGGGCCCTCTCGGTAATGCACATCACTATGAGCCTTGCAAGCAATGTGTCTGATGAGTTAGTCATGGGATGATGCATTACAGAACGAGTAAAGAGACTTGCCAGTAACGAGATTGAACTAGGTATGATGATACCTGTCAGGACCCCGATTCCAAGTCACATCGATCTAGCCGCTAACACCTCATATCACTTTGCGGCCTCACGCACCGTATCCCCACGGGTGTCGCCTTACCATGGCCCGGGACCGTTTGCGCCTTTTGGCTCACATATATGATAGTGTCGCTAGCATCCATATGACAGAGAACCCTGGCCGACATGGCTAGTCGTGAACCCAAAGCGGCACTAACCTATGGGGACAGGCATACATGAATCACATCGAGCATGTCGGTCAACAGCGTGTGAATCCGGGCTGTAGCACTGGGCTAATAGGACTCCGGGGAACCCGGGCTGTAGCAGGCTAGGCAGGACTCCGGATGTCACCGCGTGACATTTCCCCGAAGGGACAGACATAGGAACGAAGTGAAACACATGCCGGCCAGTCAAGTGTCCTGAGCAGTAGTGCTGGGCTAGCAGGACTCCGGTGAACCGGGCTGTAGCGGACTACTATGGCTCAAGGAGCACTAGACTACATTTCCCCATAAGAGAGGCTGCCAAGGATAAGCAACTAGATTGTCGGATCCCAGACATACCAAGCATTTCAATCATACACACAATATGCTCGATATGTGTAAAAACAACATGGCATCACAACAAAACTCTACAACTCAAGTACTTTATTTAAAGGATCCGGAGAGCCATACATAACATGTTCATACAGGTAGGGGTCACAAGACCCGACACTCAAGTCATACAAGCATACAAGCACATGCGGAAGCAAATAAGTCTGAGTACAGACACTAGAAAGAAAGAAGGCTTGTCGAAGCCTGTCTATCTACATAGGGCCCTCCATGGCCAGAATCACCACCTGGGTGGCAAGCTACTCATCGACGTCGAGGTCTACGTAAAATCCATCGGAGGGGGCGGTGTTGTCGTCTGAAAATAGTAATTAAAGCAACATGAGTACAAAGGTACTCAGCAAGTCTTACAACAGATCCTACTATACATGCTCATTCTCAAGAAGGTGGAGTTATTGGAGCAAGCCAGCTTTGTCTCTTGGCTAAGCTATCTATGAGACACCACAGTAAAATAGTTTTCGCACACGAGTCCACTAATCACCAACACAATACTCCACCGAGGATCCTCCCTCGTCATCCTACGAGGGGGCCATCCTCGGTACTCACACTTATCTTGAGTCTTTTAGTAGTAACCATTAACTTGTCTATGAACTGTATAGGCAACCAAGTAGTCCTTTACCGCGGACGCGGCTATTCGAATAGATGATGTTGACCCCTGCGAGTGCGGTGAGTGCGTTGGTCACAAAGGTGTGGCCGGTGGGTGGCCGGAGTCACGTCGGCGACGAGCTCGGCGGCGGCGGGTGCTCGGGTGTGCGCGGTGTGGTGCACACGGTGTAGGAGGAAGTTAATGGAGAGGGGGAGGAGGTAGCTGGGCTCACGGCGATCACAGTGGGGCAGACGGAGAGGTCGGGGACGAGCTGGTGCTGCGGTGAAGGCGAAGGGGATCTCCCGCGGCCGGAGTTGGGGAAGACGGGGTCGGGGTGACTCCAGAGCGGGCGAGCGCTCGGGGCTTGGCCTGCTCAACGTAGTCGACGACGGCGGAGCTCGTGGACACGGTGGCGCGGCGCGAGGACGACGGAGGGCGCGGCTACGGCGACGGTGCGGCGGCAGGGACGTCGACCATGGTGGGAGAGGGCGAGGGAGAGGCGTTGGGGGCGAATGGAGGGGTCTAGGGGGTCGGGGCGACGACGTGGAGGTCGTCCAGACGTCCAGGGGCGCGGGCGGCAAGTAGGTGGCGCCGTGGCGAGCTCAGGCGCGCCGGCGCTCACCTCTCTGCCTGCCTGCCTGGCGAGAGGAAGCAGCTGACTGGCCATGGGCCAGCACAGTGCTGGGCCGCCAGGTGAGTGCCAGGTAAGTTTCCTTTCTCCCTCTTTTTTCTGTTTTCTATTTATTCTGTTTTGTGTTTTGAAATAGTAAAAATACTATTTCATTTAGGAAAACCCTGAAAATATTCAGAGGCACATTTGAAAATATTCTCAACAGCCTAAAATTACTTTCAGGATTATTTGGGCATTTTAAAATATTTACAAGATTTAAATTGCCCAAATGCAATTAGTAATGAATTAATCCAATGACCTTAAGATGTCCTAGAAAAGTGTGCAGCATTTTTGTCAAAGGTTTTAACCCAAAACAAAAAGCGTGGACTTTTTAGAAGGGCATTTCAGGTTCATTGAAAAAGTTTTTAGTAAACCCTAGTTGTTCCACGGGGGTGCTGGGGGTTCTGTCATCCCCATTTTAGTTTTCTGGGAAATTAAACATGATGCAACACTCTAATGCATGAACTAGCTAGGGTGTGACAACACCGATGATCGAATCTCGGGCAAGTAACATACCGATGACAAAGGGAACAATGTATGTTGTTATGTTGTTTGACCGATAAAGATCTTCGTAGAATATGTAGGAGCCAATATGAGCATCCATGTTCCACTATTGGTTATTGACCGGAGATGTGTCTTGGTCATGTCTACAAGTTCTCGAACCCATAGGGTCCGCACGCTTAACGTTCAATCATGATTTGTATTATGAGTTATGTGATTTGATGACCGAAGTTTGTTCGGAGTCCCGAATGAGATCACGGACATGATGAGGAGTCTCAAAATGGTTGAGAGGTGAAGATTCATATATTGGAAGGTTATATTCGGACACCAGAATGGTTTCAGGAAGTATCAGATAAGTTTCAGAGTACCGGGGGTTACCGGAACCCCCCCCCCCCCCCGGAAGTTAATGGGCCACACATGGGCCTTAGTGTAGGAGAGAGGGACGGCCAGGGAGGTGGCACACTCCCCCCTTGCCAATCTGAATTGGATAAGGGGTGGGGGCGCCGCCATGCCTTTCCCTCTCCTACTCCTCCTCTCTTTCCCTCTTTACTATTCCGAAAAAGGAAAAGGGAGAGGGGAATCCTACTTGGACTAGGGAGTCCTAATAGGACTCCCCACACCTGGCGCGCCCCCCTTGGGCCGGCCACCTCTCCTCCCCCACTTTATATACGTGGGAGGGGGCACCCCAAAGGGACACCAAGTCTTCTCTTAGCCGTGTGCGATGCCCCCCTCCACAGTTACACACCTCGGTCATATTATCGTAGTGCTTAGGCGAAGCCCTGCGCCGGTAACTTCATCATCACCATCACCACGTCGTCATGCTGAAGAAACTCTCCCTCGTCCTCAACTGGATCAAGAGATCGAGGGACGTCATCGAGCTAAACGTGTGCTGAACACGGAGGTGCCGTACGTTCGATGCTTGGATCGGTTGGATCGCGAAGACGTTCGACTACATCAACCGCGTTACTAAACGTTTCCGCTTTCGGTCTACGAGGGTACATGGACACACTCTCCCCACTCGTTGCTATGCATCTCCTAGATAGATCTTGCGTGACCGTAGGTAAAATTTCAAAATACTGCGCTCCCCCACAATACCATCTACTCCTTCTTTATAAAGATGTGGGTCATCCCAAAAGTAATGTCTTAAATCATAGAAGAATTTTTTCTTTTGTTGGCATGTAAAGCTAGGTGGTAAATATTTAGCAACAATGTAATTAGCATAGTCAGCATACAAGGAGTGTTATGAGAAACATTTATTGCAGCTACTGCTCATCGGGAAAACTATCATCAATAGGTAGTGGGTCATCAAGCACATTTTCAAGCCTATACAAGTTATCGGCTACGGGGTTCTCAGCTCCTTTTCTATCAGTGATATGTAAATCAAATTCTTGTAGCAAGAGAACCCATCGAATAAGTCTAGGTTTAGCATCTTTCTTTTCCATAAGATATTTTATAGCGGCATGATCGGTGTAAACTATTACTTTTGAATCAACAATGTAAGATCTAAATTTATCACAAGCAAACACCATTGCTAAGAATTCTTTTGCAGTAGTTGCATAATTTCGTTGGGCATTGTCTAGAGTTTTACTAACATAATGAATAACATTCAGTTTCTTATCAACTCTTTGTCCTAGAACAGCACCAACAGCATAATCACTAGCATCACACATAACTTCGAAAGGCAAGTTCCAATCAGGTGGTTGAACAACATGTGCAGAAATTAAGGCTTTCTTGAGTGTTTTGAAGGCTTCTAAACAATCATCATAAAAAACAAAATGAACATCCTTTTGCAAAGATTTGTAAGAGGCCTTGAAATTTTAGAAAAGTCTTTGATAAATCTCCTATAGAAACCAGCATGACCTAGGAAACTACAAATACCTTTGATATCTTTAGGACATGGAATTTTCTCAATTGCATCAACCTTAGCTTTGTCCACTTCAATACCTCTTTCAGAAATTTTATAGCCCAAAACAATACCTTCATTAACCATAAAGTGGCACTTCTCCCAATTCAAGACAAGATTTGTTTTCCCGCATCTCTACAAAACTAGATCTAGATTTCTTAAACAATCATCAAAAGACTTCCCATAAACAGAGAAGTCATCCATGAAAACCTCAACAATCTTTTCACAAAAGTTAGAGAATATAGCAGTCATACATCTTTGAAAGGTAGTATGTGCATTGCATAAACCGAAAGGCATACGTCTATAAGTATAAGTTCCAAAGGAACAAGTGAAAGTGGTCTTTTCTTGATCAGGTTGAGAAACAGGTATTTGTGAAAAACCAGAGTATCCATCAAGGAAGCAAAAATGTGTGTGCTTAGATAATCTTTCTAGCATTTGATTGATAAAAGGTATAGGGTAATGATCTTTTCTAGTTGCTTATTTAATTTTCTAAAATCAATTACCATTCTATAGCCTATAACAATTCTTTGTGGAATAAGTTCATTCTTATCATTAGGGACAATAGTAATACCTCCTTTCTTAGGGACACAATGAATAGGAATTACACATCTACAATCAGCTATAGGATATATTATACCTGCTTCCAAAAGTTTTAAGATTTCCGTTCTTACCACTTCCTTCATTTTCGGATTTAACCGACATTGGTGATCAACAATGGGTTTAGCATCAGGTTCCATAGTAATCTTGTGCTGACATAGAGTGGGACTAATGCCCTTTAAATCATCAAGAGTATATCCAATGGCAGCTTGGTGCTTCCTTAGAACTTTCAATAATCTTTTCTTCTTCATGTTCTGAAAGGTTAGCACTAATAATAACAGGATATATCTTCTTTTCATCAAGATAAGCATATTTCAAAGTGTCTGGCAATTGTTTTAATTCAAACACAGGATCACCTTTAGGTGGAGGTGGACCTCCTAGAGTTTTGATAGGCAAATTGTGTTTAAGCAGAGGACGTTGTTCAAAGAAAATCTTATCTATTTCATTTCTTTCATGCATATGTAAATCATTTTCATGGTCTAGCAGATATTGTTCTAGTGGATCAGTAAGAGGCACATCAATAGAAGTAAGACCAAATATTTCATCCTTACTAGGCAATTCTTTTTCATGAAGCTTAATACTAAACTTGGAAAAATTAAAATCATGAGACTCATCACCAAAACTAACACCCACAGTTTGTTTCTCACAATCTATTTTAGCATTAACGGTGTTCAAGAAAGGTCTACCAAAGATAATGGGAAAAAGTCATCTTGTGGAGAACCAAGAACAAGAAAATCAGTAGGGTATTTTATTTTCCCAGACAAGACTTCAACATCTCTAATAGTCCCAAGTGGTGTGATGGTGTCTGTATTAGCAAATTTAATAGTGGCATATATTTCTTCTATTTCAACGGGTGCTATGTCATTCATAATTTCTTGATATAAAGTAAAGGGAATAGCACTCACGCTAGCACCTATGTCACATAAACCATGATAACAGTGATCTACTATTTTAACTAAGACAATGGGCATGCCAACAATGGGTCTATGATTATCCGTTCTATTGGGTTTGGCAATTCTAGTAGCTTCATTACAGAAGTAAATAACATGCCCATCTATATTTTCTTCCAAGAGATCCTTAACCATAGTAACACTAGGACCTATCTTAAATTGTTCATCAGGTTTAGGTGTTCTAATATAACTTTTGTTGACCATAGTTGAAACTTTAGCATGTTCCTTTATCCTAAAAGGGAAAGGTGGTTTCTCAATATAAGTAGTAGGAACAACTGGATCAACATTATAGAGTATAGTTTCCTCTTTAGCTAGTTCCGGTTCTTTAATTTCTTCTTTAATAGTTGATATTTAAACCACTTCTCTTTAGGGAGATCGACATGAGTAGCAAATGATTCACAAAAGGAGGCTACTATCTCAGAGTCAAGTCCATATTTAGTGCTAATTTTTTGAAAAGCATCGGTATTCATAAAAGATTTAACACAATCATACTTAAGCTTAGTACCTGACTCTTTACCTTTGTCGAGTTCCCAATCTTCGGAGTTGTGTTTAATTCTTTCCAAAAGATCCCACTGGAATTCAGTAGTCTTCTTTATAAAAGAACCAGCACAAGACGTATCAAGCATGGATCGATCATTATGAGAAAGCCAAGCATAAAAATTCTGGATAATAATTTCTCTTGAGAGCTCGTGATTGGGGAATGAATATAACATTGACTTAAGCCTCCCCCAAGCTAGAGCGATACTTTCTCCTTCACGAGGCCAAAAATTATATATGTAATTCCGACCACGATGAACTAGATGCATGGGATAAATTTTTTTGGTGGAACTCCAATTTCAATCGGTTCCAATTCCAAGATCCAATATCATCGCATAGACTATACCATGCCAATGCTTTTACCTTCAAAAATAAATGGAAGCCTTCTTCTTAACTTCATTTTCGAGTAAACCTGCAAGCTTAAACAATCCACAAATTTGTTCCACATATATCAAGTGCATATCAGGATGTTCAGTTCCATCTCCTGCATAAGGATTAGCTAGCAGTTGTTCTATCATACCCGAAGGAATTTCATATTCAATATTTTTAGTAGGTGTAGTAGGTTGAGGAGTAGCTAATTGTGGTTCTGGTCATGGTGAAGATACCCCGAACAAACCCCTCAAAGGATTGTTTTCCATAGTAACAAGTGACAGTAAATTTCAGCACACTATATAAATGTTTCCTTACCAAAGGCGCTTCACTCCCCGGCAACGGCGCCAGAAAATTGCCTTGATGACCCACAAGTATATGGGATCAATTCTAGCTCTTTTCTATAAGTAAGAGTGTCGAACCCAACGACGAGCAGAAGGAAATGACAAGTGGTTTTCAGCAAGGTAATGTCTGTAAATGTTGAAATTGTAAGTAACAAAGTAGTTTGATAGCAAGATAATTTGTAACGAGCAAGTAACGATAATAGTAACGAAAGTGCAGCAAGATAGACCAATCCTTTTGAGGCAAAGGACAGGCCAAAACGGTCTCTTATAGTAAGCAAAGCGTTCTCGAGGGTACACGGGAATTTCATCTAGTCACTTTCATCATCTTGATTCGATTCGTGTTTGCTACTTTGATAATTTGATATGTGGGTGGACTGGTGCTTAGGTGTTGTTCTTACTTGAACAAACCTCCTACTTATGATTAACCCTCTTGCAAGCATCCGCAACTATGAGAAAAGTATTAAGAATGAATTCTAACCATAGCATTAAACTTTTGGATCCAATCGGTCCCTTACGGAATAGAGCATAAACTGGGGTTTAAGCTTCTGTCACCCTTGCACCCCATCATCTAATTGATACTCCGCAATGCATTCCCTTATGCCCAAGTTGTTGGGGAACGTAGTAATTACAAAAAAAATCCTACGCACACGCAAGATCATGGTGATGCATAGCAACGAGGGGAGAATGTGATATACATAGCCTTGTAGACCGACAGCGGAAGCGTTATATCAATGTGGTTGATGTAGTCGTACGTCTTCACGATCCGACCGATCCAAGCACCGAAACTACGGCACCTCCGAGTTTCAGCACACGTTCAGCTCGATGACGATCCCCGGACTCCGATCCAGCAAAGTGTCAGGGAAGAATTCCGTCAGCACGACGGCGTGGTGACGATCTTGATGTTCAACTGTCGCAGGGCTTCGCCTAAGCACCACTACAATATTATCGAGGATTATGGTGGAAGGGGGCACCACACATGGCTAAGAAAACGATCACGTGGATCAACTTGTGTGTCTAGGGGTGCCCCTACCTCCGTATATAAAGGAGCCAAGGGGGGGTGCGGCCGGCCCTAGTAGGAGGCGCGCAGGAGGAGTCCTACTCCTACCGGGAGTAGGACTCCCCTCCCTTTCCTTGTCCAAGTAGGAGAGGGGGAAGGAAGGGAGAGAGGAGAGGAAGGAAAAGGGGGGGCGCCGCCCCTCCCTCCTTGTCCAATTCGGACTAGGGGGAGAGGGGGCGCGCGGCTTGCCCTGGCAGCCCCTCCTCTTCTCCACTTTAGGCCCATGAGGCCCATTAACCACCACCACCCCCCCCAGGGGGGGGGGGTTCCGGTAACCCCCCGGTACTCCGGTTTTATTCGAAACTTCCCCGGAACACTTCCGGTGTCCGAATATAGCCATCCAATATATTAATCTTTATGTCTCGACCATTTCGAGACTCCTCGTTATGTCCGCGATCATATCCGGGACTCCGAACCAACTTCGGTACATCAAAACTCATAAACTCATAATATAACTGTCATCGAAACCTTAAGCGTGCGGACCCTATGGGTTCGAGAACAATGTAGACATGACCAAGACATGTCTCCAATCAATAACCAATAGCGGAACCTGGATGCTCATATTGGCTCCCACATATTCTACTAAGATCTTTATCGGTCAGACCGCATAACAACATACGTTGTTCCCTTTGTCATCGGTATGTTACTTGCCCGAGATTCGATCATCGATATATCAATACCTAGTTCAATCTCGTTACCGCAAGTCTCTTTACTCGTTCCGTAATACATCATCTCGCAACTAACTTATTAGTTGCAATGCTTGCAAGGCTTATGTGATGTGCATTACCGAGAGGGCCCAGAGATACCTCTCCGACAATCAGAGTGACAAATCCTAATCTCGAAATATGCCAACCCAACATGTACCTTCGGAGACACCTGTAGAGCTCCTTTATAATCACCCAGTTACATTGTGACGTTTGGTAGCACACAAAGTGTTCCTCCGATAAACGGGAGTTGCATAATCTCATAGTTATAGGAACATGTATAAGTCATGAAGAAAGCAATAGCAACATACTAAACGATCAAGTGCTAAGCTAACGAAATGGGTCAAGTCAATCACATCATTCTCCTAATGATGTGATCCCGTTAATCAAATGACAACTCACGTCTATGGCTAGGAAACTTAACCATCTTTGATCAACGAGCTAGTCAACTAGAGGCATACTAGTGACACTCTGTTTGTCTATGTATTCACACATGTATTATGTTTCCGGTTAATACAATTCTAGCATGAATAATAAACATTTATCATGAAATAAGGAAATAAATAATAACTTTATTATTGCCTCTAGGGCATATTTCCTTCAGTCTCCCACTTGCACTAGAGTCAATAATCTAGTTCACATCGCCATGTGATTCAACACTAATAGTTCACATCACCATGTGATTAACACCCATAGTTCACATCGTCATGTGACTTACACCCAAAAGGTTTACTAGAGTCAGTAATCTAGTTCACATCGCTTATGTGATTAATACCCAAAGAGTACTAAGGTGTGATTATGTTTTGCTTGTGAGATAATTTTAGTCAAAGGGTCTGTCACATACAGATCCGTAAGTATTTTGTGAATTCTATGTCTACAATGCTCTGCACAGAGCTACTCTAGCTAATTGCTCCCACTTTCAATATGTATCTAGATCGAGACTTAGAGTCATCCAAATATGTGTCAAAACTTGCATCGACGTAATTTTTTACGACGAACCTTTTGTCACCTCCATAATCGAGAAACATTTCCTTATTCCACTAAGGATAATTTTGACCGCTGTCTAGTGATCTACTCTTAAATCACTATTGTACTCCCTTGCTTAACACAGAGTAGGGTATACAATAGATCTGGTACACAGCATGGCATACTTTATAGAACCTATGTGTCGGGTGGTAGGTGCGACATATGCCAACGGGTGGCTTATCATTGTGGGAGCCAGTAAGACGTCGCCGGTGCCTGGAAACGGGATGAGGCGAAGACATGCATGCCGGTGAATCTTACCCAGCTTCGAGGCTCTCGGTGGATATAACACCCCTACTGCTGCTCTGCGGGGTCTCCGCATGGTCACTGGATGAACAAGTAGCTACACGGTGCTCCTTGAGCTGTTTGGCGAGAGGAGGAAGAAGGGCATGGCTTGCTCTCTTGTCCTCCCTATGTGGTGTCTGAGACTAGTAGTGGTCTTTTTTCCTTGCATGGATGCCCCGGGGGGTTTATACAGGCCTACCCCCCGGGGGTACAATGGTAATCCGGCTGGGCGCGGGGCCCAGCCGTCTGTGTCTACGCTCTCTGGCTTCTGTGCCGGCTGCTGGGTCCCGCCGGCTTGTGGGTCCCGCCGGTTGCCAGTTCCTTGGTCGACAGGCAGGCCCCACTGTTAGGGCCTTGTCGGCGGCTGGTTACTGTTGCTCAATCTTGGTGGCGAGGGCTTCGCCGAAGTGGGCGTGGCTACAGTGCCGCCGCCCGGTGGGCGATCACTGTAGCCCCACCGCGTCTTGTCTCCTTAATGGGGCGTCTTCTTCGAGGGAGGTGGCAAGCCGACTGTGGGGAGCCGGCTCTATCTTGGGCCGACTGGGGGAGGTCTAGCCGCCTTCGGGTGTCTCTCTGCCGAAGGGGCCCACCGCCCGTGGGCCGTACTGGTAGCCCATCGTGGATGACATCAGGGTCAATGTGGCAACAGTGCTGCGCCGGGCGGGTCATGGCCACCCATATGGCGCACTGTGCCAGGCGTGCTCCGGGATTCGGGGGTGGCAGGCTTCACTGTAGCCACGCCCCATCAGATCGCTGTTATGTGGATGCAGACTTCGAGGGCACGATTTTGACCGCTTTATGGGAGCCGGCTTCTTGGAGTCGGCCTTCTCGCGGCCGGCTTCTCGGAGCTAGCCCTCCCGCGGCTTTTCTTCATGAGGGCTGAAGTCGGGCCGCCTTCCGATAGCCAGCCTGGAGACAGCCGGCAAGGGGAAGGCGGCCCTGTGTCTTGGATTCTTGAGGGCCGAATCGGCTCGTAATTTTTTCAGAAGGGCCAGGGGGAGCCGGCTAGGCTACCCATGGTTATTTACTCCGACAGTAGTCCCCGAAGCTGATCAAGCTTCGAGGCTGACAAAGGGACGAGAAGCTAGGTCAGCTTCCTATCCCGAGGGGCCGGCTCTGCTCGTGCACGCCGTCTTCGGAAAAGCTCTGTTCCTCGTAGGCAGGAACGCGGGCCATGTGGCGAGGCAATCCTGCCAACGCACGCGCGCGACGGGACGCCGCTGCAGGCCCGGGCCCGCCACCCGCAGGCCTCGGTCCGAGCGCGTATCTTCTACGGCCCACATGGACCGCTCGCCTTCCCGCGGCGGTTTTATTTTGCCATCAAGGCACAATAATCGCGGGACGTGGGGGAGTGATCGCAGTTGATCCCCACGTTCCCCCACGCCGTGCCTCCTCGGCTCCGCCGCGCGGTCTATAAGTAGGAGGAGGAGGGGGAGCGGCAGAGGCTCGCGCGCTCTCCCTCACTCCGCCCCTTCTCGCCCTCCTTCTTCTTCTCTTCGCCGCAGCAACTCTTTGCCGCGTTGTTCCGCCGTCGCTTCGTCTTGCTCCCCGCCGCAGCAATCCTTTGCCGCGCCGTTTCGCTGTCGCTTCGTCTTGCTCCCCGCCGCATCACTCCCATGGCGCTTTCGAGCTCGTGGGATGGCTCCAACGTCCACGAGGACCACGTCGAGTTCCTCCACCGGACGCGGCGTCTGCCCGGTGAGAACCTTGTGCGGGTTCGTCAAGCGCCGGCGAGGGAGATTTCGCCGGCACCGGAGGAGGGCGAGCAGGTGATCTTTCGCTCGCACTGCCTGCGTGGCTTCGGCCTCCCGGCGAGCGGATTCCTTCGAGCCTTCCTCGAGTTCTACCACCTCCAGCCGCATCACCTCACACCCAACGCGGTGATGTTGCTATCGGCCTTCGTCACCCTGTGCGAGGGTTTCCTTGGAGTTCTCCCCACGCTCGAGCTCTGGGGGGGAGTTCTTCCAAAGCAAGCTCGGCACCGTCGTCGCGGGCGTGCCCGCCCCCTGCGGATCCTTCATTGCCATGAGGCGGGCGAGCGAGAACAATCCGTTCCCGTCCATTCCGCTGATCCAGTCGGTGAAGCTTTGGCAGAAGTCTTATTTTTATGTGAAGAACGTCGCCCAGCAAGGCGACTACGTCAACCTGCCGGCTTACGTAGCCGGCCCGCCGGCTGGGAGGCAACCTTTGTGGAGCTACCGGGCCAGGTCACTGTCTCAGGCCGGGAACGCAGCCGTCTCCCGGCTTCGGGTGATGATCCAGTCGGAGGGCCTGACCGGAGCCGACTTGGTGGCCGCCTTCGTGGAGCGCCGGGTTCTTCCGCTCCAAGGCCGGCCTCACATGATCTGCCAGATGAGCGGCCGCTTCGACCCGTGCCGGCTGAGCACCAGGGAGATGCCTCATGCAGAGGTGTCTTACATGGTGAATTACATCTCCAACTGCAAGCTCGCCGAGGATTGGCGATACGGCAAGGAGCCGTATTCCCGCGCCAACCCTCCGCCTGCCGTAAGTTCTTTCTTCTTGTCTTCCTTTTTGTAGCCGGCCTCATGATAGCCGACTTTTGATCAATTGGTTTGCCTTTAGCAGAACCCTCTTCTTCCGCCGACAGCCGGGGCCGCGGGGGTAGAGCGCCAGCTCCTCCCCGACCGCACGGTGGACGACGCCGATGATCCGGACCTGGGAGCGGCCGCCATGGAAGACGCCATCGTGGGGGAAGGCGACGAGGCCGGAGGCGCGGGACTCGGGGCCAGCTTCGAAGACTGGCCGGACGACGACGAGGTCGAAGTCGCCCCGCACCGCCAGCCGGCGCCTGATCATCAAGGCGCGGGCTCGTCTGCCGTGCCGGCTGCCCGTGGCGGCGCGCAGAAGCGCCGGGCCGCGTCGACCTTCTTCGGCAGCCGGCCGAAGAAATCCAAGGCCTCCACGGCGGCGACCAAGCGGGATGAGGCGGCCGCGAAGGCGGCCCGCTTCCGCAAGGCGGTGAAGCAGCCGCAGGCGATCTCTGCGTAAGTCGTCGAATGTCTTGCGTATATATTTTTTGTCTTCTTCGTCCGAAACTCTTCTAAACCTTTCTTTTCTTGCCGGACAGGGCGCCGCTTTCTCTCGAGCGAGGTCCTGGCGGCTCCGTAGTCGGGCCGACTGGAGGGTCCTCAAGCTCCCGCCGCGTGGATCCCCGCGCCGACCTTAGGGAGGCCACGGAGCGGAACGCGCGGGAGGCGCGGGAGGAGCGGGAGGCGGCGGAGCGAAGGACCGCCCAGGCGACGAAGGAGCAGGCCGACGCGGCGGCCAAGGCCCGGGCGAAAGGCGGCAGCCGCGGAGACGGAGGCGGAGGCCTCGCACAACCGGCCTCCGCTGCTCGTTGTTCCCCTCCGCGCCGTGGCCCCCGACATTCCCGTGCCCCCGTCGGAGGAGGTCGACCAAGGCCCGCCGGTGATGGAGAGGCGGGAGGACCACGTGATCTTCGTGGAGGGGGCGTCGCAGACGGCGCCGACTGGAGCGGGCCAAAGCGGCCAATCAGCTGCGGCGCCAGAGCAGCCGTCCAGGGGCGAGCCAGAGGCAGGGGCCGGCCTCGAGGTGCAGCCGGCATTGCGCCGGCGCGCAGGGGGTGGCGCCTCCGCGCCGGAACCGCACCGAGCAGCGGGCGCCAGCCAGATGGCGGAGGCCCTGGAGGCGGCCAGCGCCAGCACGTCCGAGTGGACTCCTAGCGGGGGGACGGGCGAGCTGAACGCGGCGGCCCAGGAGGTCCGGAACCGGCTTCAAGCTCAGGCCGCCTCGCTGCATCGATACACTCAAGAGTTTCTCTCGACGCGGGCCGTCATCCGGGTGAGTCTTCTGGCCTTGGTTATTTTGCTCTTTTGATTTCTTCCGTGTATAGTCCCCGAGTTCCGAGCCGGCTGCTGCGCAGGTGGCTTGGAACTTACTAGGTTCTGACAACTTAACTTATCCTTGCCTCCTGTATAATCTTCCAGGAGTATCATAACCTCCGTGCAGCCGCCTTCAACTCCCAGGCTCAGGAGCTGGGCGGAGAACCGAGGACCTGACCAGCAGCCGGAGTGCGTGTTTGTCTCGTTCATCTCCTGTGGGGGCGCGTCAGCGCACCCACTGGGTGTAGTCCCCGAGATTCGGGCCGACTGCTGAGCAGCCGGGTCGGATCTTCCTTGACGACTTCACCTTATTAATTTTCCTTTGTCTTCATGCTTGCAGGAGCCAATGCCGACTTGAGGGAGCAGCTCAGCGGGGCCCAGGCCGCCCTTCGCGCCAAGGAAGCCGAGTACAGCGCCTTGGTCCTGGAGCGTGACCGCCTGGTCAAGAAGTTGGCCGACCAGGAGGAGAGCCACAAGGCGGCCCTGAAGAAGGCGCAGGACAACGAGGACGCCCTGAAGGCCGAGTTCGAGACCGAAGCGGCGGGCTGGGCTGAAGCGAAGCAGGCGCTGAGCGAGGGCTTCAGCCGTATCGAGGATCTGATCGACGGTAAGCCGCCTTCTTCACTCCCTGCTTGCCCTTTGATCCCTGATTTGTGTTCTGACTTGTGCTGCTTTTTGTTCTCTGTGCAGACTACTTTCCCGGCTACTCCGTCTTCGCCACCCAATCCATCGAGGCCCATCGCGAGGCACGCCGGGAGGCGGGGGCTGAAATCGCGCCGGACGCGAGCCGGACGCTTGAGGAGCAGCTCTTGGCGGTCCAAGCCCGGCTGCAGCCGGCTCACCGTATGCTCCGCCGCCTCCAGCGTGCCGGGGCGCAGGTGTTGGCCGCCCTCTGGCCAAGCGAGATGATTCCTCGCACCCCGAGTCGGACTGCCGACTGGCTGGAGGTGGCGGTTGGCCGCTTCGAGGCCTGGAAGGCGTCGGCAGCCTGGCTTGGAGCAGGGCGGGCGCTGGAGTTCGTCCGAGCCTGGTATCCGGGGCTGAACCTGGACCAGCTGCGCACCTGGCGGCTGGAGGCCGACGAAGAGTTGGAGGAGGTGCGGCCGGCTATCGCTCAGCGCGCTTCGACGATCGCCGAGTGTATTGACATCAGCGTCTTCGCTCCTGAGATTAATGACGACGGCGTTGCCCAGCCAGAGGAGTGGTTCGGGCTGGACCCGGCAGCAGGTGAAGACTCGGTAGAGGAGATCGCCTCCAGCGATGAAGGCGAAGACGACGAAGGAGAGGAAGGCGAAGATGTTGAGCCGACTGGTGAAGCGGGCAGCCAGCCTCAGCCTGATCGTGCCTCTGCCAACAAGGCGCGTGCTAGCGCGCCCTCTGCGGGAGGCGGTGATCATGCCGAGGTTCGCCAGCCGGCCACTCCTCCAGCCGGCACTGCCGTCTCCACCGACCTGCCCGACTCGCCAGTCGCTCCCTTGGCTTAGTCTGCCGTCCTTGTTTTTTCCTGCTTGTTGCCTTTTGAACAACTTTATTAAACTTGCGCAGTTCCACCCACTGGGGGTGTATTCGAACTATGTTGAATGCTGGCCTTTTGAAGGTCTTTTATGTAAATATTATTGTGTGTTTGGTTTCCATTCATGTATGCTTTTTATCCTTAGGCTGTTTCCTTTGCCGCCTTCCCCTTCTGGGAAGGCAAGTACTCGAGCTTTCTTAGATTGGAGCGAGGTGAATGGAAGCCGGCCGGCCGGCTACTCTGGTAGCCGGTCGGCGGTGGGAGAAAAACCGGCTTTTGTTATATTAGTCCGTTAGTCCCTAGCCGTTTTTCGTGTGGGCACCCGTTCCTGCCTTTAACTCTTGCCAGCCGGACAGCCGGTTCTTCGAACTACAACTTTTGGCAAGAGAAGGCTTGGGAGCCGGCACACTACTTGTCTGACTGCGGGTAGGACTTCTAATATAACTCCAGGCGGCCAGTCCCCGGGCCGACTAGTCGAACCCGGTGCCGGACGGAAAAAAGTGAATGCAATGACAAGGCCATAAGCATGATACTTTTCATTCATAGATAAAAGATGGCAGTCCCCGAGCTCTCCTCGGGGGGCCTATTGTCTCGTACTTAGTACAAAAGTTAGCGTGATACATACTGCATTTCAACTGTAAAACCTTCGGAGGAGGTTGGCATTCCATGGTCGTTCCGACTCCTTGCCGGAGTCGTCTCTCTTTCGTGCCTTCGGCTTCTGCGCGTCGATCAGGTAGTAGGAGTCGTTGCCTAAGGCTCTGCTGATGACGAAGGGGCCCTCCCAAGGGGCCGAGAGCTTGTGCTGGCCGGCTGTTCGCTGGATCAGCCGGAGCACAAGATCGCCCTCTTGGAAGGATCTTGGCTTGACCTTCCGGCTGTGGTAGCGGCGCAGGCCCTGCTGATAGATGGCGGACCGGCTGAGGGCTAACAGCCGGCCTTCTTCCAGCAGGTCGACGCCGTCTTCTCGTGCTTCCTTGGCCTCGGCTTCCGTGTACATGGTTACCCGAGGCGAGTCGAACTCGATGTCAGTTGGGATGACCGCCTCGGCACCATATACGAGGAAGAAAGGAGTGAAGCCGGTTGACTTGTTTGGTGTAGTGCGCAGACTCCAGAGGACAGCCGGCAGCTCATCGAGCCAACAGCCGGCTGAACGCTCCAGTGGTACGATCAGTCGGGGCTTGATGCCGGAAAGGATGAGGCCGTTGGCTCGCTCGACCTGGCCGTTTGACTGCGGGTGGGCAACGGACGCTAGGTCCAACCGGATGCCTTGCGTCGCGCAGAAACGTGCCAAGGCTCCCTTGGCGAAATTCGTGCCATTGTCGGTGATGGTGCTGTGTGGCACGCCGTACCGAGTTGTTATATCTGCGATAAATGTCACGGCAGTCGGCCCATTCAGCTTCTTGATCGGCTTTGCCTCAATCCATTTGGTGAATTTGTCCACGGCGACAAGCAGATGTGTCATGCCGCCGCGCGCCGTCTTGAATGGGCCCACCATGTCCAGTCCCCAAACGGCGAAGGGCCAAGTGAGGGGAATGGTCTTGAGTGCTGAAGCCGGCATGTGTTGCTTGGAGCTGAAGAGTTGGCACCCTTTGCAATGTTTAACTAACTCCTTGGCGTCATCCAAAGCAGTCGGCCAAAAGAAACCATGGCGGAAGGCTTTGGCGACGAGTGATCTTGAGGCCGCATGGTGGCCGCATTCTCCTTGGTGGATGTCTCTGAGGATTGCAATGCCCTTCTCTTGCTCGACGCATCGCTGGAGGACTCCAGTGACACTGCGCTTGACGAGTTCTCTGTTGACGATTGTGTATGCTCCGGCTCGGCGTTGGACTTGTCTTGCCTCTACTTCGTCAGCCGGCAGATCTTGGTTTATTAGGAAGTTGAGGATGGATTGAGCCCATGATGGAGCTGCGACTTCTTCTATTGCCAAAACGGCTACTGCGACCAGGGCGGGCGGGCTGGGCGGTGAAATGCTGGAGTCGGCCGCCGCCTGTTGTGTTGGTGTAGTCTCCGGGCCGACTACCGCAGTCCCCGAGCCGGGTGTGGCAGTCCCCGGGTCGGGCGTAACTACGGAAGTCCCCGAGCCGCCTGCTGATGCCCCCTGGCCGACTATCGAAGTCCCCGGGTCACCTGCTTGGTTCTTCGAGCCGGATGCGTCGGGGTCAGGCGGCACGAAGATGGAATCGGACTCTGGAGACGGCTTGATAGACGGCTTGAGGAGGCGTTGTAGAGAGACACCGGTTGGTATTGCTTGCCGAGTGGAGCCTATTCGAGCCAGGGCATCAGCTGGCTCGTTGTCGGCTCGTGGTACGTGGAGGAACTCGCATCCTTCAAAATACCCACTGATCTGCTGAACGAGGAAGCGGTAGCTTGCCATATTTGCGTCCTTGGCATCCCAGTCGCCGGATGATTGCTGGACCACCAAGTCCGAGTCGCCATAACATAGGATCCGGCGAATGCCGAGTTCTTTGGCAAGCCGGAGCCCGTGTATGAGCGCCTCGTACTCGGCCACGTTGTTGGAGGCGGCAAAGTGAATTTGCAGCGTGTATCTGAGCTTGTCGCCTTTGGGAGAGGTGAGGATGACGCCGGCTCCCAAGCCGGTGCGCATCTTGGACCCATCGAAGTGCATGCGCCAATGAGTGGAGTCGGGAGCCGGCGGTAGGTACTGGGTCTCGGCCCAGTCGACGAGGAAGTCGGCCAATGCTTGGGACTTGATGGCGGTGCGAGGCTGGTAGAAGATCGTGTAGGGGGCCAGCTCGATGGCCCATTTCGCCACCCGGCCGGATGCATCCCGGCTGCCTATGATCTCGGCCAGCGGGGCGGTGCATACAACCGTGATGGGATGCTCTTGGAAGTAGGGCTTCAGCTTCTTGGCGGCGAAGTACACGCCGTAGCACATCTTCTGGTAGTGCGGGTAGTTCTGCTTCGAGGTAGACAGCACCTCGCTCAAATAGTACACCGGCCTCTGGACCGGCTGGGCTCGGCCTTCTTCTGGGCGTTGGACTACGATGACGGCGCTGACCACCCGGCTGGTTGCGGCGATGTAGAGGAGCATGGTCTCTTTCTCAGTCGGCGCCGCCAGGACAGGCGGCGTGGCCAGCATCTTCTTCAGCTCGTGAAAAGCTTGGTCGGCTTGGTCATTCCACTCGAAGTGGTTGGTCTTCTTCATGAGGCGGTAGAGGGGAAGAGCTTTCTCTCCGAGCCGGCTGATGAAGCGGTTCAGGGAGGCCAAGCATCCGGTAAACTTCTGGACGTCTCGAAGTTTGGTGGGAATCGCCATTCTCTCAATGGCCTTGATCTTTACTGGGTTGCATTCGATGCCGCGTTCGGAGACTAGGAAGCCTAGGAACTGGCCGGCTGGCACTCCGAACACGCATTTCTCGAGGTTAAACTTGATTTGGAACCGGCGTAGGTTCTCAAATGTTTCCTTGAGGTCTTCCAGCAAGGTGCCGCGCTTCTCCGTCTTCACCACAATGTCGTCTACGTAGACGTGGGCATTTCTGCCGAGTTGCTTGAGGAGGCACTTCTGCATGCAACGCTGAAAAGTGGCACCGGCATTTCTCAAGCCGAATGTCATAGTCAGGTAGCAGAAGGCTCCGAAGGGCGTGATGAAGGCGCTCTTCAGGCGGTCTGCCGGATCTAACTTTATCTGGTGATACCCTGAGTAAGCATCCAAGAAACTCAACAGCTCGCATCCGGCCGTGGAGTCTATCACTTGGTCAATCCTTGGCAGGGCAAAGGGATCTTTGGGGCAGGCCTTGTTGAGGCTCGTGTAGTCTATACACATGCGCCACTTGTTGTTCTTCTTTAGCACGAGGACCGGGTTAGCGAGCCACTCTGGAAAGAAAACTTCCATAATGAAGCCGGCTACCAGAAGCTGGGCTATCTCCTCTCCCACAATCCTGCGTTTCTCCTCCGACAGTCGGCGGAGGGGTTGTTTGACTGGCTTTGCGTCTTCTCGGACGTGTAGTTTGTGCTCGGCGAATTCCTTCAGAACACCCGGCATGTCCTTGGGGGACCATGCAAAGATGTCCCGATTCTCACGGAGGAAATCGGCGAGCTCGCCTTCCTATTTGCTGTTTAGGTTTGCCCCGATGACGGCAAACCTCTCTGGGTGCTCGGGGTCAAGAGGTATCTTCTTCGTCTCCTTGGCCGGCTGGAAAGATCCTTGAGCATCATGCTCCTTGGGATCGGGGGACAAGGCCGACTGCTTGCCGGCCATGGCCACGACTCGGTCCAACATCTTCTTTTCTTCGGCAATCACAAGGGACTCGGCCAGCCGGCTGCTGGCTGCTGCGCACTCAGAGGACTTCTTGTAATCGCCGGCTACGGTGATGACGCCTTTGGTGCTCGGTATCTTCATCTTGAGGTATGCATAGTGGGGAACTGCCATGAACCTGGCCAAGGCAGGTCGGCCAAGCAATGCATGGTAGGGCATTCCAGGTCCACCACTTCAAACCAGATCGCTTCCCGGCGGAAATGCTCCTTGTCCCCAAAAAGTACATCAATCTTGATCTTGCCAATGGGGGCGCAGGACAGGCCGGGTACGATGCCATGGAACACAGTCCGAGTAGGCATGAGTTGCTTCGTCTTGACATTCAGCTTCTCCATGGTGTCACGGTACAGGATGTTGATGCTGCTCCCGCCGTCTATCAGCACGCGGGAGAAACGGGCAGCGCGTCTATCCGTTGCAAGGGTGGCATCCAAAACCAACGCATAAGAGCCGGGAGACGGCATCACCTCTGGGTGGTCGGTCCGGCTCCAGCTGATAGGTTTTTCTGACCAGTGCATGTGCTCGGCGGGGTTGGCAGCAACCATGCTGACTTCTTGGTGCTCTCGGCGTTTGCTGCGCCGGTCTTCGGGCTGGCTTGTAAAGATGACATAGGCGGCATGCTCGTCGAGGAACTCATCATGCACGGCTCCGACTGTGGGCCGAGCGGCCGGCGGCTGGAGAGCCGGAGGCGGCGGACCGGCAGGCGGAGGCGGTGCGAGCCCTTCGCCTTTGGAGATTCGGGTGAGCCAGTGGCACTTCCGGGTCGTGTGGTTGGACGGCTTCGCGCCGCTGTGGAACTTGCACGGGGCGTCGAGAGTCTGCTCGTAGGAGAAGGCCGGCTGCCAAGCCGGCTTGCCGCCCCTCTGCTTCTTGGGTGCGGGCCACGCTTCGGGCTGCTCGTCTTCGACTGTGGCCACCTGCCGACTGGTGGAGGGCGGCACGGGGCCCTTGCGCTTGTGGTCGTTCTGGTGTGGGCGTCGGCTGGAGTCCCCAGCCGGCGTCTTGGGCGCCGGGTTGAGTACCTTCCGGACGCGTCTACCCGGAGTTCGGTCTTCATCGAGGAGTCGGCGGTGGCGTACTTGTCCGCTATGACCAGAAGCTCGTCGAGGGTAGTCGGCTCGTCGCAGAGGAGCTTGTGCTTGAGGAGGGTGCCTTCTCGGCACCCGGCAGTGAAGTATTCTATGGCTTGCACCTCGTGCACCCCTTCGCAAGAGTTGCGGAGCTCGGCCCAACGCGTGAGGTAGTCGCGAGTGGACTCGGCGGGGCCTTGTACGCACAAGGAGAGCTGTCTGGGCTTGGGAGCCCGCTTGTAGGTGCTGGTGAAGTTGCGGACGAAGGCTTCTGTGAAGTCTAGCCAACTGTTGATGCTGTATGGCTTGAGGCTGTTGAGCCAGGTCCGCGCCGTGCCCTGCAGCATGAGGGGCACGTACTTCACGGCAACGCGCCTGTTGCCGTTGGCTATGCTAACCGCCGTGGAGTAGTCGATCAACCAATCTTCCGGCTTCACGGAGCCGTTGTACTTGGGCGTGTCTCTTGGGAGCGAGAACCCTTTGGGGAAAGGCTCGTCGTGGATGCGGGGGCCGAAGCAAGGCGGGCCGACATCGTCTTCTTCTTCTAGCGCCAGGGATCGCGCCAGGCAGTCGATCCGATGGCGGGCGTCGTTCTCGCCGACTCCTTCGCGGCGACCTAGCCGGCCGCTGAGAGTCGGATGCGCAACAGGCAGCGGGGTGGGATATCTCTCTCCACGGGGCCGGGGTGGAGGCGGGTTGCCCCGCCACTCCACGGCCCGGGGGTGGCCTTCTGCGTCTCGCTCGATGGAAATTCGGGTTCGGCTTCGGCTGGCAGCCGGTTCTTTCTCGCGCCACACGCGGGTTTTACCCGTAGTCGGCGTCCAGGACGTCGCGCCGTGATCTCGGTGCAGGGGAGGGCTCTCCGTGCGGGCGTCGGCTTCGTGCCGCTGCGCGGCTGCATCGATCAGCTGCTGGATGCGTCGGGTGATGTGGGGGAGTTCTTCGGCCCCCAGTCCATCTAGCTCGTCTACGGCCGCCTGGGCGGCGCGCAGGTTCTCGAGTGGAGTACCGTAGACTGGGCGGTCGACTCCTAGCGTATCGGCGATGACAGCGACGCGCTGTCTGACAATGCCGGCCCGGCTAGGCCCGCCTGGGGGCGACGTGCCAAAGGCGGCGCGGTCGGCCTCGCGTCGGTGGGCCTCAGCGAGGCGTCTCATGGAAACCAACTTCCGGCCCTCCGCGAGGAGGGCGAGGCGGCGAGCTTCCAATGCTTCAGCGTCGGCATCGGCCGGGAGGGGGATGGACAAGTCGTGGACCGCCGCGTGCAGGGCATTGTGGGTGCTCTCGTCAGAAACGCCGCCGTGGCCGATGACCATCACCTCGGTGGTGACGGCGTCGCAGCCATCGGCCCGGGGGAGTAGGTCGTTGTAGATCGCGACGTTGGTGGGGAACGTGTTGAGTGAGGCCGTGTCAGAGTCGACAGGCATCGAATCGGTGGAGCCAACCGACTCCAAGTCCACGGCAGGCTCGCCGAAGACGTGAAGCTGGCCGAGGAGGTTGACGAGGTGGTCGGTGCCCGCGTCAGAGGCGAGCTCGTCAGAGATGAGAGTCTTGTCAAGGATATCGGCGAGGCTGCTCACCGCACAGATGTTGGTGACGCCTTGTAGCGCGTCGTGGCAAGCGCCATCGGGCGTGCCGGGCTGGCTATGCTCGCGGGGGAGGAAGAGGGTTCCCGTCCAGAACAGGTCCCCGGACGGCGGTGCACCTGGCCCCACGGTGGGCGCCAAATGTCGGGTGGTAGGTGCGACATATGCCAACGGGTGGCTTATCATTGTGGGAGCCAGTAAGACGTCGTCGGTGCCTGGAAACGGGATGAGGCGAAGACATGCACGCCGGCGAATCTTACCCAGCTTCGAGGCTCTCCGTGGAGATAACACCCCTGCTGCTGCTCTGCGGGGTCTCCGCATGGTCACTGGATGAACAAGTAGCTACACGGTGCTCCTTGAGCTGTTTGGCGAGAGGAGGAAGAAGGGCACGGCTTGCTCTCTTCTCCTCCCTATGTGGTGTCTGAGACTAGTAGTGGTCTTTTTTCCTTGCATGGATGCCCCGGGGGGTTTATACAGGCCTACCCCCCGGGGGTACAATGGTAATCCAGCTGGGCGCGGGGCCCAGCCGTCTGTGTCTACGCTCTCCGGCTTCTGCGCCGGCTGCTGGGGCCCGCCGGCTTGTGGGTCCTGCCGGTTGCCGGTTCCTTGGTCGACAGGCAGGCCCCACTGTCAGGGCCTTGTCGGCGGCTGGTTACTGTTGCTCAATCTTGGTGGCGAGGGCTTCGCCGAAGTGGGCGTGGCTACAGTGCCGCCACCCGGTGGGCTATCACTGTAACCCCACCGCGTCTTGTCTCCTTAATGGGGCGTCTTCTTCGAGGGAGGTGGCAAGCCGACTGTGGGGAGCCGGCTCTATCTTGGGCCGACTGGGGGAGGTCTGGCCGCCTTCGGGTGTCTCTCTGCCTGAAGGGGCCCACCGCCCGTGGGCCGTACTGGTAGCCCATCGTGGATGACATCAGGGTTAACGTGGCAACAGTGCTGCGCCGGGAGGGTCATGGCCACCCATACGGCGCACTGTGCCAGGCGTGCTCCGGGATTCGGGGGTGGCAGGCTTCACTGTAGCCATGCCCCGTCACATCGCCGTTATGTGGATGCAAACTTCGAGGGCACGATTTTGACCGCTTTATGGGAGCCGGCTTCTTGGAGTCGGCCTTCTTGCGGCCGGCTTCTCGGAGCCGGCCCTCCCACGGCTTTTCTTCATGAGGGTTGAAGTCGGGCCGCCTTTCGATAGCCGTCCTGGAGACAGCCAGCAAGGGGAAGGCGGCCCTGTGTCTTGGATTCTTGAGGGCCGAATCGGCTCGTAATTTTTTCAGAAGGGCCAGGGGGGGCGGCTAGGCTACCCATGGTTATTTACTCCGACACTATGGCTGAGGCATAGGGAATGACTTTCATTCTCTTTCTATCTTCTGCCGTGGTCGGGCTTTGAGTCTTACTCAATTTCACACCTTGTAACACAGCCAAGAACTCTTTTCTTTGACTGTTCCATTTTGAACTACTTCAAAATATTGTCAAGGTATGTACTCATTGAAAAAACTTATCAAGCGTCTTGATCTATCTCTATAGATCTTGATGCTTAATATGTAAGCAGCTTCGCCGAGGTCTTTCTTTGAAAAACTTATTTCAAACACTCCTTTATGCTTTGCAGAATTATTTCCGATCAATAATATGTCATTCACATATACTTGTCAGAAATGCTGTAGTGCTCCCACTCACTTTCTTGTAAATACAGGCTTCACCACAAGTCTGTATAAAACTATATACTTTGATCATCTCATCAAAGCGCATATTCCAACTCCGAGATGCTTGCACCAGTCCACAGATGGATCGCTGGAGCTTGCATATTTTGTTAACACTTTTAGGATTGACAAAACCTTCTGGTTGCATCATATACAACTCTTCTTTAAGAAATCCATTAAGGAATGCAGCTTTGTTTATCCATTTGCCAGATTTCATAAAGTGCGGCAATTGCTAACATGATTCGGACAGACTTAAGCATAGATACGAGTGAGAAACTCTCATCGTAGTCAACATCTTGAACTTGTCGAAAACCTTTTTGCGACAATTCTAGCTTTGTAGATAGTAACACTACTATCATCGTCCGTCTTCCTCTTGAAGATCCATTTATTTTCAATTGCTTGCCGATCATCGGGCAATCAACCAAAGTCCATACTTTGTTTTCATACATGGATGTCATCTCAGATTTCATGGCTTCAAGCCATTTTGCGGAATCTGGGCTCACCATTGCTTCTTCGTAGTTCGTAGGTTCATCATGATCTAGTAGCATGATTTCTAGAACAGGATTACTGTACCACTCTGGTGCGGATGTTACTCTGGTTGATCTACGAGGTTCAGTAATAACTTGATCTGAAGTTTCATGATCATCATCATTAACTTCCTCACTAATTGGTGTAGGTGTCACAGAAACCATTTTCTGTGATGAACTACTTTCCAATAAGGGAGCAGGTACAGTTACCTCATCAAGTTCTACTTTCCTCCCACTCACTTCTTTCGAGAGAAACTCCTTCTCTAGAAAGGATCCATTCTAAGCAACGAATATCTTGCCTTCGGATCTGTGATAGAAGGTGTACCAAACTGTCTCCTTTGGGTATCCTATGAAGACACATTTCTCCGATTTGGGTTTGAGCTTATCAGGATGAAACTTTTTCACATAAGCATCACAACCCCAAACTTTAAGAAATGACAACTTTTGTTTCTTGTTAAACCACAGTTCATATAGTGTCGTATCAACGGATTTAGATGGTGCCCTATTTAATGTGAATGCAGTTGTCTCTAATGCATAACCCCAAAACGATAGTGGTAAATCAGTAAGAAACATCATAGATTGCACTATATCCAATAAAGTACGGTTATGACGTTCGGACACACCATTATGCTGTGGTGTTCCAGGTGGCATGAGTTTGTGAAACTATTCCACATTGTTTTAATTGAAGACCAAACTCGTAACTCAAATATTCGTCTCTGCGATTAGATCATAGAAACTTTATTTTCTTGTTACGATGATTTTCCACTTCACTCTGAAATTCTTTGAACTTTTCAAATGTTTCAGACTTATGTTTCATCAAGTAGATATACCCATATCTACTCAAATCATCTGTGAAGGTCAGAAAATAATGATACCCGCCGCGAGCCTTAACACTCATCGGATCGCATACATCAATATGTATTATTTCCAATAAGTCAGTTGCTCGCTCCATTGTTCCGGAGAACGGAGTCTTAGTCATCTTGCCCATGAGGCATGGTTCGCAGGCATCAACTGATTCATAATCAAGTGATTCCAAAAGCCCATCAGCATGGAGTTTCTTCATGCGCTTTACACCAATATGACCTAAATGGCAGTGCCACAAATAAGTTGCACTATCATTATTAACTTTGCATCTTTTGGTTTCAATATTATGATTATGTGTATCACTACGATCGAGATCCAACGAACTATTTTCATTGGGTGTGTAACCATATAAGGTTTTATTCATGTAAACAGAACAACAATTTATTCTCTTACTTAAATGAATAACCGTATTACAATAAACATGATCAAATCATATTCATGCTCAACGCAAACACCAAATAACACTTATTTAGGTTCAACACTAATCCCAAAAGTATAGGGAGTGTGCGATGATGATCATATCAATCTTGGAACCACTTCCAACACACATCGTCACTTCACCCTTAACTAGTCTCTGTTTATTCTATAACTCCCGTTTCGAGTTACTAATCTTAGCAACTGAACTAGTATCAAATACTGAGGGGTTGCTATAAACACTAGTAAAGCACACATCAATAACATGTATATCAAATATACTTATGTTCACTTTGCCATCCTTCTTATCCGCCAATCACTTGGGGTAGTTCCGCTTCCAGTGACCAGTCCCTTTGTAGTAGAAGCACTTAGTCTCAGGCTTAGGACCAGACTTGGGCTTCTTCACTTGAGCAGCAACTTGCTTGCCGTTATTCTTGAAGTTCCCCTTCTTCCTTTTGCCCTTTTCTTGAAATTAGTGGTCTTGTCTACCATCAACACTTGATGTTTTTCTTGATTTCTACCTTCGTTGATTTTAGCATCATGAAGAGCTTGGGAATCATTTCCGTTATCCTTGCATATTATAGTTCATCACGAAGTTCTACTAACTTGGTGATGGTGACTAGAGAATTCTGTTAATCACTATTTTATCTGGAAGATTAACTCCCACTTGATTCAAGCGATTGTAGTACCCAGACAATCTGAGAACATGCTCACTAGTTGAGCGATTCTCCTCCATCTTTTAGCTATAGAACTTGTTGGAGACTTCATATCTCTCAACTCGGGTATTTGCTTGAAATATTAACTTCAACTCCTGGAACATCTCATATGGTCCATGACGTTCAAAAACGTCTTTGAAGTCCCGATTCTAAGCCGTTAAGCATGGTGCACTAAACTATCAAGTAGACATCATATTGAGCTAGCCAAACGTTCATAACGTCTGCATCTGCTCCTGCAATAGGTCTGTCACCTAGCGGTGCATCAAGGACATAATTCTTCTATGCAGCAATGAGGATAAACCTCAGATCACGGATCCAATCCGCATCATTGATACTAACATTTTTCAACACAATTTTCTCTAGGAACATATCAAAATAAACATATGAAAGCAACAACGTGAGCTATTGATCTACAACATAATTTGCAAAATACTACCAGGACTAAGTTCATAATAAATTTAAGTTCAATTAATCATATTACTTAATAAATCCCACTTAGATAGACATCCCTCTAATCATCTAAGTGATCACGTGATCCAAATCAACTAAACCATGTCCGATCATCACGTGAGATGGAGTAGTTTTCAATGGTGAACATCACTATGTTGATCATATCTACTATATGATTCACGCTCGACCTTTCGGTCTCCAGTGTTCCGAGGCCATATCTGCATATGCTAGGCTCGTCAAGTTTAACCTGAGTATTCTGCATGTGCAAAACTGGCTTGCACCTGTTGTAGATGGACGTAGAGCTTATCACACCCAATCATCACGTGGTGTCTGGGCACGACGAACTTTGGCAACGGTGCATACTCAGGGAGAACACTTTTATCTTGAAATTTAGTGAGAGATCATCTTATAATGCTACCGTCAATCAAAGCAAGATAAGATGCATAAAAGATAAACATCACATGCATTCAATATAAGTGATATGACATGGCCATCATCTTCTTGTACTTGTGATCTCCATCTCCAAAGTACCGTCATGATCACCATCGTCACTGGCGCGACACCTTGATCACCATCGTAGCATCATCGTCGTCTCGCCAATCTTATGCTTCCACGACTATCGCTACCGCTTAGTGATAAAGTAAAGCATTACAGCGCAGTTGCATTGCATACAATAAAGCGACAACCATATGGCTCCTGCCAGTTGCCGATAACTTGGTTACAAAACATGATCATCTCATACAATAAAATTTAGTATCATGTCTTGACCATATCACATCACAACATGCCCTGCAAAAATAAGTTAGACGTCCTCTACTTTGTTGTTGCAAGTTTTATGTGGCTGCTACGGGCTTAAGCAAGAACCAATCTTACCTACGCATCAAAACCACAACGATAGTTTGTCAAGTTGGTGTTGTTTTAACCTTCACAAGGACCGGGCGTAGCCACACTCGGTTCAACTAAAGTTTGAGAAACTGACACCCGCCAGCCACTTGTGTGTAAAGCACGTCGGTAGAACCAGTCTCGCGTAAGCGTACGCGTAATGTCGGTCCGGGCCGCTTCATCCAACAATACCGCCAAACCAAAGTGTGACATGCTGGTAAGCAGTATGACTTATATCGCCCACAACTCACTTGTGTTCTACTCGTGCATATAACATCAACACATAAAACCTAGGCTCTGATACCACTATTGAGGAACGTAGTAATTACAAAAAAAATCCTACGCACACGCAAGATCATGGTGATGCATAGCAACGAGGGGAGAGTGTGATCTACGTACCCTTGTAGACCGACAGCGGAAGCGTTATATCAACGCGGTTGATGTAGTCGTACGTCTTCACGATCCGACCGATCCAAGCACCGAAACTACGGCACCTCCGAGTTTCAGCACACGTTCAACTCGATGACGATCCCCGGACTCCGATCCAGCAAAGTGTCGTGGAAGAATTCTGTCAGCACGACGGCGTGGTGACGATCTTGATGTTCAACTGTCGTAGGGCTTCGCCTAAGCACCACTACAATATTATCGAGGATTATGGTGGAAGGGGGCACCGCACACGGCTAAGAAAATGATCACGTGGATCAACTTGTGTGTCTAGGGGTGCCCCCTGCCTCCGTATATAAAGGACTCAAGGGGGGTGCGGCCGGCCCTAGTAGGAGGCGCGCAGGAGGAGTCCTACTCCTACCGGGAGTAGGACTCCCCTCCCTTTCCTTGTCCAAGTAGGAGAGGGGGAAGGAAGGGAGAGAGGAGAGGAAGGAAAAGGGGGGGGCGCCCCTCCCTCCTTGTCCAATTCAGACTAGGGGGAGAGAGGGCGCGCGGCCTGCCCTGGCAGCCCCTCCTCTTCTCCACTTTAGGCCCATGAGGCCCATTAACCCCCCGGGGGGTTCCGGTAATCCCCTGGTACTCCAGTTTTATCCGAAACTTCCCCGGAACACTTCCGATGTCCGAATATAGTTGTCCCATATATCAATCTTTATGTCTCGACCATTTCGAGACTCCTTGTTGTGTCCGCGATCATATCCGGGACTCCGAACCAACTTCGGTACATCAAAACTCATAAACTCATAATATAACTGTCATCGAAACCTTAAGCGTGCGGACCCTACGGGTTCGAGAACAATGTAGACATGACCGAGACATGTCTCCGGTCAATAACCAATAGCGGAACCTGGATGCTCATATTGGCTCCCACATATTCTACGAAGATCTTTATCGGTCAGACCGCATAACAACATACGTTGTTCCCTTTGTCATCGGTATGTTACTTGCCCGAGATTCGATCGTCGGTATATCAATACCTAGTTCAATCTCGTTATCGGCAAGTCTCTTTACTCGTTCCGTAATACATCATCTCGCAACTAACTTATTAGTTGCAATGCTTGCAAGGCTTATGTGATGTGCATTACCGAGTGGGCCCAGAGATACCTCTCCGACAATCGGAGTGACAAATCCTAATCTCGAAATACGCCAACCCAACATGTACCTTCGGAGACACCTGTAGAGCTCCTTTATAATCACCGAGTTACGTTGTGACGTTTGGTAGCACACAAAGTGTTCCTCCGATAAACGGGAGTTGCATAAGCTCATAGTTATAGGAACATGTATAAGTCATGAAGAAAGCAATAGCAACATACTAAACGATCAAGTGCTAAGCTAACGAAATGGGTCAAGTCAATCACATCATTCTCCTAATGATGTGATCCCGTTAATCAAATGACAACTCATGTCTATGGCTAGGAAACTTAACCATCTTTGATCAACGAGCTAGTCAAGTAGAGGCATACTAGTGACACTCTGTTTGTCTATGTATTCACACATGTATTATATTTCCGGTTAATACAATTCTAGCATGAATAATAAACATTTATCATGAAATAAGGAAATAAATAATAACTTTATTATTGCCTCTAGGGCATATTTCCTTCACAAATATGGTGAAGTGTCATGTAGTCGACGTTCACATGAAACCACTAAGGGAATCACAACATACATACTATCAAAATATCGAACACATATCAAGTTCACATGATTACTTGCAACATGATTTCTCCCATGACCTCAAGAAAAAAAGTAACTACTCACAAATGATAATCATGCTCAAGATCAGAGGGGTATTAAATAGCATATTGGATCTGAACATATAATCTTCCACCAAATAAACCATATAGTAATCAACCACAAGATGTAATCAACACTACTAGTCACCCACAAGCACCAATCTATAGTTGTACAAAGATTGAACACAAGAGATGAACTAGGGTTTGAGATGAGATGGTGCTATTGAAGATGTTGATGGAGATTGCCCTCCCCTAGATGGGAGAGTTGTTGGTGATGATGATGACGATGATTTCCCTCTCCGGGAGGGAAGTTCCCCCGGTGAAATCGCTCCGCCGGAGGGAAAAAGTGCTCCTGCCCAAGTTCCGCCTCGAGACGGCGGCGCTCCGTCCCGAAAGTCCTCTCCTTATTTTTTTCTAGGTCAAAATGACTTATATACTAGAAGATGGGCACCAGAGGTGGGCCGAGGGGAGCACGACCCACCAGGGCGCGCCTGGGCTCCCTAGCGCGCCCAAGTGGGTTGTGCCCACCTGCTGGGCCCCCTCTGGAACTTATTGGCTCCAATATTCCTCATATATTTCATAAAAAATCTCCGTAAAGTTTCAGCTTGTTTGGAGTTGTGCAGAATAGGTACCCTGACGTAGCTTTTCCAGGTCCAGATTTTCAGCTGCCGGAATTCTCCCTCTTTGTGTGTACCTTGCATATTATGAGAGAAAAGGGATTAAAATTACTCCAAAAAGCATTATTATGCATAAAAACATCATAAATAACAGTAGGAAAACATGATGCAAAATGAATGTATCACCAACCCAAGAGGACCGGGCCTCTACCATAACGCTCTCTCTCGCACCACGCGCCTTCGTTACCTACCCCACTCAATGCATGCAACATACGTGGCAAGGGATAAGAACGTGGGGGGAAGAGTGAATTGGCAGTTACTCCCCCATGCGTTAAAGTCATTCACGGGCCATTACAGAGATGGCCCCACTACAATTGGCGTTACGCGACGCACGGGAAAGCCGGAAACTAATTCAAGCTCAGATTAATGAAGAAGCAAAGAAGATTTCAAACGACAAGCTACCACCACCCTCTCACCTGTGTACTGGACAGGGCCTACCCCGACGACGCTCGGCAGCGCGTTCAGGCCAGGCCCGGGGGCTCCTGTCGGTGCAACAAACCCCAGGTGTGTTGCCCAGACTGTACACAGGCTTAAGAGCTAGGTTGCAGCATCCAAGACCAGACCAAGCAGAAGAGATCAGCTCTTTGAGGAATCAAAGGGAGGATCAAGAAGACCAAGACCAAGTTAAAGGAGCAAGACACCACTAAGGAATAAACTCCCTTGCCGGGTAGGCAAGCCTGGCGAGGTCAAGGTTGCCCCGAAGACAAGTCCCAAGATTGTCTCGGCAAGCCTGTCAGGTATGACGATAGCGGATTACCTCGCCAAGGCCACACCGCTCCACCTCACAGCAACGCAAGTCACCGATCGGTGCGGTGTCGAGCCTGCAAGTGACTAAGTGGCTGTTATTCAGCACGTGGCAGCCATCCCTGAAGGAAATCACCTCGAAATGACACCCGTCCAGAGACGTGTCACACAGGCAGGCGAGAAGGTGGCCAAACGGCCCGACAAGGCTTGCCGAGCTGCGCTACGATGTGACACTAAGCGGTGCATTTAATGCGCCTTGTCATGTCTGCAGAGTTAGGTATGATAGCACTGTTTGCTATCTAATCAGTACACAATGCCTGATTTGCCATTGTGGTGACCCATTGATCTATAAAAGGAGGGTCATGACAACCTTAGAAATGATTCGGACCCTTGTACACTCATAGACGTGTAGCTGCTCTTGCCCCGAGGCAACCTTGCCGGACTAGAGCGTTGCGTCTCCACCACGATCCTCTCATCAATCCACCAAAGCAGGGGTAGGGTTTTACGCCTCGCGGCGGCCCGGACCTGGGTAAAAACTACCCGTGTGATCGTTGTCGTGCTGATCTGCGCCCTTCGCTCTTTGTGCAATGCGCTCTTCCCCCCTGCCGAACCACAAGTGGCCGATGGTCCCATAGGTGGCCATGTTTTCCCACGACAGGAGGTTTTTACCCAACGTGGATGGCAGCATACTTTTCAGATCGGTCCATCTCCACTTTCGACATAGGCATAGTGTTCATCTTATAGGACTTTATTGCTACCAACATGTTGAATTATTTTATTGTTTTGTTCGACTTGTTGCTTTTAGCTGTGTACATTCTAATTATGCAGAGGTTGAATGTCGCTCATACGATTTGTGTCCACTTGATATTATATTTTAAGTTAATAAAAGTGTGGTTTGTCATAAAAGTCCAACATCTTTTTAAAAGAAAGACTAGGCAATTATTTCCTTTGTATATGGAGCTGGAAAGCAGCCATGGATGTTGCACTCTGATGCCAAACATGTCTTACAAACTGTTGGTTCAATGAAGGTGTTGGTGCTCCTAGTCCCAGCAAAGCAAAGGTAGCTTTGTTGGTGTGAGGGCACTCATCGCCTTATTGTCTCCTCTCTAGCCCAACATTTGTCCTACCACTCTACTAAATATCGAGATCAATAAATAGTAGCAGTTAGTTAGAACGTTTGTGACAAAAACATTCATGGCTCCACAACCATGGCATTGGATCTAGATGACTAGCTAGATGTGGTGTTCTTGGACACACACATAATATACTTGTATATCCATCTCAAAAATAACTAATTTGATCGAAATGTTGTTTGTCATGTACAGTCTATTTGATACATTTAAATTACATGTTCATTATGTATGACTGAACGCAGTTGTTACTAATATTTAATGTATTTACTTTTGAAACGAAGGATAGCATCGACAATTGCATCGATTGATGCACACATCCATATACTATTAAGAGCATTGCTATGCACACTAAGATTGTGCACACAATTTTTACATGACAATCAATCAGTACTATTAATCATTCAGTAAAGAGAAACATCAATTCCAACAAATTAGCTCGAAATAAAGAAAAATATGAGGTTATTTAAAATGGACTTGCCTCGCGACGGTATCTCCGCAAACCAATCACGATCCCTCTGACCATGGGACCATAATCAACCGGTCAACATGTGATCGAACAACAAAAATCACGCTACTCCTAGACAAAATCCTTCAAGAAGAGTTCACCACATGTGTGTTCACGTTGGGTCCAACCAAAGGGTTGAACATGTAACTTCCGTCCCCAAAGTCAAGCTTGGAGCCAACACCTTCGGTGAAAGCAGGACACATGCACGTTGACAATAACTGGTTAGCCGAAGGCGAGACCATGCTTTCTCACCCGAAGAATATCAAAAGCACTAGTGTCAGCAATCTCCCTGACGGTTAGCGCCTTCTCGCTTGCTGGATCTTGACACTAAGAGAGCCCAAGACCCACCCGCATCATTGGAGAAACGCCGAAAACGGGTTGAGGATCTCGCCTCCCCGCATCAGCCCACTGTCAGACCACCTTCGATCCCATCGACAGGACAGGGAGAGGCGGTGCATGAAGAATATGTTGTTGCAACCACCTCTTCCATGCCCATATACGTACGTTAACTGCCAAGCTAAGATCCTGACTACTGCCATCAGCGGCCCCAAAAAATGCTCACCTCACCATCGGCTTCCTCCACTATGTCGTAAGGGACATCACCGCCAGATCAGGGGACTTCTCTCTGGTAATTGCCTTCATCTCGTGTGAGTTGTGCATCGCGTCGTGGAAGAGAAATAGCTCGCGCTCCATCGTCGACTGGGAGATCTTTGCTTGCCAGCGTCTTTCATGGCGGTGAGGGGTGTGATAGGAGAATGCAGAGGAGGGCAGGGCCAACAGCAGCTAGGGTTTACCCCGTGCCACCCCTTTGAGGATGACCCAAGTGAAGCGACTATGACTATTAAAAGGTGTCCCAGAATTATAAATAGGAACATATATTCACATTCACGGGGACTTAAATCCGATTGTATATCTACTTCCCTAACCAAGTAATAAGTTAACTTAATAACGTCTCGCTAAAAAAATAAAGTTTTCTTGCGATACATAATTGATTAATTGTTGGAATTTGGAGTTAGAAAAACACGAGAAATGTGAGCATGCGCGCAAGTGTGAACTTGCTTCCAGCAATTATTTGTAGGAGTAACATGCTAAAAGCGGGATATGATTTGGCACAATGATTTGACATGAAAGCATGATTTTGTGGGCAGCAGGAGTAGATAACCATGCGTTTCTGTCCCTACAAGCTACAAAGCAGCATGCCTATCTTTTGGAAAAGTGAATGTCCGTGAATCATATAATTTATTAATTTCTCAGGCAAGTTCATGAATGGAAGAAGTGATAACATGTGAGTATGTGATAATGCGTATCTCGTTTCTTTGTACTCCTATTTGCATATGGTCTATTTCTACCCAAGTGTTTACCATGAAAGCCTTCTCGTCAAATGGTTTTGCGGGATGACCATATAACTTACGGTAAGTAGTCTGACAACACTTTTTCTCAGGCTTTCCGTAAGATCTGCCTTTTTCTCAGGATTTTATCACCATGCTGCAGATGCAATGACTATGGAAGCTATGGCAATGAGGGATGGGTTAATCCTGGCAAATTCTATGGGGTTCAATAGAGTTGAAGCTGAATCAGATCCTCAAAATGTGGTAAACTATTGCCAAGGTCAAGATCAATGGTGGGACTCAGCAGCGGCAATTTTTGCAGAATGTATAGACCTAGCTAGGTCAATAGGAAAGGTCATCTTCACACACTGTTTTCGTGAAGTAAATTATGTTGCTCATGAGCTAGCAAAGTTTAGTTATTATAATAAGTGTGATTATAGTTGGACAAATGAACCTCCTGTGTTCATTGTTGGCCAACTTGTGAACGATGTAATTGTTCTTTGAATTAATAAAGCTAGCCATTATGGCCTTTCCTTAAAAAACCCAGCTAATGGCCTAGGGCCCGAATGTCATTGACATGTGACACAGTGACCGGCGAGGTGCGGGGTGGTGACGCGGAGGTGTAGCGGCGGCCCGGCGAGGCGGTGGTGGTGACCCGACGGCGTGGCGGCACGAAGAAGGTGGCCCACGCTGGGACGGCGCGAGGGCGCATGGCGGACGGTAAAGATTCAGACAATTTTTAACCGTCAAGAAAGAAAGGACAAATACTTATGAGAAGGAGTGAGTGTTTTTACGAGATCTCGTAAAAAATATCGATTTACAGAAGCTGTTGGAGAGCCTTTTACCTTGAACTTCCGTCAGCATTAGTTATTTAAGGTTTACAGGAATGATTGGAGTTGCTTTTAAACCACAAACTCAGGAAGTAATCAAATTTTGATTATTTATTTATTTAGTATATGTGATCAACTAAAACCAGAAAACTATTTAGTGGAGAAAAGCCTTCCACATGGTGCCATCAATCTTCAGCTAGCGATATGCATTATCTTTGCCAGACTAGCCTCGACGCTATCACGGCGCCACCGACCGCCCTGCGCTTGTCTGTCAAGACGTATCTGCCGCCGAGACTCTGTTGCACCATACCGCCGAGACCATTTGTTGTCGGTATATACGACACCGCTCCACCTCCTGTACCGTATTTGTTTTCTCTTTTGCGCATACCACAGACAAGGTTTACGGGAACGGTTGTCACCGTCATATTTCCCTGTGTATCCATATACTTCATCTCCTAACTTACACTGTCATATTCATTTCACACCTTTTATACAAGTTGCTATTCACGACTATTGACGGGGCAAGTGCTCCGAGATAAGAGTATGACGGTTTAGGGAGTTATAAGCTAATCGATGAGAACTTTTGAGAAATAAAAGATTTGCGGAGGAAAAGGTGGGCCTGATTTAAAAATTTCTGTAAAAAGCACCCACTGTCTCTTTTCCTGACAACAAACATAAGTACAAGTATTCCACATCATACGTTTGATCACCCTCAGCCGCTACTCCCTCTGTAAACTAATATAAAAGTGTTTAGATAACTAAATTAGTAATCTAACACTCTTATATTAGTTTACGGAGGGAGTACAAAGCAAGAAGATGGCTACTGATTCGTTCTCGCTTCGTTCGTACCCCCTGACCCGACGCCCCGCCAATGGCTCGACGACGGCGAGGCAGCGAGCCAGCCACGGCGTGCAGACTTGGGCATCATCCAGGGAAAGGGATAATGACCCATGACACTCAGTGACTCACTCGCTTGCTCCTCTCGCTTCCGATAGGCATGGCCGCAAAAGAGCAGAGCAGAGCAGGGAAGAAGGTGAACCAGGTGTTCATCCATCAGATCAACAGGGAAAGGATGCCACCGCGCGATCAGGTAGGGCATCGAATCGAACCTTGGTGCGTAAGCTGTAAAGCCAGCACCGATTGAGCAGGTGGTCATATCAGGCGGGCGGGATGGGGGAATGGAATATTTGCAGACGATGGTGCTGTTGAGCGAGGGTGGAGAGGGGCCGGGGGGAATTCGGGGCGGGGAGCGCAAATGGCGACAGGCAGACATGCATCTTGTACTCGTGTGCAGGAAGCATGATGCCCCCTGATGGGAGTGATGCTAGCTCTGTTTTGTGTCGTGTTGGCATCTGGGTAGGGGCTAGTTGTAAGATGCTATTCTTGGTTTTATTTTACTTTACGGAAAGATGCTACTCTTTTACTTCCTCCTCCGTGTGGAAACTTATGATTTTTCTCCCTATAACCGGGTTTTCCCTTTTCTATTATACTCGAACGCGTAATATGGCAGTTTACCTCCATCATCAAACTACCCCTATGCACTTACCATTCATTATACAGATGAAAAGAGACAACTACACTTGAAGGCCCTGTTCGGTAATCACTCACTCCCGGAATCTGCAAAGCAGGGAAACTGCAACTCCACCATTTTAAATTGTAGCTCCACCAACTTCGGGAGTGGAGTTGTGGAGCGGAGTGAAACCAAACAGCGCCGAAATCAAGAAGTTACAAGTCATTTTATAGATCCTGGGAAAAAATACAGATCAAAAAAGAAACACAGCATCGGTCATGAAGGATAATAAAGCTCATACTGTCAAAAGGAAAACAAAACGTATTGTCTTTGCATCGATTCTAGTGCTGACATCATCAACTTCTCTTCTCAGATCCACATCTCTGCTGCGGCACGACTCTCGAGTAGGGGGGGAGGGTCCAATCATCTAGTTGCGCCGCCACCCACGGCCTTCGAACCCCTCGCCATCCACGACTTCGTCCGCCGTCAAGGTGGAGCCGATTTCCTTGGACCACGAGGAGTAGAAACCGCCCCTACTCCCTGCAACGGCCATGACGAATGAAGAGTTCACGAAATAGATGGAGATGGTGTCGCGGCGGTCATTGATCGATCATGGTCCGACACCTTCATCCCCTCCACGCAACTGCGGCGTTCAGATATGACGCCGCGTGAACAGGAGTTGATGCCTCCTTTGCGGAACCAAGATGTCCAGATCAGATGTTGCGTGAAGGTGTCGCCGCCGTCCCCAGCACTTCCCAAGTCACGCAACCAATGGCACCCGATTGCCATCAAGAAGGAGCAGGATCCGTGTTCATCGAAGCCGTAGCGCTGCATCGACTACTACCTCTAAGGCGACGGCTTGGAGGGCGCGTCATCCTCGTCGGGGAGCGAGAAATACCTCTCAGAGATGGAGGTGCGCCGGGAACGGAGCCGGGCGCAACGCTCGGTGGCGTTCGCCAAGACCCAAGTGGCACCATATTGGGTACTCGTGGACTCCATGCTTTGTGGAGGCTTGGGCCCTTAATCGGCTCAATACCACCATCGAGTCGGACGTGCACAGACGGTTAAACACCAGTTCCTCCAAGTTGGGGGTTGGCCGAGTCCGGGGGCGCCATCCGCCTCCAAGCCGAGGGCAAGCGGTGCAAGGCAAAAAGGCAGCCCAACATCTGCGCCGCGACCGTGCATGGCGGTGGGGAGGGATATCGTGACTCTTGAAGACCCTTCCACCATTGGCGCAATGACAACAACAACTATAGTGAGGACGATGCAGACGGTAACAACAACTGAGGTGCCGATGACCTCGGAGGCCATGATTATCCATACGACATCACCACTACATTGATTAATTTAGTTTAAGTTTATGCCGAACTTGTTAAATTTCATTCGTTTGCATGTAATATATCGAACTTGATTAAATTTCGTTTTTATTTTGTGTACAATCAGTTTCAATGTGCGGATATTTGGTGATCATCGTTGGATGACTGATGCTCGGTCGGCTGTCTACAGACACATCTAAACGTATCCACGAACATTTAGTGATGTCTGTTTGATGATCGGCGTTGGGCCTAAAAATCGAAAGAGTCCGCCAAACAATGATCTCAACGGGTGATTTAATGACACAATGCTAAAAAGACACCCTGTTTGACCCAGAATCCTATTTAGCGCCCTTTGTGCCAGTTAAAGGCATTTTTACAAACCAGCACACGACCCTTGTTGGGCTCGGCCCATTTCACTTTTTTTTTCTTCTTCGACCACATACGAGAAGCGCCATTGTTTCTTTTTTTTAAGCAACCCCAGCTGGTTTTCTGGGCTAGTTTTCGGGTTTTCCCCTTGGTTTTACCCATTTTTTGTTTATTTTATTTTTTTCCTTTCTTCATTCTTGTTTCTTCTTCCATTTAGTATTTTTATTTTTATTTTGTTTCTTTTAATATTTTTGTTTTAAAATGCATGATTTTCTTTTAAAAATTCTTAAAATTCTTGATGTCTTTTTTTATTTTTGTAAACCTTCTCCGAAACACGTGAGCATTCTCTCAAAATCTATGAACTTTTTCCAAATTCATGATTTTTTTTAAATCTACAAACTTTTCCCAAATTGGTGAACTTTTAAAAAATCCAAGAACTTGTAAAAAAATTGGTGATTTTCTTAATACGTGTTTTTTCCCAAAATCGTCAAACTTTTTTAAAATTCGTGATTTTTTTCAAGATTGATGAACTTTATTCAAGTCCGTGATATTTTTTGCTAAATCCGTGATTTCTACTTTCAAATTCAAGATTTTTTTTCTCAAAATTATAAACTTTTCCCAAATCCATAAAAATTTTCAACTTTATGATTTTTTTTTACAAAATTAGTGATTTTTTTTCAAATCCACAAACTATTTTTTTAAATCTATGACCCTTTTCCAAATTGGTAAAATTTTTTTCAGAATCCATTATTTTTTTTCTCAAATCCATGTTATTTCTTTCAGGTCGGTGAACTTTTTTCGAGTTCGTGATTTTTTTTCAAATCTTTTTTTCTCGGAAAGTCAACGGTGGACCGGTTAACCGGACTTGTCAACCAAATCGTTCCACCGCGACCAGCGAACCGGGAATGGCCCGCGCACAAAGGTGCGGACATGGGCGTTTGTTTTCATTACTAGCGCAGAGGGCACCGAAGAGGAGCACTCCTGTTTAACCTGATCAACCCCTTAATATGTAAAACCGTGTCTACCATAACGCCAAAGAACTTGTTTAGGCTCGCCAAACTCTGAGCGGTTTAAAAGTTTTCAAAAAATATGAAATAAATATGGATCATCTCTCTAATGTAGATGATCCAACAGAGGGATTGTGAAAATATGCATTTATGTGTTCTCGGCAAAAATAACGAGCATTTTAGCTCACTACGACATAAATATATACTGAACTTTTTTTTTTGTCGAGGACACATACAGTCATATTTTTTTAATCCCTCCGTTGGATCATTCTATATTATAGGTGTGTTGTTTGAGTATTTTTCTCAGGATATATATAACCAAGCAATAGCCTATGTTCTATGGTAATGGTAATGGAAGCTTTTGTTTAAAAAAAACTGCGTTGACATATAAGTCTGTTAGGAGAGGACTTTGGTCCACATATAAGTCTTTACGTCCTGTCTTTAGGCCAAAATCGGCTATATGGCCCTTCCAAAAAAATCGTCTATATGTCGCCACCTACCAGCGTTAGCTGAGCGTCGCCTGCAAGCACGGGAAAGTAGGTCGGTCTGGTTTCCGTGGGTTTTCCTATTTTTCTGCCAGTGGTTCTCTACTACGGTTTCTATGCAGGTTTTCTTGTTGGTTTGGTGTTCGGTTTTTCCTTTTCTATTTATTTTCATTCCCTTTTATATTTTTTGTTTTATATTTTTTTTCTTTGTCTTGTTTCTTTCCTTACTTTTTCTTTCTTCTTTTCATGCATCTTTTCTAATTTTCTACTTGGCAGATTTTTTTAAAAAGATCCACCACCTCGGCATCAGTTAGATCTAGAGCTATCCAGCGTCCAACACCATCTTCATCATTGCAACAAGGGGAGTGTTGCATAATCCTTTGCAATAAAGCTTATGTTGCAGATTTTTTTTCTTTACTATTTTTGCAATATGGGTGCTGTTGTGGAAGAAAATGTTGCAACGTAGATGATGTTGCAGAAAAATATCAGTAGTTTCCTTTGTCTTCAATTTTTTTTTCAACATGGGTGTTGTTGCAGAAGGCAATTTTGCAACACACATGATGTTGCAGAAAAAAATGCAGAAAGAGACATGTGTCACACAGGAGGAAGCTTGAACACTGTATATAAATTGCAAGAATATTGTAAAATAAATGCTTGATTTTTTTTAAAATGACATCAAAATATTGCATGAACATTTTATAATGCCTAAAACACTTTTTTAGTTACTATATTTTTTAATAACGCTAAAAACATTGATATACAATAAATATGTGTAATTACTTCATGGAGCATTTTTTAAATACATGATGAACACTTTTTAATAAATAATGATTTTTTACTTTCATTATGAACAATATTTTAAATGCACAATGAGTATATTTTTAATACATGTATATAAAACAAAAAGACAAAGAGAAAACATCAAGGCAACACGTACCTTGCACCAAACTAGCAATTACATACCACACACACATTAGTTCTTTTCTTAGAACATGCACGCCAGCTCGAGGTGTGCTAGCGAGCACCGGCGGAGCTTCCGCAAGGCCGAGTGGGCCATAGCCCGCCCATGACTAGAGCAAAAAAAAAGAGTTTATATGGCACTATACCCAGCCGGCCAGCCCACACCGATAGAGCTGGGCGCCTCGCAGCATCACCGTGAGCCGGGACCTCCTATTTTGCGAGCAGCCGCTCGGTGGGCCGGCTCATGATCGCGCATGGCACAACGCGCAAAAAGAATGCCAAAAAATACATCCCGAATGAGATTCAATGTCGCGCCGTCGTTCTTTCACACGAAGAGGCTAACCACTAGACGAGTTAACTGCTTATGAATGGTTGCTGCGGGAAATGTTTAAAGAATATAAACATAGACGCGAAATTTCTTGCACATCACACTGTACCGTTTATATTTTCTAATTATTTTAAAACATGTTCACCTATTACAGAAAAAGTTCACGAGCATGCAAAAAAATCAGCAAATTGAAAAAGTTCATGTATTCAAAAGAAAGTTCACAAATTCAAAAGAAGTTCATCGATTGTGAAAAAAGTTCATCGAATTTGAAAAAAGTTCATCGATTTTGAAAAAACGTTCATTGGTTTGAAAAAAAAAGTTCATCAATTTTGAAAAGAAGTCCATCAAATTTGAAAAAAGTTCATTGGTTTTTTAAAAAAAGTTCACCTTTCAGAAAGTACCCAAAACTGGATATTGTAGCGCGTGTACTATCTCAAATGTTATGGCTTATTTTGGTCTGAGGAAGTATATACGTGAACAGAAGGTGTGGTGACTATATCTATTGAATTAGTAATACATGCTCTAGAATTTGGAAAATATTGTGCTCTCTGGCCCGCCCAACTTCTTTTTTCAAGCTCCGCCACTGCTAGCGAGCCGTTGGAGAAAACCAATAGCAAGCATGCTCTGTGGACCATCTGATAATGTTTTCGTTCTGCTAATGAAATGAATCGTGTGCCAAACTAGTGATGAGCATTGCTAGATGGACGACAGTTCCGGCCGAAACCCGGACGACGCGCTATATCCAACCATCCATGGGCAAGTCTACACCGTAGCATACGGTTTGATTAGCCGTCAGGTGAGTGTCGTCCAGCCGAACATCGTCCGTGAAGTATTTCCGACTAGTGATAGTTATTGTAATAAGATTTCTCTTACTAGGTGGATGAGTCACCGGGTAGTCTAGTCAATAAACTCATGGAAAATGTAATTATGTTTTTGGTATTATCAATTACTCATCATCAAGGACATCAAGTTCCAGCCAAAAATGTGGTTCGCCAAACATGAAGTGGTAGTAGTATGTCATTGAGAGGCCAACTTTGCAGCACGTGAATTTGCGAACATCGGTAGTATGTGTATGGTGAATGATAGTGTGTCTTGGAACACTGATGTACCTCCCAAAGTGACTGCTTCTGCTTTGGGTGATTTGCACAAGGAGCGTTAATATATAAGGTTATGCTTTTCCAAAAAAAAATGATGACCTTCTCTAGAATTTTTTTTAATCTTATGTCACACAACTAAGGTAGCACCGTAATACATGCCTTAGGATAGTTTAGCGTTGCTGCCAAAGAGGACAACCAACAAAGGAACCTTACCAAAATCTGATCTACCAAGCGAGATATTCCAAATTCAACCGCTATTATCATATTTGGCGAGTTTTGTCTTGCCAAAACCAATAGAGGCCGATACTATTACCCGCTCAACGCTCGTGTCCGTTATCCGCAACAAAAAAAACGCTCGTGTCCGTTATCCGCAACAAAAAAAACGCTCGTGTCCGTTGCACAGCCCAACCCGATAACAAGCCCAAGAACGTCGACGTCCCCGGCGGGTCCCACACGCGAAGTTTTCCAGAAAATTCCCGCTTTCAATCAATCAGCCCCTCTTTTCCCGCGGCACGCAGACGTGTTCGCTCGCGACTCTTCGAAGCCTCCGAGGGGCGAAACCGTAAATTCCCCGCGAGCCAAACCGACCTACAGGCTACAGGCACAGCCCCGGGCCCGGCATATATATCCACGTCCTCCGACCTTATCAACAACCCACACCCACCCACCCATCCGCCATGATCTGAAAATTTACGAATCTCTCTCGGCGCGATCCGAAAATCCCCCAAAGTCCTCGCGCTTCCAGACCCAACCGCCGGTTTGAAAATTTTCCGAACCCGATCGGATCTAGCCGCCTCGCCCCCAGCCCGCCGCGAGCGCGCCGCTGCCCCACGGATCCGCCTCCCCTCCTCGCCGGCGTCGACCGATGGCGGTGCTCGGGCGGCCCACGAAGCGGGCGCGGCGCGGGCGGGTGCTGGCGGAGCCCTGCCTCCTCGACCTGCGGGCGTTCCCCGGCCGGAAGGAGCGGGCCGGCGCCGCGTCGTTCCGCGCCAGCGTGCGGGGGTTCCTGTCCCGGCACGCGTCGCCGGCGCCGCCGCCCGCGGAGTGGGAGCAGGGCGGCGTGCTGGGCGACGCCGGCGCGGTGTGGCAGGTAGGTTTCCGTGTAGGCGAGGAGGGCGAGGCCTCGGTCGTGGCCATGGATGTGGTCGAGGAGGACGTGCCCAGGGCCAGGCGCGTCCACTGTGACCACTGTACGGTTGCTGGTAAGTGCCTCAGTTATTCCGGCGTGCTCGAGTGTGTGTAAATTTCAGCATGCCCAGGTAGTCGTCTGGGGATTTCTGTTTTTTTTTTTTGAAAAGGTGGGAATTTCTTGTTTTGTGTATAGGTCTTTGTGTCAGCTATAGATTTATCTGGTTGGTAAAGAGTATGGAGTTCCTAGATTTGTGTTATTTATTAGCTTGGGATGCTGTAAAATCCGTGTAAATTCATGCTCTCATGAATTAGATTTGACTACCCCGACGGAGTAAAGGCTTTTAATATAGCATTATCCATTTTTCTTGAATCTCTCTGCGCTTGCAAGTCAAAAAAAAGTCAACAAAAAAGCCAACGGCAAAAAGGAGCAAAAAAAGAGCGAGAAAAAATGAAAGTGAGACAAAAAGAGATAAAAATAATAGGAATGAGAGGGAACAGAGGCTGTCAAAATGAACAGCCTATTCCTAATAGCCTCACTCTTTCAAGTTTAACACGTAATTCATTATAAATTGATGAACTACCTGTTCGGGAACTTAAAGCCACATCTCCTGACAAATAGATAATGGCATGACCATGACTGTTGAATTACATCCTGGAGCCAAATTGATGTCATTAATTTGTTCAACTCTGATAGGCTGGAGCAGGCACCCAGTTTGTGGGAAGAAGTTTCACTTCATAATTCGGAATGACAAAACGGCCAGCTGCAAAACCTGCCGGCGTTGTGGCCTGATGGTTCAATTGTTTGAGACAAGGTTGGTTTTATCACCAATGTTCAGTATTTGCAATCTAATAAGGCAACAATATCACTGCAAACAAATGTGACAATAATATCATTGGAAAAATGGTTGCAACACTTCAACTTCTGATGACAAATAAAATTACATGCTGAACTGTTATTTAATCAAATGATCAGGTGCCCGGCGTGCAGTCACGGTTCTGCGTTACCCCATGATGGATCTGAAGATTGGGACTATGCCCAGATTGACGATCCGCGGCATTTGCTACATGGCATAGTACATGAAAATGGGTTTGGCCATCTTGTACGAATTAACGGCCATGAAGGTGGCTCCAGCCTCTTGACAGGATACCAACTGATGGACTTTTGGGATCGTCTTTGCACATACCTAAGAGTCAGGTATAAAAGGCAGATTTACACATTTATGTGGAATAGGAACAGCCTACCTTTTTTGTAATTTGTTGGGAAATGATACTAACATAAGAGTACATGATTAATTTCAGAAAGGTTTCAGTGTTGGATGTCTCGAAGAAGTTTGAAGTTGACTACCGAGTTCTACATGCCATTGCCACTGGCTGTTCTTGGTACGGGCAGTGGGGATTCAAACTTGGAAGTGGGAGCTTCGGAATTACATCTGAAACCTACAGCAAAGCCACTGAAAACCTCTCCTCAGTATCACTCTCTCACTTCTTTCCGCCCTCCCGATATCCTCGAAACCAACTGCAGGATACCATTGCATTCTATCAATCGCTCTCAAAGCGCCCTCTCACAACATTCCGTAATCTGTTCCTCTATGTCTTGGGGCTTGCTGCTGGCAAGAGTGTGCATACCCACCTTGTGACAATGCACAAGAGGGAGCTAGCATATGATGCCAATTTCAAAGACGAAAACTGGGCTGATGAGAAAATAAAGCAAGCGATGGATGTTGCGCTGAAAGTTCTCCGTGCTGCAGATAGGTGGGTGGCTATGCGAACCCTAAAGGCAGCTACAGCTCATCCAATTGGTTCACCACAGCTGGTCGATTACTGCCTCAAGACCATTGGTGGTACAAGAACCTATGATGGGATGGTTGTTGTAGTTCGATGCAACAGTGAGACAAACACAATAGAGTATAGGTTCGTGACTCAGATATTGGTTGTGACTTGCATAACTAGCCTAGTTCTTGTTTCTATGATCAAAAGGCTAACTGTTCTTTTACTCATTGCAGGCTCACAAATGAAATCTTGCCGCCAAAGAATGCGAGCATGCCAACTCGGGAACACCTTTTCCGTGACATCAAGTTCCTCTATGATACGCTCCTCAACCCTCATACAATGCAACCTTATAAGCCAGAACATATTCATGAACATGCCAACAGATCTGCGATGGTCCTTTTGGACTGCAAACAATTCATCAAGCATTATGACATGGAAGAGGATTTCTTACCTCAAAACCAATCTGTGCTGCACATCTGGTGCCAAGTGGAGCTATTGGATCAGGTTGGTGATCCACCCAGCCTCCCAGCAGAACTTTTAACACTTCCGCAAACAGCTACTGTTGCTGATCTGAAGATGGAGGCTGCGAGAACATTCCAAAGTATCTACTTGATGCTACAAAGCTTTGTAGCAAACCAGCTTCTTGATTGTCCAACTGCAGAGGACACAACTCAAGTCAAGCTCTTATTTGGAGCAAAAGGGACTGTCAGCATCCAAGGCAAGTGTGTTGGAGGTGAGCGCAGGGTTGCAATTTATCGGATGGAGAGGGGTGTAGAAAAATGGACAGTTAATTGTTCATGTGGAGCGAAGGATGATGATGGTGAGAGGATGCTATCTTGTGACTCATGCCATGTGTGGCAGCACACTAGGTGTGTTGGAATTAGTGATTTTGTTCAGGTGCCGAAGAGATTTGTGTGTGCATCTTGTAAATTACTCCACAAGTCTAAGATGTATAGTAGTTTCCCTAACAAAAGATGTAAGACTGGCTCTTTTAGTCATGCCAGTAGTGGGTTGTGGAGGCCCAACATCAGTTAACATGTACATATCGACAACAATGAGTTCCTAATATGACAGATGCAAGTTTTGCATGACTACTATGTACTGAAATATATATGATGTCTGGTTTGTATGAGGTTAATCATTCAGGGTTCATGATTCATGAGCAAACCAGCATGAAGTTTTAGTGTATATTCCAGCAGACCTTGAGCATGGGTCGGTGACTTGCTTTGTTCTCTGGCCACCAACATCTTCTAAATGGCACTGAAAAATAAGCGGAAACTGTTTTAAAACCTGAGATAAAGTATGTTTGCACAGTTGTATACATTGCTGTGATATTATAAGCTATAAATCTTTTATCACACAACAAAAGCGAAGGAGTGTATCCAGTCCAGACTCCTGTTTCAAAACAAGAGAAAATAAAATCTCATCAAAATATGTCAATGTTGTTTCAAAACAGGAGTGTATACAGTGACTTGACATTAATACATTGATCAAAAAGACAAAAAATAGTGAAAGAGCATGCTGCGACCAAATTCCAAGTTGCAGCAACACTTACTATAGCCTAACAATTAGCAAAATAATAAGGTGGATACTGGGGACAATTCCTAGATTTTTGCGTCATGATTTAATATTTATAAGTACGTGCTTATAACAGTGAAATCCAGTAATAAGTCACTGTATGCTACTGCTAAGCTCCACTTATTAGAGTTCTAGGTATATAACCTAAATAAAATATGATGGCCGTGCATAGCGCCAGTCCGATCTGCACAACAGTGAATATCATATGCATAAATTACCTAACCAAAATAACAATAAAAAAAGATATTGAACCCTACACACTTTGGTCCATCAGAAACAGTCCAGGCATTGTTGGCTTGATGCCGATACATTACACACTAATAAAAATAAGAAATTATGCAAAGATTCCGAGGTTCGTTTGACATCAAAACAGAAATACCCAATATGAGTTGGAAACCATTTTTTTCATACATGGAAAGAAACAAGGCAAGTGAAGAAACAATATCATTTATAATTGCAAGAGGACAATTGGAGTGTAGCAAATTAAGGACAAGCTCAGGATGCTAAATTCTAGAAACCAAAACTCTCGCCCTTCCCAAATTAATTGAAGTTCTAGGTTTGTCTAAGTCAAACTTATTTAAGTTTGACCAAGTCTATAGAAAAATATGCTTAGATCTACAATACCAAATATATATAAAACGGAAATACATTTTGTGAAAAATACCAAGAAGCCGGATTCAGTTCAGTCCCGTTTTCAAGATCCGGTTCAGTGTAATGAAACTAATTTGGTGTTGTAGGTCTTGATATATTTTTCTTATAGACTTCGTCAAATTTGAATAAGGACAAAGCTAGAACTTCAAAGTAATCCACAATAGACAAACTGAAGCATACTAAATGAAAGACAAGCTCTTGCATGCTACACCTTAGTTTTAGAATAGACAAACAGGCACGTTCTAACTTCTAAGGGAAAACATGGTTAGATAGATGATTACAACTTGCACATGAAAGAACAGGGGTAACTATTGTTAACAGAAAACAGCCAACAAATATATTGCGCTTTATGAGGTTACAGAGTACAAACTTAACTTGAAAATGACAGTGTTCAAAATAGACAATGAAAAATTCATCAGTACTGAACATAATTAACAGAAGTTATTTTGAGGGTACATAAGAATATTCATGGAACAAACAACATGAAGATACATATAGCTGCAATCTTAAACAAAAATCCAAGCACATTTGTCTGTAAAAAGCTAACAAACTCTGTGATACTTCCAGCTAATATGTTCAGAGAAACAGGAGCATGAGAAAAAATAACAGAAACTATATGATTTAACTGGTTTCAAAACATGAAGTCGTAAAAGCTCTTGTTTATGACTTTGCGTCCATTGATAATGAAGAATCAGAGTAGTGAGAAAGACTGTAAATGTTCTGAAAATTAAAAGAAAAGAGAGATTGCATGTTCATCTTAGCTGCAGTGCTGATCGTGAGAAGTACATCCTATACGTTTTACCAAGGGAAAAATAGGGATAACAGAAAGTCACTGTTGTCACTGTTCTAGTGAAGAATTTCATGCTATCTACCTTCTTGGTTTACCCCCTAGTGCTTCGATTCATATGCAATTACACAACTGATCAGTGAAAGACTAGCAAAATATTTCTTTTCGAATGGATACTGCTCAACTACAACAGGAGGTTAGTACCTCCCAAACTAGATAAGGCATGTGACACAATTTCATCCGAACTATCAAACAGGTTTTGCAAGCGGCAGTCTTCACTCTAAGAAACTAGATGGAGTCATTTTTAAAGTGGACTTTGAGAAAGCGTACGACAAAGTTAAGTGGCCTTTCCTGCAACAAGCTCTGCGTATGAAAGGGTTCGACGAGGGCTGGAGGAGCCAGATTGAATCGTTTACGCAGAAGGGTAGTGTTGGTATTAAAGTGAATGACGACATTGGTCATTACTTCCAGACACACAAGGGCTTGCGGCAAGGTGATCCGATGTCCCCTATTCTGTTCAACATAGTGGTGGACATGTTGGCAGTTCTGATAGGGAGAGCCAAGGAGGCAGGCCAAGTTGGAGGCTTGGTGCCTCATTTAGTGAATGGAGGTATTTCCATCCTGCAGTACGCTGATGACACTATCATCTTCATGGAGCATGACTTGGTAAAAGCAAGAAATATGAAGCTGTTGCTTTGTTTGTTTGAGCAATTGAGTGGGCTCAAAATTAACTTCCATAAAAGTGAGTTGTTCTGCTTTGGTAGAGCCAAAGAGGAACAAGAAGCCTATAAACAATTGTTTGGGTGTGGTTTGGGGGAGTTACCATTCACATACCTAGGGATTCCAATACATCACCGTAGGCTTACGAACAATGAATGGAAGTGTATTGAAGATTGATTTGAGAAAAAGCTAAGCTGTTGGAAGGGTAAGCTAATGTCATATGGAGGCCGGTTAATTCTTATTAATTCGGCGTTGACGAGTATGCCCATGTTCCTTTTGTCTTTTTTTGAAGTACCGGTTGGGGTAAGGAAAAGACTGGACTTCTATCGATCGCGGTTCTTTTGGCAGGGAGATGAGCTAAAAAGAAAATACCGGTTAGCGAAGTGGGATATCATTTGTAGGCCGAAAGACCAAGGGGGTATGGGGATTGAAAATCTCGAGGTCAAGAACCGATGCCTTCTTAGTAAGTGGTTATGGAAGTTAGCTTCAGGAACTGAAGCCACTTGGGCTCAAATCCTTCGTAATAAGTATCTTCAAACCAAAACTTTGTCTCAGGTCACGGTTAGACCGACTGATTCACCCTTTTGGAAAGGGCTAATGAAAGTTAAGCTTTCATTCTTTCAGAGGGCAAAGCATGTTGTTGGAAATGGTGCCAGCACAAGATTCTGGGAGGATTGTTGGCTCGGTGATACGCCCCTTGCAATCCAGTATCCGGCGTTGTATCGTGTTGTACAAAGGCGTGATGCTCTGGTTGCAACAGTCTTTCGTTCCATTCCACTTAATATTCAATTTAGAAGATCGTTAGTGGGCAATCGTTGGGAACAGTGGCTGCATCTAGTTAGGAGACTGATGCAGGTCCAGCTTTCACAACAACCTGATAAACTGCGCTGGAATCTCACTAGGTCGGGGGAATTCACAGTTAAATCCATGTATGTTGCTGTTATCAACTCCAGCTCGATTCCTACTTCCAAGCATGTGTGGGATGTCAAAGTTCCTTTGAAGATTAAGGTGTTTATGTGGTTTCTTCATAAACAAGTCATCTTAACAAAGGATAATTTAAAAAAGCGCAATTGGACAGGTCCTACTAGGTGTAGTTTCTGTGATCAGGGTGAAACCATTAAGCATTTATTCCTTGAGTGCCCACTAGCTAGAATTCTTTGGACAACTGTTCATGTTGCTTTCAATATTACTCCACCAAATTCGGTGAATATGATGTTTGGAGCTTGGCTTAATAGGGTAGAGCCCGGGTTAGCTAAACATATTCGCGTGGGGGTGTGCGCCTTAGTGTGGGCACTGTGGAATTGCAGAAATGATCTTGTTTTTAACAGAACAACAAAAACTCATGTTTTGCAGGTTATCTTCAGAGCCACGGCACTTATCCGTTCCTGGTCGCTACTCACTCCGACGGAGGCCAGGGAGCGTTTGGTTACTGGTGCTATCCGATGGGAGACGGTAGCTCGGGATATCTTCAGCCGGTTTGGATGGCGGTCATGTAATAGGATAGGCAATTAGTTTACCTGTCTTTTGTTGAGCCAATCGGCTGTGGTTTATCCTTTGTTGGGCTAGCTTATGTATCTAGCCTTTGGGTTCTGTGTGAGCCTTTTCGTTTTCTTTTTAGTTTGCTACTACTCAGACTTCGAGACTTTGTGGATGTTTTATTATTAATAAGATGGCCGTATGCATCATGCTGATGCAGAGGCCGGGGATCCCCCTTTTCGAAAAAAAAAGTCGTGTTTTCAACAAGAAAGGCAGAAAACTAAAACATCCGTGACAGAAGTTTCATTTCTCAATATATATGTACCAACACATTAATGATTAATAAAAGTACAGATAGACTCCTCAAAATACTTGGGCCAGATGCTGCACCAGTGATATAGAATGATCAAGGTATAGTGCCACAAGGTTTTACCTAATCTAATTTTCCACCCTTCCCTCTGTTTCAAACCTACACTTGCTAACCTAGCAGCAACTGTGGAGTTTTGCAGTATGCTGGTTTTACTTACATGAACAAATTTTATGTTGGGAGCAGGGAGTATCCAAGAGGTGTGATGCTTCCAGCTAATTGTACATGCCAGAAAAAATATGGTTGATTCTAGAGCTAAGTTGATACTCCGAGAGGTGTTCTACGCATGGGAGCTTATCAGCTACTCAGTTCATCTACCGTGTGGATTTTGATCTCAACAATTCATTTAAATCAAACATAGTATGCAGTTCCCAAACAGAATGTACTCAAGAGTCCAAAAGCGAAGATCAGAGGCAGATTGTTGAATTGGGAACATACTGCACATGAGAATGTCATGGCACCACGAACTCTGTTGGGAAACAAGAAGCTAATTCCAAAACAATAAAAATGAAGAATTTGTATAGCTAGACCTATATGGACTGACATAGGATAGACTGAATACATAATTCTGCTAGTGCTGAGACAATCAAGTGGTACTTCAATGCCAATAATTTCCAGATTTTGAACCAACTCTAAACCACAGCAACGAAAACTCAATAACTTCAGCTCAAGAGCTAAACTCATTAACGAAATATGAAGAATAAAAATAGAGAATCATAAAAAGAACACATCTGATAATCATAAAGCAAGGTAACAATCCTAAAAGACCGATTCTGCATACACTGTTCGGGGAAAAGAGAACATTGAAGCAGTTGGGTAAGATTTTCTTTTAGCATAGTACACCTAGCTGACCACAAGGAAATTTGACGAATAAAAATAGAGAATCATAAAGAGAACACATCTAATAATCATAAAGCAAGGCAACAATCCCAAAAGACCGATTCTGCATACAGTGTCCGGGGGGAAGAGAACACTGGAGCCGTTGGCAAAGAATATTTTTTTAGCATATAGTACACCTAGATGATCACAAGGAAGAAGTAATCGAGCATGAGAATATAAAGCTACACACATCTCAATGACATCATTTACTCAAACTGGGAACACAACCTAGGTTTTTGCGGCAATTAAACTGCTCCACGACTAAGTACAAGCAAATTCCCGCATTACAGATATGGCTTGAGCTGTTGGCTAATCTTATCATGAGTATAGCCCATACATAAGGACCAATCTTGGCATCATAATTGACAAATACAAATGCCCTAAATACCTATAATCACCGAGATGAACACGAAATCATGATTAATAGGCTACTTAAGCAATTAATTTAGAGGACCAGCACTACGGCCCTGTTACAGACGGCAATTCCTCTGCAATATCTTGCATAGAGCACAATACATCAACAGAGTAAACCGAAAGCTTACGCATTCCTTGGGGACGACCAACTCGTGGAGACAGGAACAACCGAGAATCGCAGACGACGCCTGAAAACCTAACCCCAGTCCCCAGAGCAAGTCCTCCACGGGAAAGACCAGCACACAGCAACGATTAAGCCGCGCACAAGATAATCCGCGAGTGGATTGACGGAGAAGGGAGGGGGAGCCCAAACCTTGGCCTGCCGGAGCGTCGATCGTTCAGGGCGGAGGTGCGAAGAGAGGAAACCGGGAGGGGGATTTCAAGTTTGTTCATCGTTTGGTTTGGCTTTTAGTTGGGGAAATACGGTCTGCCGTGAAGGGCGAACTTCTGGAGGATATTTTACAGTCGGCGTTGCGTTCCTGATCCAAAGTCGGACACTCGGACCAAGTCAAAATACGTCTGTGGTAATTTGTACTGGTATATACTTTCTCCGTATTTTTAGTTCGTACATTATATTTGTCTTAATACATTTTACGAAGTTTGTCTTAAATTTATATAGAAAACACATCATCGCTAGATTTATATTCCTAAAAAACATCATTAGATTTATGATACTTTCATATTGTATTATTTGATATTCACTTCTTCGCCACAATCACTTAAACACATTAACGATAATAATCTCTTCATACCCCTTCATCATTAAAGGTAGGATGCTTTTTTCTAAAAAAATAAAAAGCATCGCCCACCCGACCTCAATGGTATGCGTGGTGTGTATGTATGCATGTACACCCACACAGCCGTATCGTACGTATGTGTCGTGGTGTATGGGCGACCGCGGGCAATCAATCGGTCAACCACGTCACGTGGCCTGGCATATGGACAACCTCACCGGTATGCGGTGCCGGTAGTAGAGAAAACAATAACAATTCATTTAGAATAAAAAAACTTGGCAGTATTAAAGTTGATAGTGTATGTTATGAAGATACCATTAGATTGGCGTCATCCAACAACCAATATTTAAAGTTATTTCACATTACTACATAGTGATAGTATTATTATTCATCATCTAAGGTGCAGAATAAGTTATTCTTCATCCGAGGTAATCTTATGATCGCTTCCTAAATAAATTACATTTAGAATATAAATAGTTACATGCATTTTAATTTAATATGTAAAATTTGGTATAAAAAATATAAGTTATAAGACCAGAAAAATCACATTTTATATATCTTTTACACTATATTTTTACATTCATAATTTTACGATGAGTACATATTTTTTTACGTTCTCATTTTATGTATGAAATAAGACAAAATTTACAAAACGTAAAAATACGATGCACTAATGTCAAAATAGAGAGAGGGTATATATATATGTATATGTATATATATATATATGTATGTATATATATAGTATTACTATTCATCATCCAGGGTGCATAATAAGTTATTCTTCACCCGAGGTAATCTTACGATCATTTCATAATTAAATTACGTTTAGAATTCAAATAGTTACATTCCTATTGATTCACTACGTAAAATTTGACATAAGAAAATAAAAATATAGGTCATAAGACAAGAAAATTTATAGTTTATGTGTATTTTAGACTATGTTTTTACGTTTGTAATTTTACATAACATAAAATATTTTTTACGGTGATTATATATTTTCTTACGGTCTCTTTTTACGTCGGAAATAAGACAAAACTTACAGAATGTAAAATTATGGTGCATTGATGATAAAATAGAGGGGGGTGAAGAATAACTATTCCTCAACCAGGATGACGAATAGCGCGACCCTATATATAGGGAAAAGCAAACCTATGAAGCTTCACTAGGGCGGATGCAATCACGAGCGCTCGTTGGTGTTGGGATCTGATCCCTCCTCTTACCTCATTTGATTTTTCCTGGATTTATTCATTTGATGTTCTTTTCCTCTTATAGCGAAAGGTGGACCACCCCGCATGCAAGGGAAGGGAACGGGGGCAGGCTCTAGCCTGTCGCTGTTGCAGTGCAGCAGACAGGACCACAGCGCCAAAAGCAAATGGTTCCTCCACGGATACAGGAGAACTGTTCCGGAAGGTTTGAACCTTTTCTTTTCGATGGCATGGTTCTACCTTTTTTCTTACACATGCGTCGTTTTTTTGTCATTTAGCTGCTGCGCACCGGGGTCCCAGCCCTCTCCTGCACGCCGATTCTCCCCGTCATTTGTTTTTTCAATAGCGAGATACATGCACGACAACGCCATGGAGAACATGCAGGCTCATGTGGTGCATGGCGTCCCGTCAGAACAGAAATTAAGCCGAGTACGAACACGTCCCTGATGGTCCTACCTCCATGTGGGCATGCGGATTGCTGGGTGATGCCCGTATCACTTATAACGTACCGTACGGCCGAACAGGATGAGCCCCTGTGCATGCGGCTGCATGCATGTGATGCTTCAAGTCAAAAGGCGCCCAACGCGCTGCTCGCGCCCATGCCCCTTGGGCCTGCCGCCGCACGTGCCTCCCTGCTCGCACCAGGCCGGGTTTTCGATCTCTTCGCCATGCCGTTTCTAGACTCGCAGATGCTGAGAGTCAAAGACCACCATTCCATTCATCAGCAGGCACCACACCCTTCTCTTTCCCCACACACGCGCATGCGCCCTTCCAAAGCACTCATGGCCGCAATCAAGCCACCCCCCACAAGTGATGGCGAGGAATCCACTACCAAAGTTCTTCGCTTAGGCGAGCTTGTAGAGCAGGTGCTTCTCCGTCTTGATGACTTGAAGAGCCTTCTGCGGTCTAGCACGGTGTTGGGGGAGTGGCTAAGCTTGCATCAACCAAGGCTTTCCGTCAGCAGTTCATGGCAACCCGCGACCCGCCTTTGCTTGGGATCATACTGTAGTTCACCGTGGTTGACACTGACTGGAGGTACCTGGAGTTCGTCCCCGTGGCGGGCTGGACCATGCCTTAGCTCCAAAGGCGTCAGAAGCCGCACGTTTGGGTCGGTCCGTTGGAGTTGCTCTTAGGATTTAAAGGGATTGGGTTCAGACTTCCCATGCGGCATGGTTTAGGAAACCCTAATCCTTCCTGTCGTACAGTTCCAGAACGCCACGAAGCTGTATCCGACTTGGCCACGGCGGGATCGACCGGACCCTCGGAGTCACGCGATCGCAGGGCGGACGTAGCCGCTGCAGGTCCGGTACCTTGCCTGGGCTGGGGCACGGACGAAGGGCCACACTTGGCCGGGGCGGCGCCCGGCGGTGGTGGCGGCGGGGCAATCGCCCACTGATCGCCCTGGGTAGGAAACCCTAGCATAACGTTTCAGCTTGGTCCCGTCTCCACCTTAAAAGCCGACGTGTTAAACCCTCGCCCAGTCCCCCTCTCTTTTAGTTTATAGGGCGTGCGCGTATCCCTAGGTCATCAATTTGACCAACCTAATACAAGTTATATATTACAAAAAACATACCAATATAAACTTTAGATGTTCTATTTTTAAAAGGTATAACTTTTTGTTATATAGTTTATATTAGGGTGATAAAATTGACAACCTAGATATACGCGTAGTACTTGTAAACTGAAACGGAGGGAGTCCTGTTTTTGACAAAGTCTTCAATGCAAACATAGCATCACGTCCATTCTTCCGTGCGTTTCACTCACCTGACCCCAGGACACATGTCCCAAACTTGCATGCGGGCGCATTTTAAAAACCGTTGGCACGCGGATGGACGGGCGTGGCACTGTGGCAGTAGCCCCCATGGCCCATGCATGCCCACAGTCATGCATGGCTCACGTGAGTGTCCGTCGGGTCGGGCGGCATCACACGCAAGTGTTTAATGGGCTGTTGCAGTGACCAGTTGAAGTGACTCGACATGGCCCTGCAGAGCTAGGTGGGAGTAGCTCTTTTGCTTCTTGGAAGTTGAAGGCTGGCAGTTGGAGGTTTAATTGCTTCTGACTGTTGGCATGGGCTCCTTTTTATTCTCCACGGAGCACTTGCTGGTACTTGCTGCATTATTGGCTTCACTGGCGGAGCTTCCGCAAGGCCGAGTGGGCCATGGCCCGCCCATGACTAGAGCAAAAAAAAGAGAGTTTATATGGCACTGTACCCAGCCGGCCAGCCCACACCGATAGAGCTGGGCGCCTCGCAGCCTCACCGCGAGCCGGGACCTCCTATTTTGCGAGCAGCCGCTCGGTGGGCCGGCTCACGATCGCGCATGGCACAACGCGCAAAAAGAATGCCAAAAAATACATCCCGAGTGAGATTCGATGTCGCGCCGTCGTTCTTTCACACGAAGAGGCTAACCACTAGACGAGTTAACTGCTTATGAATGGTTGCTGCGCGAAATGTTTAAAGAATATAAACATAGACGCAAAATTTCTTGCACATCACACTGTACCGTTTATATTTTCTAATTATTTTAAAACATGTTCACCTATTACAGAAAAAGTTCACGAGCATGCAAAAAAATCACCAAATTGAAAAAGTTCATGTATTCAAAAGAAAGTTCACAAATTCAAAAGAAGTTCATCGATTGTGAAAAAAGTTCATCGAATTTGAAAAAAGTTCATCGATTTTGAAAAAACGTTCATTGGTTTGAAAAAAAAGTTCATCAATTTTGAAAAGAAGTCCATCAAATTTGAAAAAAGTTCATTGGTTTTGAAAAAAAAGTTCACCTTTCAGAAAGTACCCAAAACTGGATATTGTAGCGCATGTACTATCTCAAATGTTATGGCTTATTTTGGTCTGAGGAAGTATATACGTGAACAGAAGGTGTGGTGACTATATCTATTGAATTAGTAATACATGCTCTAGAATTTGGAAAATATTGTGCTCTCCGGCCCGCCCAACTTCTTTTTTCAAGCTCCGCCACTGGTTGGCTTGTTGCCCGGAGTGACTGGAATGCCGGATGCACTCTGGCTCTAGAGCAGCAGCAATCCTGGTGCAGGCATCTTTGAAAAGCCAGGTATCACTGCCTTTCTTCAAGATTGTTCATCTCTGCTGCGCCAAAGCATATACTCCATTTCAAGATATATATTTTTGCCTTTCTTCAAGGTTTTTCTCAACACAGACATGTTTTTTAATACATTTTCAAGACCGATATGAATGATTACCAGCATACGTAATCAGCAGCTTTGAGGTTTTCTCTCTCAATCGCCATTTGTATCCCTTGGAGCTTCTTTGCAAATGTAAGGTGTTTCCTCTGCCATGCGTCCTACTCATCCCTTTTACTCTAAAAACTAAAATCTGAGTTGTTGTTTTTTGGAGGAAAAAAAACCTGAGTTGTTGAATGTCAGCATATAAAAAGCATATTTACTTGCTTTGATTTGTTCGATCGTTTACTGGTGTTTCTACTTTCGCACCTGAGTCTACTTGCTGTCTCTCCTTGCTGCAGAAACATTCTGTGCATATTTACAGTTTTTAGCTCTGTACTATTTACAATTTTTCAATAGGAAGATTCTGTGCATATATATTTTTGGGGTTTGAAGGTAGAATAAACAAGAATGTGTGAAGAGTGACATAACACAAGAGCAATCTTACTCTCTAGGAGGGAGAAATTACCCCCGTCAGACTGACATTAGAGTTTGATTTTTCATTGCTTTGTTGAATGTGCAACTGACATTAGCTGCAAATTTCAGTTCACGGGACTGGATTAGCAGCATCCCAGATGGAGAAACTTTGTGACTGTTGCAAGAGATATGCAGACCATTTGGATGAAAAGATGAAGTGTTTCCGCAGGCACATGGGTGCTGATTTTAGACACGGCATGGTAAGTCTGTTCACAGTTTAACATGCAGGGTTGGTTAGGTTTGTGATGGATAGTTGCCTACCAGTTGGATAAACTTGATGGCAGTTCAGTTGTTGTTAAACAAATAGAAAGAAGTGAATAGATTCTGAAGCTAATCATGCGTTGTGCCATTGTTAATAAGTTTTGTAGCTAAACTCATGGATTCCAGTCCAGCAGTTATTCCTGTAAGGCTGAAACGTTGTAGCAAATGAACTTCAAGGCTCAAGATGACAATTAAAATTGGAGTGGTGCTTTTTACCGAAGCTAATCATGCGTCTTACCATTGTGAAGCTTTTGTTAATATTAAATATTAGTCATGTAATCAAGCTCTATTTATCTTTTGTTCACCGCTAACATGCAGGGTTAGTTAGGTTTGTGCTGAATAGTTGCCTACTACTCCCTCCGTTCCTAAATATAAGTCTTTTTAGAGATTCTAATATGGACTACATGTGGATGTATGTAAACATACTTTAGAGTGTAGATTCATTCATTTTGCTTCGTATGTAGTTTATATTAGAATCTCTAAAAAGATTTATATTTAGGAACGGAGGGAGTAATATTTTTCTTTTTTTTTTGACACTGATAGTTGCCTACTAGTTGGTTGAACTAATGGCAGTTCTGCTGTTAAACAAATAGAAAGAAGTGAATAGATACTGAACATATTGCTAATGAGCAAAATCTGTAGTTAAACTTATTGGTTCCAGTGTCCAGCAGTTATTATTCCTGTAAGGCAGAAACATTGCAGCAAAAGAACTTTAAACCTCAAGATGACGATCAACATTGTGTGTTTTCTAATTTCAAAGTTAATCATGCATCGTTTCATCGTGAACTTTTGATTAATATTAATCATGTAATCAAGCTTCATTTATTAATCTATTTCCTGACTAGTCTATTAGAACATAGTTCTCACACTGCATCTTTATCGTATTTTTCGCTGCAGTCATCACTGTCGGAAACTATGAAATTATTGTGTTTATACTTCATACCAACATGTTTACATATTTTTTTCTTCAGATCATACCAAAGAAGTTCATAGATAATTTCGGAGGAAAGATCTCAAGAACCATCGAACTAGAATCTTCTAATGGTAATATGTATGTCTTTGAAGTTTCCAAGCTTATGGGTAATACAGTCATCCACCGTGGATGGCAGGCATTTATAGATGAACTTCACATAATAGAGAATGATTCACTGCTGTTTCGTCACATTGAGAAATCCCGTTTTGAGGTTCTGGTCCTTGATTCTGATGATTGCGAAAAGGTTTTTTTCTGCCCTGGCATCAACATTGCTTGTAATGCTGAAGAAAGAGGTGTGGATTCTGTTAATATTTCAAATGGCTCCCGTGATAATGCCACAAGATCATCAGGAAGCAAAAGGTTTGCTACGTGTGGAAGGGGTAACTCAAGCCATCCTAGAAAAGCAGCGAAGACAGCCTTAAATTACTCCTCACCTGAGAATTCAGGTTGCCTTTTGATTCTCTTCTGCACTGACGTTCTCTCAGTTATCTGTTCACATGACATTTTATATTATAACTATATTGCCGTCGTTTTCACTGTTGAGATTATGTACAGGAGAAGACACTGAGAACGAAAATACAGACACAATATACTCATCGTCTGAGGATTCAGGTTACATTCTGATCATTTTTCTGCATTAACATTACTTCCTGAATTATGTGTACACAATAGAACTTATATTATATCCTATTGTCACCGTTTTCACCATCGAGACTATGTACAGGAGAAGAAACTGAGCCTGCAAATACAGACATAGAATACTCCTCATCTAGGGATTCAGGTTATATTTTGATTCTGTTCTGCATTAGCATTACTTTCTGAATTACGTGTTGAAAATACATTCTCTATTAGATTTTATTATTGACGTTTTCACTGTTGACATCTGTACAGAAGAAGGCACTGAGGACATTCCTTCGGAACACGAATCATATTTTGAGCTAGATGATGGCCACACACCTTCACGGCAAGATTATGTCTTAGCTCGGGGAAGAACTCTATCCAGAGTACAGGATGAGAAAGTAACTACGCTTATCCAGGATGTTGGAGCTGAAATTCCTGTGTTCGTGGCTGTCATGAAGCCGAGCTATGTCAAGTCACAAACTTCTGCTCTTGTATGTTTTACTGTCCTCTTTCAAGTCACAAACTTCTGCTCTTGTATGTTTTACTGTCCTCTTTTGCCAAAGTTGTCGTTCATAATGTTAAAATACTTAATTTTTAGATTTCTGTATGAGCATTTTGGTCCATTGCATATTTGATATAATTGTGCTTTTATATTGATTGCATGAAGAAAAAGGAAAGTGAATCACTGATAATTATTTGAATTCAGTAAAATGAAGACAGTTCTATTTTCAGATACTAAAATATATTGTATATTGTAGCATCTAGCCGGGGAACATTGTGCATCTTTAAGTTAGATATGCATGAAATGCAGTTATCGAAGTTCTACAAGATAGATGTTTAAGTTATCATGTACAGGTAAGCAATGTGTTCAGATTGTCTTGTAAAGTTGGTAATGTGTTGGAACTAGCATCACATTTTTTCTGAGAGCATAAATGATCTAGGATATGCAGTCAACTTACTTGACAAATCATGTGCTTCAATGGAAAATTTCTGTGCAAATAGAACACTTTACATCAGGCTGGAGTTGCTCTCTGTATGAACTGATCCCAGCCTAATCATATTTGTTGATCTTGTCACTGATACTGTGCCATCTGGAATTAGGTCATTCCCAAAGGTTATGCAGTTGAACACTTACCATCTAAAAGTCAAACTGTGACACTGCAGCGCCCCGGCAAGAGCAAGAAGTGGCATCCCAGATTTTACATTAGGAAAGATACACACGGGTCCATCCTTTGTGGGCCTGGTTGGTTAGAGTTTGTTTGCGACACCCGAGTACAGGTGGGAGATATCTGCATCTTTGAAAGAATGAAGGGCACTGGGAGAACATTCTCACTTAGAGTACATCTACTTCGCAAATCAATGCTGCATTCCGGTGGAAGCGGAACTGGTCCTAAAAGAGTAAGCTCAACTCATGGCAAAACAAGGGTTAATTCAGCTACCCCTAAAAGAGCATGCATAACTGATGGTAGAACCAGGGCAAAGGCAACTTCGACAACCTGTGTTAGGAAGGAACCAGGTGATGGTACATCAAGATGCCCTCGGTAGGCTGAAACAAATTGGTACACTTCCAGTTCTCTCTTTTCTGATTCGTTTTAGAAATGTTTCCAGGAGGAAATGCGCCTTATTCGGTTCGCAGCCATGGTCACGAAGCACGTCAGGGACCTGTCGAGTCCGATAAATCAAGAGGCCCTCGGAAACGTCCCTACGTAATATCATCCACTGCATGCCTGACCAGGGAGCAGGAGATGAATGTCGACAAGAGAGCTCGCGCCCTTCAGTCTAAAGTTCCGATTTACGTGTCGATAATGAACAAGAGCAGTGTTGGCAACAGCCTGTACACCGTAGTACGTCGGCATCTTTTCTGAGCGCATTTCAGCTGTCAATCAGATTTAGTAGTAGTTATTCGCTGTATGTATTCTTGAACCTGGTAATGTTTCAGCTAGCCTGCTGTCTTAATGCAACATTTTGTGTCTGGAAACAGAACATTTGCAGGGAGTATGCTGCTGAGTATCTCGCAGCTGGAGAGCAGACTGTGACCCTCGTGACGGCAGAGATGAGCAAGGCATGGGAAGTCAAGGTGCACCCCCGCGCAAAGGTTCTCACGAGAGGTTGGCACAAGTTTGCCCGCGACAAACACCTGAAAGTCCAAGACATCTGCCTGTTCCAGCTGTTGACAGACCAGAGGAAGCTTACCATGATGGTCGACATCATTCGTCACCATGAGAACCAGTAGTTTTAGCTTTCCAGCACATGAGAGTGAACCTCTGATGGCTGTTCGGCTGGTATTTTGCGTGTTTCTGTAATCTATAGACCATGTGGTTGTGTGGCTACTTTCAGAAGTAACGGAGAAACCAATTGGAATTTCCTATTAGAATCGTAGTAGCTGGGTAATTCAGGGAGTTATCTGATGTTAGGCTGGGTTACTGGATCGATGAAAAATCGTTTTCTACTAGCTGTGGCTGCTAGTTATTGCAATTTCCTGTTAGAAGCCAAGTTTCATTCTTTCTTTCCCCTGTGTTTCTATATATCAAGCAGAAATACATAATGAAGGTATGAAGGGATGAAGTGAACCACTTGGAATCCATCTAATAGAAAGAACTGGAGGTGCAAGGTTCTAACCACATTCAGTCATTCTCTAATCACTTGGAAGAGAACCAGAGGAGGATCGAACTCTTACTACAAAACTTGGAAGATTCGAGTAGATGAGAACTAGGAACATTTAGGACAGAACTATAGATACATTTATCTTTTTGCATGCGGCGATGTATTTCGTAGCTATTGCTGGGTAGTTGCACCATCAACCTTATGTTGCATCAAAGAAAAAATAAAGAAATGAACTAAAATAACCAAAAGCAGCTCAAATCCTTTATGGGGACAAAATGAAAAATAGGAGAGAAATCAGGGATCATAGAAATACAAAATATGAAGCTTGTAATTTTGAAGTCATGTGAATATAACAGCGCAAATCATGACTTTAAGACATGTTCAAGAAGGAAAATGTTGGGCAACTTATGAAGGATATTCTGAACTCTGAAACCTTTCTAAGAATTTGGGGAGGTTTATCCCAATTTTGTAAGTGAAAATTAGGTATCATACATCAAAAAAGGTATTCAAAGATCAAGCCATTCCACAGCTTTTTCAATCTAAACTTATAACTTTTGCATACACCTATATGTACTGCAATTATTAGTTCGTACATTTGACCGTGCATAAACTTTAACTACTACAACTCCCAACAGAAAAATGAAACATTTGCTTAGTCAAGATGGAGAGACTAAAACAATTACATTTGCTTACCAGGAACTAATAGGACACCCTGTAGATCAGTTACACATGAGAAGATAGATAAGTGTCCTTGTCAACACACAGCATCATATAAAACAAATGGCTACATACAGTGTAGTGCTTGGATAATAAGTTTAAATAAATCATACAGTACAAACTGAATAAACATCAAATAATCACAGTTCACAATAGAGTAGATCGACCACAATGGCACCTCACGCATCAATCAGTTGACAATATTAAATGAGAATCACCCAGTCTATAAATCCCACCAAGCCTGTCAGTAGAGAAATTTTAATCACAACAATCAGAAAATTGCAGGTCTCAAACAACTAATGCTTAGAAAATTATAAATCTGCAAATAAAAAAATTATATAACCATGACCTACCAATTGACATTAATATAAATCTAATAAGGCAATGGGTTTACCAAAAAAATGAGATAATCATATAGTCCAGAATAAAGTGAAAGATAACAGAGACGGTGGAGGCAATGCCAGTGCTGCAGAGGTCACAAAACAGTAGCCCGATGTGAGATCACATCGCAGCTGAGCTGAAGTAGATCAATTCATTTATCAAAGAAGCCGATTACATCCTAACTTATCGACTTGAACACATGAACATGGCTCTGTAACAGGGCCCATCAATTGGCATAAACACATCGAAAGACAACCAGAGGAGGAACTTTTGCTACAAAACTTGAAGATTCTAGTAGATGACAACTAGGTAGTAGAACTCCTCGCCATCCCCACCAGTCAACGCCCTGCCTTGGCCTTCCAGCACACCCTGCTAGGTGTTCTTGACTTCTAATCCGATTACTTCTGGTTTGCTCCTCAACACTCGGCAACGTGAAGGCCATCTGTGAGTTTAATTCGCATTCGGTTGTAGGTGCTCCGACATTGACAGAAAAACAAGAGAAAACAAGTTATTCATATGGCCTGGAAAAAAAACTCTGCAATGAACACGAAGAGAAGGGGGGAAATCGAACCTAGTGCTCGGATAAGTTTCAATTAAATCGTACAAACTAAATAAACATCAAATCATCACAGTTCACAATATGGAGTATAGTAGATCGAACCTTAATGGCACCTCACGCAGCAATCAGTTAAAAATTGATCACAATATTAAATGAGCATTACCCAGTTCATAAATCCCACCAAGCCTGTCACTTGAGAAATCGTAATCACAACCATCAGAAAATTGCAGGTCTCAAACAACTAATGCTTTGAAAATTCTAAATCTGAAAATGCAGAAAATAAACATTATATAACCATGACCTACCAATTGACATAATATAAATCTACTAAGGCAGTGGATTTTTCTCAAATGTTGAGATAATCATATAGGCCAGAATCACTAGCCAAGAAGCACCTAGGCACTGCATCCCGACCCTCACGGCCACATCGGCTGCAGAGGTATGAAGGGCGGTTACTCGGGTTGAAACAGTTACTGAGGAATAGGAAGGAGGAATAAAGTGAAAGATAACAGAGACGGTGGAGACAATGCCAGTGCTGCAGAGGTCACAAAACAGTAGCCCGATGTGAGTGCACATCACAACTCAGCTTAAGTAGATCAATTTATTTATCAAAACAAGCCGATTACATCCTAACTAATCGACTTGAACACATGAACCGGACTCTGTAACAGCCTAACAGGGCCCATCAATTGGCATAAACACATCGAAAGACAGCCAGAGGAGGAACTCTTGCTACAAAACTTGGAAGATTCAGGTATTTGACAACTAGGTAGAAGAACTCCTGGCCATCCCCACCAGTCAGTGCCTCCTCTTCCCTGCCTTGGCCTTCCAGCACATCCTGCTAGGTGTTCTTGACTTCTAATCCGGTTACTTCTGGTTGCCTCCTCAACACTCAGCAACATGAAGGCCATCAGTGAGTTTAATTCGGTTGTATGTGCTCCGACATTGACAGAAAAACAAGAGAAAGCAAGTTATTCATATAGCCTGAAAAAAACTCTGCAATGAACACGAAGAGAAGGGGAAAAGATCGAACCTTCTTCAGGCGATTTGGGACATCACGACAGGAAGACCACGGGGATTTGGTTGATACGACTAGATGACCGTCCAGTAGACCAGCTCCTCGACAGTGGGCTCCTTTTCACTCCCTTGCCGCTCCTCTGCGACAACTGCCGGAGCTGTCTCCTGGTCACGGATGTTCTGCGCCTCCGTCACGACGAGGCAGCCGCGGTGGAAGGAAGAGGGAGATGGGCCTCGCCGACGGCGCAGGGCGAGGCTGCGGTCCAGGATCGCCGACGACCAACCAGCAGCCTCGGAGTCGTCGGCAAGAAGGAGATCCGCGCAGCGATCTCTCTTCTTCCCGGCGGGGTCGCGCATCTGCGCCGGCTGGACGGGATCCACGAATGTCAGGCCAAAACAAGCCCCAGAACATTCAGTTATCGGACGGCCTAGGAAGGAGATCATCAAGACAATGGACGGCTCGCATCGCTCGCCGTTTTCACCTTATTGTTGCTTTTCATTTTCGTCCTGTGGCTTTCCAGCGTGTGCCAGCTGAGCTTATAAAAGCCAGCCATCCCTGTTGTAAACCTTATGCTATTCTGATGAATCATTGATCAATACTCTAAAGCTAATACAGCATATACTTTGATTCCTTCCACCAAACACGTCTCTTCTAGAACTCTCCTTCCCCCAAATCTCGATCTAGTTTGTCCTAGGGCATGACAATTGGTATCAGATGCCAGGCTGCTCCTCGGCGTTGAGTTGAGCTGTGTAGGAGAAATTTTTTCCCACCCTCCTCTCCCAATTCCTACGGCGACCCGGCGGGCGGCGGGGTAGGGTGCTGGCGGCGGTAGACTTGTTCGGCGACAGCTCAGGGTCGGAACTGGTTGCCGGAACGCATCGTTCCGGCGGTAAAATCCCAGGTTCTCACTGAGTGGTGTTGTAGAAGGAGGCGAATCTCGTCGGCGGCGGCAGGAGTTCAGATCCGATCGGGTTTCCAGTTCGCTGGTTGTAAAATTCCTCTCGGCCACCTGGAATCTCGATGGGGCGTTCGAAGCCAAGCATGGATGACGGAGATCTGGCGGAGTTGGTAGCCATGAAAGGTGACGTGCTGCAAAACCGAGAAGAAACAGCGGAGCTCCGCGGCGACATGGAGGATTTCCGTAGGGATGTGCACGCAATCCACCTCAAGTAAGATGCTATGACCCAAGTCATGACAGGGGTACAGGATGCGGTCTCAGCTTTGAACACACAGCTGGCTACCATGGCTGATGTGCTCAAATCCTTTTCTCCGCCTCGAATTCCATCCCCAGTACAGCCAGTTCCTCAACCTCGAGCTCCTCCCGAGGCACAACCATCAGCAGGACAAGTACCAGAACAAGCGCAAACTCGACCAACTACAGAAGAATTGCGCAAACGCCTTGCTGAGGAACAAGAGAAAACAAGACAAATCTCGCTGCAGATACCTCCCAACTTACCACCTATCAGAATTGCCAGCACCTTAGGCCCCCCAGGGTTTGTGGATCACAACAGAAAGGAAGGGCAGTCAGGAAATGTCACGCCCTCAGCAGCCTACCGGACAGCACACACTCCGGCCTTCCACAATTTTCAGCCACCTGCTGTTCGTGCACACTGGGAAGACTACTACCGACAGTATGAGCAAGAGATGAGGACTCAGTTTCTGAAATCTATCACAAAAGGCCCTCGATTGGATTTCCCCACATTCGATGGTACCAATCCTGTAGGCTGGATCAGACAAAGTGAGAAGTTCTTCCAAATGGCTGGCACTCCCACTGATTACAAGGTTAACTTGGCACAAATGCACATCGTCGGCAAGGCTGATGTGTGGTTGCGCAGGTCCAATATCCTGAAGAAGAAACCTAGTTGGGATCAACTCTGCACTGAACTACTTCACAGGTTCTCTGCATCCAGTTCTTATGATCTCACTGACAGATTCAATAACCTAAAACAGAACACCTCTACTGTAGCTGACTATACTGAATAGTTTGAAGAAATCATGGCTGAGGTACAGGAAGACAACCCACAAATATCTGAAAGTTGGTTTGTCAGGTGTTATGTCAATGGGTTGCGCTCCCAACTTAAGTACCAGTTCAGACCCCTCAGACCAGTCACACTCACATATGCCTAATGGCTGGCAATTGATTTGGAACAAGGAGCACCAGCTAAAAAGCAATTTCAGCAGTTCTCTACCTCAGCCAAACCAACTCCAGTGTTTTCCAAAAACACTACAGTAGGAACAGAGAAACCTACTGATTTTAAAGCCCCTACCATTACACAGAGAGCTAGAGAACCTGGGAAGTGTTGGAGATGTGGGGACAACTAGTTCCATGGGCACAAGTGCAAGCAAGCCCCTACAATTAATTTGCTTGTTGGTGAGGAAGCAGAAGAGCCACCCCCTGATCAGGAAATATTAGAAGAAATTGGTCCACCAGATCAAGGAGCAGCTGAAGAGCAATGTATGAAAATTTCATTGCAGGCAATGCATGCAGATAGTGTCAATACACTGTCTATTTCAGTCAATATTGGAGGCAAAACAGCTATTGCATTAGTTGACTCTGGGAGCAACTCTACCTTCATGAGTTTGCAATTTGCCCTCCAAACATCCTGCACCATTGTCAAGGATAAATCAAGGGCAGTATCAGTTGCTGGAGGGGGTAAACTTTGGTTTGGCTCATATATTCCAGCTACAAATTTCACAGTAGGAGAAACACAATTCACTCAACAGTTCAGAATTCTGGATTTACCTGGACATCATATTGTGTTGGGATGTGATTGGATGGCACAACACAGCCCAATAGCCTTCTCCTATGACCCAAGGGAACTAATTATTAAGCACAACAAAACAACAACAATGACCATCCCTGCTTGTGAGCCAATTACTAATGCAGCTGAAATAGATTGTGTGGAACTTAACAGACTGCTTTTAAGTGGGGCTCCTGGATATGTGTTGCAGTTAGCAGAAGATACATCACTCAGTTGCAAACAAATCAAACCTGTAGAACCAGCCTTTGAGACAGTTTTGCAAGAATTCCCTGAAGTTTTCCAGGAACTTGTGGCTCTTCCCCCAAAGAGAGACTGTGAACACAAGATTCCCCTTAAACCAAACTCTGCTCCTCCAAACTGTAAACCTTACAGAGTGCCCCACATGCAAAAAATGAGATGGAAAGGCAAATTGACCAGTTGCTGCAATCCAAAATAATTAGAGAAAGTCAAAGCCCGTACTCCTCTCCTGCTATATTGGTCATGAAGAAAGATGGGACTTGGAGATTGTGCATTGATTATAGGAAATTGAATGCAGCCACTATTAAGAACAAATACCCAATCCCTGTCATAGAGGACCTCCTGGATGAACTACATGGAGCAAAGATATTTTCCAAACTGGACTTAAGGTCAGGATACCATCAAGTGAGAATGGATGAGCAAGACATACCAAAAACTGCCTTCAAAACTTACTTTGGACATTATGAGTTTTTGGTTATGCCATTTGGACTGAGCAATGCACCAGGCACTTTCCAAGCATTGATGAACAACATATTTGGTCCATATTTGAGAAAGTTCATCTTGGTTTTCTTTGATGACATATTAATCTTCAGCAGAACACCTAAGGAGCATGTTGAACATTTGAGAATTGTCCTCCAACTCCTAAAAGAACATAAACTAGTAGCAAAACTCAGCAAGTGTGTTTTTGCTGTTCCCCAAGTGGACTATCTTGGACATATTATTTCTGGTGAGGGAGTACAGACAGATCCTACCAAGATTAGTGCAGTTGCTGACTGGCCAATCCCTTCTACTCCCACCAAACTCAGAGGATTCCTCGGGTTATGTGGGTACTACAGAAGGTTTGTCCACAACTTTGGCACCATTGCAAGGCCCCTACATGACATGCTCAAAAAGGATAGTTTCCAATGGACTTCTGCTCAAACCACTGCTTTCAATCAACTAAAACAGGCCATGATTTCTGCTCCTGTCCTAGCCCTCCCAGACTTCTCTGCTCCTTTTGTCCTTGAAACTGATGCTTCAGGCCTTGGCTTAGGAGCTGTCATGATGTAAAAAGGCAGGCCCTTAGCTTACTATAGCTCTTCCCTGGGCCCTAAAAATGCAGCCATGTCAACATATGAAAAAGAAGCATTGGCAATCATTGAAGCTTTGAAGAGGTGGAGGCATTACTTCCTTGGGAATGACCTGATCATCAGAACAGATCACAGAAGCTTGTAGTTCATGACTGATCAGAAATTGGCCAATAGCATATAGCACAAACTCATGTTGAAGCTGCTAGAATTTAATTTCCAACTGGAATATAAAAAAGGAAAGGACAATCTAGTAGCAGATGCCCTTTCAAGAAAACATGCCTGCATGGCCATTTCCATGGTCACCCCAACATGGATCTCAGCTGTAGAAGAGTCCTACAAGCAGGATTCCCACTGCCAGCAGCTACTGGAACAATTACTACTATCTCCTGACCACACATTCCACTAGAACCAACTGCAAGATGGCATTATCAGACACAAGGGAAAAATCTATGTGGGCAAAGACCTGCCACTGAGGAACAGACTAATGCAAGCCCTACACTCCTCTGCTGTGGGGGGACATTCAGGAATAAATGCTTCTTATAATCGTTTGAAGCAAATCTTCTATTGGCCAGGCATGAAAAAGGACATGGACCAGTTTGTCACCATTTGCCTAGTTTGTCAAAAGAACAAAGGGGAAACTTGCCCATACCCTGGTTTTCTGGATCCTTTACATATCCCAGATATGGTATGGACACATGTCAGCATGGACTTTATTGAAGGTCTGCCCAAGTCTGAAGGGAAAGAAGTCATATTCATGGTGGTGGATCGGCTCTCAAAATTTGCACATTTTATTCCCTTGTCACATCCTTACACAACACAAACTGTCGCAAGAGCATTTGTGGATAATGTACTGAAGTTGCATGGGCCACCGGTTGCTATAGTTTCTGACCATGACACCATCTTCACCAGCAAGCTCTGGCAAGACATCTTCTTAGCGATGGGGATTGACTTGCGATACAGTTCTTCGTACCATCTATAGTCTGATGGTCAAACAGAACGTGTTAACCAATGTATTGAGAATTATCTTCGCTGCATGACTTCTACTGCACCAAAAAAATGGATCAAGCACCTTGCTATGGCTGAATATTGGTACAACACCTCATTTCATTCCTCACTGAAGAAGACGCCGTTCCAAGCTCTGTACGGCTACCCTCCTCCAGATATCAACCCACCCTTGCCCTCCCTAAGTGCTACTACTGAAGCAGCATCTTTTCTGTCTGAGAGAAATTCCATGTGGCAGCAATTGAAAGCTAACCTGACAGCAGCCCAAGCTCGCACGAAAAAGTATGCAGACAGAAAACGATCAGAAAGAACCTTGGAAGTGGGCGACATGGTCTACCTGAAGATGCAACCATACCGTCTCGATGCCTTCGGTTTGCACACCCACATCAAGCTGCAGAGCAAGTTCTACGGTCCATTTCGCATCATCAAACGAGTGGGCAACGTAGCCTACAAACTCCTTCTTCCAAGCTCCTCCACCATCCACCCGGTGTTTCATGTAAGTCAGCTTAAGAAGCACATTGGGCCACAAGCTATTCCATGCGCTGATCTACCTCTGGTTAGTCAAGACGGCACGATCCGTACCGAGCCAATCCATGTCCTGGAGACAAGACAAATTCCCCGCAACAATCTTCCCGTGGTTCAATGGCTCGTCCAGTGGGAGAATTTACCTCTCGATGATGCTTCCTGGGAAGACGCTGATTTCATCAAGAGCACATTTTCGGCTTTCTTCAAGCAGACAGTGCAAGCTTGGTTCAGTAAGCAACCTCCTTGAGGACAAGTTCGATTTCAGAGGGAGGCATTATCAGGCCACAACAAGCCCCAGAACATTCAGTTATCGGACGGCCTAGGAAGGAGATCATCAAGACAATGGATGGCTCGCATCGCTCGCCGTTTTCACCTTATTGTTGCTTTTCATTTTCGTCCTGTCGCTTTCCAGCGTGTGCCAGCTGAGCTTATAAAAGCCAGCCATCCCTATTGTAAACCTTATGCTATTCTAATGAATCATTGATCAATACTCTAAAGCTAATACAACATATACTTTGATTCCTTCCACCAAACACGTCTCTTCTAGAACTCTCCTTCCCCCAAATCTCGATCTAGTTTGTCCTAGGGCATGACAACAAAGGTGAAAGATCCGTTCATGACGAGCATGGCGCTCGCGCCCTGCAGCGGGATCTCGACGGAGGACATAGCGGCGGCTGTGGAAATCGATCGAAAACCTAAATCTGGCTTGGAGCAGCGAGAGCGCGGGAGGAAGGAGAGACTTGAGCCGAGGCAAAGACGGAGAAATCAAATTATCGATCTGGGCGACGGGTTAGGGTACGGCTTTATACTAGTATCCTAGTATCGTAAACAAGTCGAATACGTATTTTATACCGTAAACAAGTCGAATACGTATTTAATACCGTAAACAAGTCGAATACATATCCTTTTACCTTGGGAAATTAGTTTTTTTTAGCAAGTAAGAAATTGGTAAGTGCTCAGATGACCTGCGTCGCCAACATCTTCGTACGTGAAAACTTGTTTTTTTAGAAATGTACGTTTTTTAGCAATTTATAAATGTACGTGAAAACTTGTGGCACTCGGGAGAGAGACGGGCTGGCAATATGGGCCGCTACTGGGCCGAGTTCTGTAATGTGCGCAAAAGGCACAAAAAAATGGGGTCTACACTGTCACATAATAATTTTTGATAATTCTAAAAAAACATAATAATTCCTGTATTGCCTAAAAAATATAACTCCTGAAGCCCTAAAGAAAACATAATATTCATGTTGCTCTAAAAAACATAATAATTCCTATTATGGTAGAAATGAATCTTGTGCTAGCTGCTGCCGCCACAATTTTGGTCGCCGCCTCGGTCCTCCTCCTCTTCCCCGTCCGATGGACTCGCCGGCAGCAAGAGAAGTGGGGACACGTCTGTTTCATTTTATTTTTCTTAGGTTTTTGCTTCCCCGGCGACATCGACGAGGTGGATGGTGACGATGGCGTGTTGGGGTCTATTCGCTCACTCCCTACCTCGACGACATCCGATCCGACACCGACGAATGGCCTATGAGAGTTTGTGTCTTCAAATTTGTTGTTTCCTTCAGATCTTGGTAGTTAATGTGTCTTTCGAGGAGAGGTTTTTGATTAGTTGTTGGTGAGGTGAGTTCAACATCTTCTTCTCTGTTGTTGCGTGGCTTGACCTGTTCTCCAACCCTTTGAAGCGATGGTGATGGATTGCAAACCTGTTTTACATGGGGTGATGCTCCAGCTGATGTTGCTTTAGAGATTTATAATTCTCGTCTCAAGGGGCGAGTGGCTATTGCTGTCTTCAAAGCTTGGTATGACGTCGGCGCTTGTAGGTGTTGCTTTTCTTTGCAGTTGGATTAGTGCAATATTTTTAATCATTGGCGGTCAATGTACAATCGATGAAAGGAGAAGACTAGTATAAATTTTTCTGTATTTTTTCAATGGCCATTCTATGTCCATTTGTTTATCCACTATAGTGGTCTTTGTGTTCCTTGATATTAATCCGATCTAAGATGCTATTGGGTATTTTTACTATGAATAGAATCTTGTACTACCTCTGTTCCTAAACATAAGACATTTTTGCAGTTCAAATCAGAGGGTGTAATTCTAAAAGTAACACAACGATTCTTGTAATGTTAAAAAAGCACAACAACATCTATGTACCAAATATTAAAGGGAGAATTGTTAATGCCAACTTTTTTTACATCTAGATTTCACACGTCGAGGTTTGTCCTCCGCCTCCTTCTCGTGCTACGAAAATCACTAGAAAAAACCAATTACAAACTAGAGCAAAAGAGGGATCCATTCAATCCTCCAAGCAAACCAAAACGATTTCACCAAGACTATGTCCTCAAAGCAAGCGAACATAGTTTTCACCCAGACCGTCTGCCTGATTCCCTACACACACACACACACACACACACACACACACACACACACATATATATATATATATATATAAATATAAAGAGAGAGAGAGAGACGATTGATGCCTGACGAGGAGTAGAGGATGACAGAGGATTGATAACCCACAAGTATAGGGGATCACAACAGTTTTTGAGGGTAGAGTATTCAACCCAAATTTATAAGTTCGACACAAGGGGAGCCAAAGAATATTTGAAGGTGTTAGCAGCTGAGTTGTCAATTCAACCACACCTGGAGATTAATTATCTGCAGCAATATGATCAGTAGCAAAGTAGTTTGATAGTTTTGATAGTAGTAACAGTAGCAACGGTAACAGTAACAGTGATAGTAATGATTTGTAGCAAGTGTAACAGTGATGATAGCAGTAGTAACTTAGCAGAAACAATAAGGATAAATTCGTAGGCATTGGATCGGTAATTTGTTGGATGATATTCATCATGTGACAGTTATAACCTAGGGCGATACGGCACTAGCTCCAGTTCATCGATATAATGTAGGCATGTATTCCGTAAATAGTCATACGTGCTTTATTAAAAAAACTTGCATGACATCTTTTGTCCTACCCTCCCGTGGCAGCAGGGTCCATATTGGAAACTAAGGGATATTAAGGCCTCCTTTTAATAGAGAACAGGAACAAAGCATTAAGGAGCTGGGGCGGGTCCACATGTGGGAGAGGCAAAAAGAGGAGAGCGGTGCACAAGGAGACAAAGTGTGCTTGTTTGAAGTGAGGGTGGTGTGTGAGGTGAGTGCGCGAGAACCACATAACTAGGGAGATAGACGTTTGGGGGCGACGTTTTGTGTGTATGGGAAATATACACTCTACATAGTGCGTGTGCTTGGGTAAGAGAGATAGTGGGAGACCTAGAGAGTGAGGGAAGAGATGTGTGCATGCCCGAGAGACAAAGTGATAGAGACCTATGTTGGGGTCCGGACTTTACAAGAGAGAGGGGTGTTAATGTGCTCGTGTGTTGGTGTTTGGGGGGAGAGAACGACTTCTCTATGTGTGTGTGTGTGTGGTGGGGTGACTTAAGATAAAGAGTGAGGTGTCTATATTTGAGGGACTTTAGCGTAATTGAGATATTATGCACTCATGGTTGATCAATTTGTTTCACACTTTATACTATGAGATAACGATACTTTTGAACATGCGTGATATACCTTGATGTAACAGAATTACAAACCTAAGTTTGGAATTTTGGAATTCGACTCCATCATTAGCTTTTATAATTCATTTAAATGGAGGTACATTTTTAAGCCGGTATTTCGTGATTTCAAATTCATATATCAAACCTAGAGATATACACATACGGGCATGTTCAAACTTTATAATCATCCACTTTATTCATACACATACACATTTTTGCTTTTATCATCATATTTAGGATAAACACATTTGGAATTTCATTTGAATTGGACCGTATGATGGTATTTGCTTGTAGTAGCTCAATGATCCATATTTGAATTGAATGGAAAATCTAAGTTTTGAGTTGGAGACATTGATTTTCAAAACTTGCATTTTTTTGCGTGCAAAACAAACAAATTGTCGGCCAAGATATCATAGTCGGCCGTACGAGAGCAGAATACTTATAATTTTAGGCGCCAAAATCTTTCAAACTTCCCGCTCACATCGAAATATCACACGCCCGAAAGTTTAGTCGTGCGATATTCCTATTTTACCCCTGCCACATGAACGAAAAAGGCTGCTTTGGTAACTCCATTGTTTTCCCCTCTTTGCCCCCAACATTCTTTCCTAGAGCCCCTCCCCTTCCCCTCCCCGACCCCCCCAACCACGGCAAGCCGCCGAATCTAGTCCTCCGCCGCAGCGGTGGACCTCACACCCCGCCGGATCTACCTTCCGCACCTTGGAACCCCCAACTGCCAACTCACCACTTCACCAGAGCCGCTTCAGCGACTGGCTTGTCCACCGCTCCAGATCTCCTTGACCGCCATCATGGTCCATCACACCGGATCTGCTTAACCGGCGCCCTTGTCCACCATAGCGTAGGCCCTTCACTGACTCCCTCGTCCACCCCTTCACTAGCCCTTCATACAAGCCCTCGTCCGCCGCAACAGATCCGCCTCACCGAAAGCACTGTACAACGCGCCCGCCGAAGCCTTCGTCCACTGCACCAGACCCGCTCCACGGACGCCAAATTCAACTCCACCGGCCCTGCTTTACCGACGCCGCAGCCTCATCAGGTTATTTTGATTTGTACTCCTTCGGTTTTTCTCTTTATCGTGCAACTGTTCACTTACCACAGATGAGCTTTCTTGTATGTCGACAGGCGCCGCAACCGTAGCACCGGAGCCGCTTCAGCGACGGTGACAGCCGGCCCAAACTCAACCACAACACGAGCACCATCGACGATCCTTAGCTATCAAGTATGACACGATACCCATACGTCGCCGAGAATTAGGTACTATTATCCAACGGCCGGCGCCTACGTTCACTTTCCTAGCATAAGCACTGCACCTTTGAATTTCTTCAGGGCATCATTCAGTTTTTCATGAGACGCGTTATTCTGCTTGCACCTGTAGGGCCATACTTCTGGCAGTGAACATGTTACATGTGCTAAATTACATACCAATGCACATATAGTTAATATGCTTTAGTTTTGTTTTGATGCCACCTGTTGGTTCCATCAGACTGCTTAATGTTCTCTATGCTTAATTACACATCAGCAAACTAGCATGTGGTTCCGCTGCTTTTTGTTCGTTTTACCCTACATTTTCTAATGCTAGCTATTACATCACTCCTTCGAGCCTCTGTTCATTACTTGTTTGTGTGTTCTTGATCTTCCCAAGTTGCATGACTAATATGATGCTTCTATTAATTATGGAGCTGCCAACCCCATCAAGCAAAATATTTGTTCTTTTGGGGATGGCACCTCGAACAAGCATAAAAATAGAGGGAAGCAGATATATTGTGGTGTATGCACACACCCTTCTTTCATTAGTTTAGATGAACCATTGATGATCAATTCGGACCAGTGCATGCGATTAAAATTAACTTTACCTAAATAGATGGTGCAGAATAAACTACAACAACTAGATTTGCAACCACGGGATGCTGACGATATCTTCAAAGAACATTGCAACAGCAGCTAGGCTTCACAGCAACATATGGTAAGCCGGTGTGTTTTAGTACATGTGAAATGTAATGCGAGTGGGCTGCTTTCTTGGCTTGTGCCCTCAACGTGTAATCCTACCGAATTACAAATAGTTAAGTTGTGTGCTTTGCTGTATTGCTTGATTCGAATGCTTATTTGTTGTTACGGTATACCTGAGTTGGCCAATATGTCAGTAGTGCCTGCTGTACTATCGTAAAGAAATGCATGCCTATTTCATCTGAGTCCTTAACTTTTCCTCTCAACTTCATCACAAGACTGTCTTCGTAGTTTATATGAGGCCACACTGTTAAGTGCTTTCTCAGATTATTTCAACTGCTTAGATGCCTTGGCAACTTAAATATAGTGGTTGTACACTCCCTTTCAACTAGGGATGTCAACTGGGTCCCATTTAATCCTGATTAAAGTCCACTAGTGGTATGATAGTTCAAAAGAGTTTTTGTTTTTTAAGGAAAATGAACTAGGGAGGTAGCAAAAACTAACTAGATGGGACTGGCGGATGTCGTTTATTTGCCACTTACATCCCTAGTTTCATCTTACCATTTTAATTTCTTTTCGGCTGATGCTATTTCAAATCATTTAAATATAGTTTGCCATGCTCGGCAATAATTCGTCCGTGGTTTACCATGTAAGCTTACTGCCTGGATCATACGATAACTATCTCTTACTGATGTCCAGCGGAAACCTTTCAGGATGCCGTTCACACTAGGACACAATGTACAACCCCAGAATCTATTTGTGGAAGCAGTGCGCCATCCATGTTACCAGATGGTAGCAGTTCAGAGGCAACACCGTCGGAGAGCAGTCTGAGCACAGATATTATAGTGCTTGAGGCTCTACTAGAGGCAGAAAGAGATGGTGTGGCTGCCATGAATAAGGTAATCTTTATCTTGAGGCTGAAAATTACGGAATTAGCGGCACGCACTATGCAAGCAACCCAAGAATTGGAGGAAGTAAGAATGTTCCATTTGAAGACAGAGGAGGTCCTGCTATTTCTGCTATCTGAAGCCCAAGGTAATCCCGGTTCTTCTTTAGATACCAGTTGAAATTGTCATTAGATTATTGTACTTGCATGTTGTGTCATGTCTTTGAATGGATTATGTTGCAAGACCCCCTATGTTGTCCATGTGTTGTAATGATCCGAATTTTTTAGGTGAGGTAATCCTCAGTACTTGTATGATTGACATAAGGTGAACTGTTTTTCATGTGAGCATATTGTATTGGATGAAATAACTGTTTGACTCAGAGTGTATCCAACCTACTGAATTCGAAGATCACGACATTTCTAAATCATAATCATATATAAAGGTGGAATAAATCTTTGTTGTGGTTTTGAAGAAATAAATAACAAAATGTATAATTATCTGTGGATATTTGTAATCGAATACAAATTGGATTTGAATTTAGTTTGCCAGGTCCCAGGGCAAACGTGAATGCTAATTCTCTCAAGTTTTGAACGAAGCGGCTAAACGCCCACTATAATTTGTGGCTGCCCGAAGCAAGTGTTTGCGAGATGGAAATTACTGTCTACCCCTGACACTTGACATCCTTATCGATCGGATTTACACTGTTGTCGATAGGGGTAGACTAGTAACTTCAATCAGACATGTCACGACGGCCTCTGAGCCCATTCAGACACGGTGGGCGCCAAACGTGGGCGGCAAAACACATTTGATTCAAGCTCGTCCGAAAGACATGTGTCTCTTCCTCCATTTCCCCATTCATACACGGTGGGCGGCAAAACAAACTCTCCTCGTCCGAAATCGATGTAGACTAATATTTTAAATAGGGGCGGATGTGTAACTTCCATCAGACGTGACACAACCGCCCTACCTGTCAGCCCCGTTCATACACCGTGGGCGCCAACCGTGGGCGGCAAAACACCCTCTCCTCGCCCGAAATAGTTACCAGCAAATATTTGGGAGATGCGAGATTACCGTCCTATCCCCAACCGACGCGATGTCCGAAATTTTAAATGGGGGATAAGTTCGTAACTTTCCCCCATTTCAGAGAAGCGCGTCCCAAAGTTTGAGATCCCCCTCCCGTGCATTTCCCCTACACCATCGGTGGCACGACAACCTCCGCACTACGGCCAGCCTCCTCTGTCCGCCACCCCATCCTCCACCTTACCGGAGCTGCTACCCCTACCTCGTCGTCCACTGTAAGAGATGGACGTCTCTCATCCACGGCGCTGGACCAGGATCCTTTCATCGCCTCCTCTCGCTTCATCGGCGCCGTCGTCCACCTTGCTGTTGCCGCTCCTACGACCGCCTCATCCACGGCAACAGGATATATCCCCCGACCCGGCCGTCTGCCGTCTAAAGTCTTCTTCCCCGCCGCCGACAGCCATCACACCCGCAGCACCCTCAATGTATCAGCATAGGCCTACACGGCATCGCAAGAGAGGTGGTACTCTTCCATATGTGCTTAAGTTATTGATCTCACCCGGAAAATAGATCGTAATTTGTTTACTGTACTTTTCTTGTCCGTACCAAATCGTAGTGGCTAGTTGAAAGCAAACATTGGTTGCGAAGTAGCTTTGTCCGGTTTGCACCTTCAGATCCGCCATGGCACGGGCACTATACTCGTAAAGCTTATGGTTTCCCCCTTTTATATTCACTACCATCATCGTAGGTGCTTCGTGTCATGCTAGCACTGCTCCTCAAGACCTCAACCCAAAGCTTACGTGTTGAAATACGAATCGGATATGATGCTCATATCACTAAAACAGAGAACATTTAATTGGTCACCTAATGTTCCTATTTTCGTTTCGAAGAGCATGTGTGCCACCCACTGGTCCAGTTAGTTCCACTTTCCTGATTTTTCTCTTGATGCTAAGGGTTTTCCCCTTTTATCTAGTCCCTTCGTTCAGAATTACTTGTCTCAGAAATGGATGTATCTAGAACTAAAATATGTCTAGATACATCCATTTCTGCGACAAGTAATTTCGAACGAAGGGAGTACTCTACTATGATCTGCGTAGGTGCTTTCTGTCGTACTAGCATTACTCCACTCTTCAAGCTAAACAACACAACACTCAGAATTCGAAAGCTTAGTTGTTCAAATATGATTGTGATATGATACTGATATTAGTTAACCGACACATTTAATTGGTTAGCTAAAGGTCCCACTTGAGTTTCCAATTGCATGTCACGACATATAGAGAGACAGCATAATTGCATTTCTTTGTCACTTGTTGACCGTACTTTCTTGTCCATACCAAATTGAAAGTGCGTTATATCGACTAGAGGGGGTGAATAGGGCGATTTTTATGAATTCTTCACTGAGGAATTTGCCGGTGAGGAAATTTCTTAGTGAAGAACTACTAGCAGCGGAATAAGTACTCAGAAGTAAACATAACTGAAGACACGCATAGTCATCATGATGAAATGAGGACAAACACAGAGTACTGAAAGCGTAAACACAGGATAACACAAGATGAAGACAAACAGACTGAAGAGATTGAACTGAGGAAATTGGGAAAATCTTCAGTCAAAGTCTTCAAGCATAGATATGAACAAGCACACAACACAGTTATGAGGAAATGAAAGAGTTGAGTAAATAGAACCAGTAAGCTTGGTGAAGACAATGATTTGGTAGACCAGTTCCAACTGCTGTCTCAGTTGTACGTCTGGTTGGAGCGGCTAAGTATTTAAACTCGAGGACACACAGTCCCGGACACCCAGTCCTGAACACGTAGCTCAGAACACCAAGTCCTCACCGTATTCTCCTTGAGCTAAGGTCACACAGACCTCGCCCAATCACTCGTGGTAAGTCTTTAGGCGACTTCCAAACCTTCACAAACTTGGTCACTCGGCCATCCACAATTCCTCTTGGATGCTCTAGACCATGACGCCTAACCGTCTGGAAGAAGCAGTCTTCAAAGGTAACAAGCATCGGATCCATGCAGGATCAATCTCTTCAGTGATGCTCAATCACTTGGGGTTTGTAGGTGTTTGGGTTTGGGTTTTTCCTCACTTGATGATTTTTGCTCAAATTCCTCGGAGGATGGGTTGCTCTTAAATGACAGGTGCCAGTTTCTCTCGGAGCAGCCAACCAGCTAGTGGTTGTAGGGGGCGGCTATTTATAGCCTAGGGAGCAACCCGACATGATAAGACATAAATTCCCTTCAATGATATGACTATTAGGTTGATAGATATTTTGGGACAGCTGGCGCATAGCACAGCAACGGTCGGAATTTTGAGTAGCAAAATCCTCAGGGCTATCATGTTCCTCATTGTGTAGGTAATCCGCACTGGCGAATTTCTAACTCCTCAGTCAGAACAAATTCCTCAGAGACCAGAAGAACTGCGTCTCTGTCACTGAAGAATATGACTGTAACATCCCAAATTTTCAATTTGGAATGTTATACATTAGATCATCATTGCATATCATATTTTATTTGCATTTGGTTTTGATCCTAGAAAATTCTACGCAACTCAATGACCCACGGAGAGAGTTGGGGATTTCGTTATTTTCATATTTGAGTTTTCTCAAATTTTGAGAATAGGATCATTTGATTTTACTTATTTTATCATCAATTATTTCTATTACAAAAACATGAAAGAGGGAATAAAATGACTTTCCCAAAATAAAGAAATATTGAGGATTTAATAATAAAATCAAATAAGATGTTATTTCGGAGTTTTTCGGTGTTTTATTTGAATTTAGGAAAAATGTGCATTTTTAAAAATTGCATTTAGGTCCCAAATAAATGTTCACCTTGTGCGGCTTGATTTTAGAAGCCCGTGAAAATTTATTTCGGAATTTTTGGAGTCCGTTTAGTATTTCTTTTCTTTCTTCCGAGTGGAATAATTTTTTTTTTAAAAAACGAACCGACCTACGGGCCGTGTCCGACTAGGACTCCGGCCCGAGGGGGGGCCTTTATAAGCCGGGGCAGCCCACCCGAGGAAACCCTAGCCCAGCCGCCGCCCTAGCCGCCGCCCCAGCCGCCGCTTCCGCCGCCGCCGCCGCCGCTCGCCGCCGCGCCGCCCCCGCCGCCGTCGCCGGACGCCGCCGCCACCGCCGAGGTTAGCCACCGCCTCGACTTTCGTGCCAACATTTTTTAAAAAAAATTGGTTTTTGTCGGTTTTTTTAGATTTGGTTTTTTTAAATAGATCGGTTTTTCCGGTTTATTTAAATAGCGAGCGTTCGTCTGTTCGTTCGTTCTAGCGAGCGTTCGTCGTTTTTCTTTTTCTCGGATTAAATCCGCGATTTTTCTGATCACGATTCTTGATCCGATTTTCGTTTTAGTATAACTCTTCGCTCATTTATCGGAATCAGGCGATTCAAGCGCCTAGAGATTCGTCTCGAAACCCTCTATCCGTTTAACCAACTTGAACAAGATTTTACTACTGTAAAATTTTCCTTAGATCCAGATTACTAAAACGAAGTTGTTTTCTTTCACCGTTTGACTTTCGTTGCTTCGTTCGATTTGATTATTTTTGCCAACCGGAGTTCTTAAGTTGAACCTTCTAGTTAGATCTCTTATTTGAGTTTTACCCGTGCATTAGATGAGTACTTATTGTATGCTTGTTTGTTTGTCTGCAATAGAATACCCGGAGTGCGCCGCCTGTTACTTCGAATCGTTAGGTTTCGCGGATCATCAGCAAGGCAAGTAACACTTTGATCATACCTTTCTACTACCCGGTTTTATTGCATTAGATCAATCCTCACACATTGCATGATTAGGATCTAATTAAATTGTGGGATGGGAAGTAGATGAGGTAGTACCTATTACCTGTTATTATCAAACCTTTGGGAGTTACTTCTACGTTTGCTTATTATGCCATGCTATGCTAGTAGACGTGGATTGGGTGAGTGATATCCATGACAGATGTGAGATTGTTAATTAATGGTTTATCTAAGGTGGCAACTTAGACACACATTTGGGTGGATTGAGGCACCTGGGTATTCCAGGACTTGCCTGTTTTCTTTTGGACCGCCACCCAGGCTCAAAGGGATCATGAGACTATTCATACTAGAAACTTCCGTGTGCAGCCCCAAGCTATTATGGGCTCTAGCATAGTTGACTAAGTTGTGCGAACTCTTACAGTGGTAGACTAGTAGATGTAGGGGATGTAGGTGGTACGGTCTACCCGATCATAAGGTGCTAGCGCTTCTGAAAGACTATGTCTCGGTCATCCGTCTTCTCAAACACCATGTAGTGCGAGAAACCAAACGGAGGCGATCGAGTCTTGTGGGGAAAAGTGCGCAAACCTCTGCAGAGTGTAATAAACTAATCATGGTTAGCCGTGTCCACGGTTATGGACATCTTGAGTATCTAGTACTTGGATTATCATGTGAATCTCAACATGTTACTCTAAATTAATTTTATTGGGTTATGTTTAATGATGATGCTTAATTGGGATTGAGAATGCTGTCAACCATTCTCAATGTTTAACAACTACCATGATAGTTAAATAAATTTATTTCTTTGAAGCAGGGAAAAATTGGCTTTACGCAAAACTGTAACCATAGAGCTTTCCACCAGCCAATATGCATATAGTATAGCTATTTCATTCCATTACTCTCTATGTGTTACATTGCCAGCATATTCCATGTGCTGACCCGTTTCGGGCTGCAACGTTAATGTTGCAGACTTTTCAGACGACGATTAAGGAGTTTTTAGGTCGTGGTTCTATACTCAGTGATGCCGTTGGAGTTGATGGACTCACTTATCTTCCAAGCCTTCCGCTGTTATCGTTATTAGATGGCCTTAAGCCATATTTATTGTAATAAGTTCTCTTCTGAGACACTCGATGTAATAAGTGTGTGATTGCTACTCTGTTATAAATCCTCCGAGTACTGTGTGGTGTCAGCATTACTGATCCAGGGATGACACCGGAGCACAGAGATCAGACCGTTTGAGGTCTGGTCGCTACAGAGATGGTACCAGAGCACACGCTGACTGTAGGACACGACCACTAAGTTAGAGACCTAGATCACTATTCACTCTCTTCTGTTCTGACCTCTCATCTTTTCTACTCTTTACGATGGCGGATGCAAGGAACAAGTTCACGCAACCGGATGAAGATACACCCTTTGGACGACACTTGAAGGAAGTCACTAGATACCTAAACATAGGAGTACCAAGCTTCACCGGAACCTACAACACCACTTTACCTGAAGAAGAGCGCTGGATGATTCAAGTTCAAGTTCCAGGAAGGACGTTCATGCCAGTCACTGAGCCCATAGAATTTTCCTTTGATGCACCAACTTGGAGTCTAGGAAAGAGCATGGCAGCTCACATCGCCATGGGACGCATTGGAGAAGTCTACGCAAGGATCTCAAGGATACTATCTACCAGATTTGTGTGCGTCGAGATGAGCACTGGGAGATGATCAGCACCAGGGAGGATAGGTCAATCGCAGCTTTTATTCAGGAGTTAAATCAGCACATTCGACGATAGGAGAACCAGATGTGCGCCGACATGATAGATCTGAAGAAGGCTAAGACTAGAATCAAGGAACTGGAGGAAGAACTCAAGGCTACATGTGAAGATTATGAAGAGGAAATTGAAGTATTGGTGGAGAAGAATGACGACCTGATCAAGAAGATTGGAATATTTATGGGAGGCCCTACGCCAGTAGATGAAGACGAAGAACCCAAGGAAATTAGCCCAGAAGACTACATCATCATCGACGGCACCAACTCGGAACCAGATAGTAGCGATGATGACTATGTTGATGAAGCTGGAGCAGATATCATGGAGTCTGCAACCGAAGAATATTTCTAGTAGACCACCTCATTAGTAGTAGTAGTCCACCATGTAAATATAGTAGTCTGAGCACTTTTGCAATAGATAGATCGATGGTATGCCCTTGTTTGATTGAATGAAGTGAATTGTTTGCTTTTGCCTCATGTGCATATGGGTAGTGTTTTCTCTTTAGACCCCCTCTATTCTTACATCTCATCTTTTCTAAACCCCTCAGATGCCTCCGAGACGTGACCACGGATTTGCCTTTCCACCGGAGCTCACCCAGTTGATCGAGCAGCAGAACACATTGATGCAGTTGCTAGTCCAGAATCAGAATCAGGGGAACAACAACAACAACCCACCACCACCACCACCACATGTTGACCACTTAGCCCGTTTTCTTAGGCTGAATCCGCCAGTGTTTTCCAGTAGCACCGAGCCGATAGTAGCAGATGAATGGCTCCGCAAGACAGCTAGGGAGTTGACCACAGCAGGATGCACAAATGCGGAGAAGGTGAAGTTTGCCGCACATCAGCTAGAAGGACCCGCAGCATCATGGTGGGAGAATTTCACAGCCACTTTCCCAGTCGACACTGTCACATGGGACCAATTTCAGCAGGCTTTTCATACTGCCCATGTTTCAGCAGGAGCTATGGACATGAAGAAGCGTGAGTTTCGCAACTTGCACCAAGGAGGACGGACAGTTGGTCAGTATGTGGAGGACTTTAGTAAGTTAGCACGTTATGCCCCAGATGACGTTGCTACGGATGCAGCTAAGCAGGAGAAGTTTCTGGAAGGACTGAATGATGAGTTGAGCATGCAGTTGATGGTAGCAACCTTCAACAACTACCAGGAGTTGGTAGATCGTGCTCTTATGATTGAAGGGAAGCAACAGCAAATTGAGAACCGCAAGAGGAAGTATGGACAAGGAAAGTACAATTCAGGAGCTCAGCAGAAGCCATGTTTTACCCCTAGACCGGGAGGACATTTTCAGCATACCCATGGAGGAGGTAGCTCACACAATCACAATGGCACCAAGAATGGAAATGGCAATGGAGGAATCAACGGCCAGAATCGCACCAACCCATCAACCCCAGCCAAGAAGGACCTAAGCCAAGTCACTTGTTTTAAGTGTCAGAAGACCGGACACTACACCAATGAATGTCCTGAAGGCCAAAATGGCAATGGAAGTTCTGGGAAGAAGCCGAACCCTTTCAACAGGGGACAGGTGAACCACGTTAGCATGGAGGAGGTTGAAGCTCAGCCCGATGCAGTAATAGGTAAGTTTTTGGTTAAGTCATTTACTGCACTCGTTCTTTTTGATACTGGTGCATCGCATTCATACATCTCAAGGGGATTTGTGGATAAGTATAACCTACCAACCCAAGCCCTTAGGTCACCCATGTTAGTAACCTCACCTGGAGCAGAGTATGTGGCTAGTCTATGGTGTGATCGGTTACCATTAAGGATTGGTAACTATGTTTTTCCCTCAGACCTAATAGTATTGGAATCTCAAGGATTGGATGTGATATTAGGCATGGATTGGTTATCAAAGTATGAAGGGAATATAGAATGTGTTAGCAAGTCAATTTTGCTTACCACCCCAGAAGGGAGAAGGATCAAGTATGTATCCCGACATGTGCCAAAGAGGACTCAAGTAAATTGCTTAACAGGAGTTGTGCAGGAGGAAGTACCGGTGGTAAGGGATTTCCCTGATGTATTTCCAAAGGAGTTGCCAGGCATGCCACCGGATAGAGATATTGAGTTTTTGATTGAGCTATTGCCAGGCACAGGGCCAATATCAAAGAGACCATATAGGATGCCAGCAAGGGATTTGGTGGAAATTAAGAAGCAGATTAAGGAGTTACTGGATAAGGGATATATTCGCCCAAGTTCTTTGCCTTGGGGATCGCCAGTACTACTAGTGGAGAAGAAGGACGGATCGTTAAGGATGGTTGTTGATTATCAAGGATTGAATGAAGTAACGATCAAGAACAAGTACCCACTACCTATGATCAACGATCTGTTTGATCGATTGCAAGGAGCTAAGGTATTTTCCAAGATCGATCTGTGATCAGGATACCACCAGTTGAAGATTCGAGAACAGGATATTCCGAAGACAGCTTTTACTACCAGGTATGGGCTGTATGAGTATACCGTTATGTCATTTGGTCTGACTAACGCACCTGCCTATTTTATGAACATGATGAACAAAGTGCTTATGGAGTTTTTGGATAAGTTCGTCGTAGTGTTCATTGATGATATCCTGGTTTACTCGAAGAATGAAGAGGAGCATAAGGAGCATTTGCATTTGGTACTTGGAAAGCTCAGAGAACATCAATTATATGCCAAGTTCAGCAAATGTGAGTTTTGGTTGAAGGAAGTAGGATTCCTCGGACATGTTATATCCGGAGAAGGTATAGCAGTAGATCCCGCTAAAGTTGAAACCGTGACCAAGTGGGAAGCCCCAACAACAGTTGGAGAGATCCGGAGTTTTCTTGGACTCGCAGGATACTACCGGAGATTTATTGAGAATTTCTCAAAGATTGTGAAGCCTATGACTGAGTTGTTGAAGAAAGATACCAAGTTCATATGGACAGAGGAATGTGAGGCTAGTTTCTAGGAGTTGAAGAAAGGCTTGGTTACCTCACCAGTGTTGATTTTGCCAGACCAGGCCAAAGATTATGAGGTGTATTGCGACGCTTTACGTTGAGGACTTGGAGCAGTGCTTATGCAGGAAGGGAGAGTTGTTTCATATGCCTCAAGACAACTGAAACCTCATGAGTTGAATTATGCTACGCATGATTTGGAATTAGCAGCCGTAGTGCATGCATTGAAAACATGGAGACATTTCCTCATTCGAAATCATTGTGAGGTGTACACGGATCATAAGAGTTTGAAGTACATTTTCACCCAGAAGGAGTTGAATCTCAGACAAAGGAGATGGTTGGAGCTTATCAAGGATTATGATATGAAATTGCATTATCATCCTGGAAAGGCTAATGTAGTAGCTGACGCATTAAGCCGTAAGAGCCATGTCAATACGTTAATGACGGGAGAAATACCCAAGGAGTTAGCAGAAAATCTTCGTGAACTATGTTTGGAAATAGTTCCGAGAGGCTACGTAGCAGCATTGGAGATTCAGTCAACTTTGATGGATAGAATCAGAGAAGCTCAGAAAGCTGACAAAGAGATTGCCGCTATAAAGGAGAAACTGAGCAAAGGAAAAGCTAAAGGATTTCGTGAGGATGAGCACGACACCCTATGGTTTGAAGACCGCGGTTACGTGCCCAATGACCCAGAGATCAGGAAGTTGATTTTGCAAGAGGCACATGATTCACCATATTCGATTCACCCAGGTAATACCAAGATGTATTTGGATTTGAAGGATATTTTCTGGTGGACCGGAATGAAGAAGGATATTGCGGAGTATGTAGCAGTTTGTGATGTATGTCAGAGAGTAAAGGCAGAGCATCAGAAGCCAGCAGGATTGTTACAACCATTGCCGATACCCGAATGGAAGTGGGATAAGCTAGGCATGGATTTTATCACGGGATTGCCCAGGACTCGTTCAGGCTATGACTCGATTTGGGTTGTAGTCGATCGATTGACGAAAGTAGCTCATTTCATCCCAGTAAAGACCACTTACACCAGTGCTAAGTTGGCAAAGATATACATGACCAGGATCGTATGTTTGCATGGAGTTCCAAGGAGTATCGTATCAGATAGAGGAACCCAGTTTACCTCAAAGTTCTGGAAGCAGTTGCACAAAACTTTGGGAACCAGGCTAGAATTCAGTACAACTTTTCATCCACAGACAGATGGACAGACCGAGAGAGTCAATCAGATTTTGGAGGATATGCTGAGAGCTTGTGCGCTAGATTACGGATCTAGTTGGGACAATAATTTGCCATATGCAGAGTTCTCTTACAACAACAGTTACCAAACCAGTTTGAAGATGGCCCCTTTCGAAGCCTTGTACAAAAGAAGGTGCAGGACACCGTTGTCGTGGGACGAAGTTGGAGACCGCCAGTTGTTTGGTCCTGACTTGATTAAAGAGTCTGAACAGAAGGTGAAGTTGATTCGCGATAGGCTCAAGGTAGCCCAGTCCAGACAGAAAAGTTATGCAGATTCTAAACGTAAGGAGACAGTTTACGAAGTTGGAGATAGAGCTTATCTTCGAGTATCTCCACTTCGGGGAACAAAGCGTTTTGGAGTTAAAGGGGAGTTAGCGCCACGATTTGCAGGACCATATCGAGTTTTGGAGCGTATGGGAGAAGTGGCCTACAAGTTGGAATTTCCCGAAGGATTGTCAGGAGTTCATGATGTGTTCCACGTTTCTTAGTTAAAGAAGTGTCACGCGGAGATGGCTGACATACCCTTGAGAGACACAGTGCCATTGGAAACTATTCAGTTGGATAACGATTTGACCTACGAGGAGAAACCAATTAAGATCCTCAAGTTTGCCAGCCGAGTTACCCGCAGCAAGGTTATCAAGTTTTGCAAAGTTCAGTGGAGCCACCACTCAGAGGATGAAGCCACCTGGGAGCGAGAGAAAGATTTGCTCAAAGACCACCCTCACCTATTTTCTAGCCAACCCGAATCTCGAGGGCGAGATTCATCTTAAGGGGGGGTAGGTTTGTAACATCCCAAATTTTCAATTTGGAATGTTATACATTAGATCATCATTGCATATCATATTTTATTTGCATTTGGTTTTGATATTAGAAAATTCTACGCAACTCAATGACCCACGGAGAGAGTTGGGGATTTCGTTATTTTCATATTTGAGTTTTCTCAAATTTTGAGAATAGGATCATTTGATTTTATTTATTTTATCATCAATTATTTCTATTACAAAAATATGAGAGAGGGAATAAAATGACTTTCCCAAAATAAAGAAATATTGAGGATTTAATAATAAAATCAAATAAGATGTTATTTCGGAGTTTTTCGGTGTTTTATTTGAATTTAGGAAAAATGTGCGTTTTTCAAAATTGCATTTAGGTCCCAAATAAATGTTCACCTTGTGCGGCTTGATTTTAGAAGCCCGTGAAAATTTATTTCGGAATTTTTGGAGTCCGTTTAGTATTTCTTTTTTTTCTTCCGAGTGGAATAATTTTTTTTTAAAAATGAACCGACCTACGGGCCGTGTCCGACTAGGACTCCGGCCCGAGGGGGGCCTTTATAAGCCGGGGCAGCCCACCTGGGGAAACCCTAGCCCAGCCGCCGCCCTAGCCGCCGCCCCAGCCGCCGCTTCCGTCACCGCCGCCGCCGCTCGCCGCCGCGCCGCCCCGCGCCACCGTCGCCGGACGCCGCCGCCACCGCCGAGGTTCGCCACCGCCTCGACTTTCGTGCCAACGTTTTTAAAAAAAAATTGGTTTTCGTCGGTTTTTTTAGATTCGGTTTTTTAAATAGATCGGTTTTTTCGGTTTATTTAAATAGCGAGCGTTCGTCCCTTCGTTCGTTCTAGCGAGCGTTCGTCGTTTTTCTTTTTCTCGGATTAAATCCGTGATTTTTCTGATCACGATTCCTGATCCGATTTTCGTTTTAGTATAACTTTTCGCTCGTTTATCGGAATCAGGCGATTCAAGCGCCTAGAGATTCGTCTCGAAACCCTCTATCTGTTTAACCAACTTGAACAAGATTTTACTACTGTAAAATTTGCCTTAGATCCAGATTACTAGAATGAAGTTGTTTTCTTTCGCCGTTTGACTTTCGTTGCTTCGTTCGATTTGATTCTTTTTGCCAACCGGAGTTCTTAAGTTGAACCTTCTGGTTAGATCTCTTATTTGAGTTTTACCCGTGCATTAGATGAGTAATTATTGTATGCTTGTTTGTTCGTCTGCGATAGAATACCCGGAGTGCGCCGCCTGTTACTTCGAATCGTTAGGTTTCGCGGATCATCAGCAAGGCAAGTAACACTTTGATCATACCTTTCTACTACCCAGTTTTATTGCATTAGATCAATCCTCACACATTGCATGATTAGGATCTAATTAAATTGTGGGATGGGATGTAGATGAGGTAGTACCTATTACCTGTTATTATCAAACCTTTGGGAGTTACTTATACGTTTGCTTATTATGCCATGCTATGCTAGTAGACGTGGATTGGGTGAGTGATATCCATGACAGATGTGAGATTGTTAATTAATGGTTTATCTAAGGTGGCAACTTAAACACACATCTGGGTGGATTGAGGCACCTGGGTATTCCAGGACTTGCCTGTTTTCTTTTGGACCGCCACCCAGGCTCAAAGGGATCATGAGACTATTCATACTAGAAACTTCCGTGTGCAGCCACAAGCTATTATGGGCTCTAGCATAGTTGGCTAAGTTGTGCGAACTCTTACAGTGGTAGAGTAGCAGATGTAGGTGGTACGGTCTACCCGATCGTAAGGTGCTAGCGCTTTTGAAAGACTATGTCTCGGTCATCCGTCTTCTCAAACACCATGTAGTGCGAGAAACCAAACGGAGGCGATCGAGTCTTGTGGGGAAAAGTGCGCAAACCTCTGCAGAGTGTAATAAACTAATCATGGTTAGCCGTGTCCACGGTTATGGACATCTTGAGTATCTAGTACTTGGATTATCATGTGAATCTCAACATGTTACTCTAAATTAATTTTATTGGGTTATGTTTAATGATGATGGTTAATTGGGATTGAGAATGCTGTCAACCATTCTCAATGTTTAACAACTACCATGATAGTTAAATAAATTTATTTCTTTGAAGTAGGGAAAAATTGGCTTTACGCAAAACTGTAACCATAGAGCTTTCCACCAGCCAAATATGCATATAGTATAGCTATTTCATGCCATTACTCTCTATGTGTTACATTGCCAGCATATTCCATGTGCTGACCCGTTTCGGGCTGCAACGTTAATGTTGCAGACTTTTCAGACGACGATTAAGGAGTTTTTAGGTCGTGGTTCTATACTCAGTGATGCCGTTGGAGTTGATGGACTCACTTATCTTCCAAGCCTTCCGCTGTTATCGTTATTAGATGGCCTTAAGCCATATTTATTGTAATAAGTTCTCTTTTGAGACACTCGATGTAATAAGTGTGTGATTGCTACTCTGCTATAAATCCTCCGAGTACTGTGTGGTGTCAGCATTACTGATCCAGGGATGACACCGGAGCACAGAGATCAGACCGTTTGAGGTCTGGTCGCTACAATGACTGGATTGTATGAGATTTCCAATGGCTTCACTCGAAGGGATTGGTAGGTGTAGGATTTTGAGTTGAGTATCACATGGAAATTTTTCCTTAGTATTTCCTCAACCCCCTTTATCAGTACGGTGTTTCCTATGACTCAAGAAAGAGAAAATGAAACTATGAAAACAAAAGTCTTCACACTTCATGTTCCTCGAATGAATACCAAGTATTCAAGGTCACACCAATTTCTTCACTTTCAAAGTCTTCAAAAATCCAAAGTCTTCAGTCGAAGAACTTCATTTTTAGGGGTCGACTTTCTCTGTAAATATCAAACTCCTCATAGACTTACAGACCTGTGTACACTCACAAACGCATTAGTCCCTTAACATATAAGTCTTCAATACACCAAAATCACTAAGGGGCACTAGATGCACTTACAATCTCCCCCTTTTTTGTGATTGATGACAATATAGGTTAAGTTTTCAACGGGGATAACCATATAAAGTGTAATACTGATATTGAGGAATTTGATTGCAAGATATAGAAGAACTCCCCCTGAATATGTGCATGGTGAGGTATTTGCTTTTAAAGCATTGCACACTTGAAGAGTAGAATCATGGAGATCTCCCCCTATATCTTGTAATTCATACACGCATTTGACATATCACAATGAAGAATTTGAAATGCATGATGAAATATGGCGATTGATGTAATTCAGCATGCGTGTATTAGCATATATGAGGAATAAGCATGCAGAAAAACATATCAAAAGTATCAAAGCACCATCGGGTTTAAGTTTACAACTCGATCCAATAAAGTATCATAAGAACAAGAGTTGTAACTTAACAAAAAAATGCCCATATAGAAAGACCCGCTTGAAGACTAACTCAAAATTCTCCCCCTTTGTCATCAAATGACCAAAAGGATCGAATATGAGGACTAACGCCCCTGAAGAATATGAGCTGGCCACCAAGGAAGGAACCTTGACCTTCTTGAATTTCTTCGGTGGAGGTGCAGACCAGTCAAAATCTTCCTTGAGACCCATTTTCTTGAGATCTTCTTCACCATACAGATGTGACAGTATTGCCCAGGTGCGACCGAAAACTTCATGGAGGTAGTAATGATTTTTCTTCACTGCATTGTGCGTAGCAGTCATGTTGTGAACAAATGAACCAAACTGATGCTTAACCCATTTATGGTTTCGATCCACCTTCTGGTGAAGACTAAGTAGAAGCTCACGGTCAGTCATCACACGAGGAGCAGTGGCTTGAGGAGTAGACTTGGGTGCATTGGCAGAGTCATGTGTGGCAGAGTCATCATTGGTGGAATAAGATGCAGCTTTGCGAAACTGACCATCCAATGGACGAATGCCTTCATCTATAACAGTTGGTGCCTTTCCCTTTTCATCAATTGAGGAATAGGTCCGCTTGAGGACTTCAATTGGGGGAAAGTAGCTGAGGTGATTCTGAAAATCAGCTTTGTAGTTGAGTGAAGACCTTGTCCTGAGGAATCTCATAATCCAAGGTGCATAAGGCTTCAGCTCAAACGGAGAAAGTGCAACATTTTCCAGAGTTCTCATGAAGAAATCGTGATAATTGACAGGAATGCCATGAACGATGTTGAATACCAGATTCTTCATGATACCAACAATTTCCTCATCAGATGAGTCGTGGCCTTTGATGGGACTCATGGTCCTCGTTAGAATGTGATAGACAGTTCTGGGTACATATAGTAATTCCTTCACGAGGAATTTGGTTCGTGGGGCCTGACTTGGCTTCAAAGGTTTCATCAGAACTTGCATGTAGTGATTTGTAAGCTCAAGTTCACTGTAAATGCAACGAGCTTCTTCAAAGGGAGGACTGAGTGGCAAGGCACGAAGCAATTCAGTAGCTGGTGCTGTGTAGTGAGTGTTCTCAGACATCCAGTCCAGCACCCATGAATTCACATCTTCAGAATCTCCTGTGATGTGCAGCATCGCATAAAATTGAAGAATTAGATGTCAGAGCAGAAATTTAACAGTCCAGCGTCATGAAGAACACTGAGGACTGGCATGAAGCACGACAGAGATTCCATATCCACGTGAGGAATGTGCTCATGGTAGAAGATTTTGTTTTTGTTGAACAACACTGAGGAATAGAAATTTGCTTGGCTGGCTGTCCAGAAACACCTCTTCCTAATGCGAGCAAAGTCATAAGGGTTGTAGTCTGTGAAGAATACGTGCTTGCCGAAGAAATCATCAGCCTTGAATTTTTGCTTCCTGGAGAATGGATCCTTTGGCTTGGGTAGAGGAGTGTCAGTGAGTTGCATCATGACCTCAGGAATCTCAATCACAGGTTCTTCAGGCTGAGGAATTTCTGGTTCCTCTTCAGTGGCAGTCTGCGTCTTCAGATGGTCAGCGGCAGCAGTTTCTTCGGCACTAGTGGCTGGAATTTCTTCACGTACAGATGAAGTGGGGTGAGTTTCTTCAGAGCTCATTTGAACAGTTTGTGCAAGGGACTGAGGTATTTGCTGCAATGGTGTGAACATTGGAGAGTTTGGATGCTGACTTTCCCAGAATTCATCACTCATCACTGGTGTGGAGCAGCCAACGTCCACAACTTCATCTTCCATTTCTTCAACGCCAGCCTCTTCAGCAGTGAACTGAGGCAAAGGCGAGGAAATGACAGGTGTTGAAGAGATCACATCCACTTCAATTTCTTCATTCAACTGCTCTGACGAAACATCAGAAGGAGTTTCTTCATCAGATCCGCTGGTGAACACATATTCTTCATCAAAAGGAACAAGATCCTTTGATGGCATAGTAGAGAGAGGAACAACATCAATGGGATTCTCAAACGAGCTGGTCAAAGGCTTCATCTTCTTCGGAGCTGAAGAATCTGAAGTAGCTGATGCTTTCCTTTTCTTCACTGTTGCATGCTCTGCAGCCTTGGTTTTCTTCACATCTGATGCAGATGGAAGGATCGGAGTTGGTGTTGGCGCAGGAGGAGCAGAGGAATCTGGTTGATTTTCTTCAGGCACAACTCATGCAGTTGCCCTGATTTCTTCATCTTCTTCAGGCGCACCACTAGTAGATGCCCTGGCAATTTCTTCAGCGGCTGGAATGCAGGCATCAGCCCTGGAACTCACATTTTCTTCAGCAGCCTAATTTTCATCAGCGGTGCTGACATGTTCTTCAGTCGGCTGAGCCGATGCTTCAGCCTGAGGAACTTCCTGTTGCGTTGGGGCTGCAACATTTGAGGTGAAGTTATCAGCAAGTCTCACAAAACGAACCTTGGCTCCAAGCCAATCAGCGTGGTATGCGTCAAATTCATTACTGAGTTTCTTGATCTCAGTTTGAATAGTGACAAGTTCTTTAGTTGTCATAGAGACAATGTTTTTCTTCAGATAGCTCTCCTTCTTGTACTGCGCTTTCTTGATCTGCCTGGCCTTCTCAAATTTCCATTTTTCTTCTTGTATGAAGTGGGTCAGCATGTGACTTTAGCCAGGAGTCAGCTTGAGTTCAGGCATTGGAGTGTTGGGGTCCTTGTGCCAAACGTCAATGTATTCGAGGATCAACTTTGGATAGTAGTGGCACATTTGTTCCCTTGGCTCTAGCGGCCCTGACTTGCCTATCTCTGATGATTTCAGCAAGTTCATCATCATCAGCTTCGTCTTCTTCAGACGGCACTTGGAAGACGACCTGCTTCTTCTGAGGACTAGGGCGAGGACCTCGTCCAGCGGTGGCCTTTGTCTTCAGTAGAGAGGGTCCCGCTGAGAAATTTGGTGCAGCTGAGGAACTAGCTGAAGCTCCTGAGGCAATAGAGATGCCTGTAATCCTTTGGCACGTGGCAAGATGCACAGGTGCAGAGGACTTTGTCGGAGCAGCTGAGGACTTGTGAGGAGCTGAGGATTTGGGTGGAACAGGAGCAACATGAGAAGTTGGCCTTGAGGTCTTTGAAGATTCTGGTCATGAGGGCATTGCTGAGGAACTTGGCCTTGAAACCACTGAAGGTGAAGCACTTGGCTTGTGCACAGGCTTCTTTGACATGGCCTTCTTAGGCTTGACAGAGGCTTCAGCGGCAGCAGCAGCAGCAAAGTCTTCGTTGAATTTTCTCACAGCTTCTTTGGCTTGTTTAGCCAACTTGGCTTGGCGCTTGGCGCATTCATCGGGATAATCCTCACCACGCTTGAGGCTGGTGGGATCAGCTATTTGGCCAGGTGCCAATGGAGGTCTTGGGCATGGAGGATTGAGTGCGAATTTCTTCATGTATTTGGGAGTGACATATCTGTACTCCCTCCACTCTCTAGCCCATCTCCTCTCTATCTTCTGAATGCGCACCTTGCGCTGATTTTTGTCTTCCTCAGGAGGTGTGCAGTACCCAACATATATATCATCAGGGATCTCAAATGCTGTTTTGACCTCAGCCCTCTTTCCTCCTTTCTGTGGTTTCTTACCGTCAACCATTTTCTTCAGTTGAGGAATTTGAACAATTGAATTCTCTGAAGAAGTATGCAACTTTTCTTCGAGGAATGCTGCAAATGAGTTAAGTTGATGAGAACCTAGTGATTCAGCAGCTGACATGAGTACCTGTGAACAGAGTATAGTTGCGAGGAATTTGAAGAGGTCATATGCGTTCTCAGAAGGTTTTATAAAGAACAAGTTTGAGGAATTTGACCAGATAAGTCTTGAAGAATTTCACTAAGCGTTCTTAGTCCTAGGTTCCAGAGTTGTACAGATCAGAAATCTGCACAATTGAGGAATCTTGGAGAGAAATTCGCAGCTTAGAGAAATGAATCAAGAACAAATGATATGAGAGGTGTTTTAGTGTGTGAAGATATGAAGAAAAACATCTTTGAAGATTTTGTAGATAATCATTCGAATCAACAAGGGCAGTAAAAGTAACTTTTAATTACCCTAGACAAAGAACACGACAAACAGTGAGGTGGAGAAGTGATGTTCATCTGTGTAGATCTTCCACGCCCTAACTCGGCGGAGGAAGACGACTATGGCGGCGGCGGAGTGAAGATTTCCGTGGCTGGCGCGAGTACGGCGGTGACGAGGTCGAGGCAGTGAAGCTCTTCCTCACCGGCGATGATGAAGTAGCGGCGGCGCTAGGGTTTGAGAAGCTCGAGCTGGAGAGAGGTCGAGTTGAGTAAAAGAAGTGAGGAAGGGGAAGAGGGGTATTTATAGCCATGGTGAAAACCATTCTCCCGAAGAAATTGGACGAACGTGCCCCTGACCCTTCTCATTCGCTTGACATGTGTCACCCACGTACTGAGAGGTGGAGATCGTGTGCGATCGTGAGTGAAAGGATAAGTATATCGTGGGATGCGGAATGGTTTGAGCGGCAAAACCAAAAATTTAGATAAGATAGGTTTTAAAGGTCCGTTCGCAATTTCTTCAGCTAACAAGGACACAGTGAAGATTTTGAACGAGTTTCAAATAGAACGCACATGAAGAACTTGTGAATAGATTGGGTTGAGTTTAGCATAGAGGGGGAAGGGTCCGATCACATTCACTTAGCAGAAAAACCAACTTGAAGAATTAGCAATAAGTGAATGATGTAGATGACGTAAACTCATATATATATATATATATTTATATATATATATATGTGTGTGTGTGTGTGTGTGTGTGTGTATGTATATATATAGCCAATGTAGAAAAACGACGGAAACAGTGAAGACAATGCAAAGTTGAAGAATATGAACAACTGAGGAATTTCAACTTTTGGTGGTGGCGTGACCCACCGTATAAGAATGATGATTTCAGACACTGCGTACAATTATCGTAGGGTTCTGAGAATCAATTCTTTGTTAATTTGTTCACACTTAGAGTGTTATTCTTCATTGATTCAAGAAAAACGTTTCTTCATGTGTTGCACATCTAAGTCATCAATTTCGCATAAGTGTTAGGATGAGTGTCCTTTTCAAAGAACATTCGAAGATTCTAGGATATTTAGCTCACACCGCAACTTGCTAAATCTCTTCTCATCCAAGGACTTTGTGAAGATATCGGCTAGTTGTTCTTCAGTCTTCACATGCTCAATAGAAATGTTGCCCTTCAACACATGATCACGAAGAAAATGATGAAGAATCTGAATGTGCTTAGTCTTCGAGTGCTGAACTGGGTTGTGAGCAATCTTGATGACACTCTCATTGTCACAGAAGAGAGGCACATTCTTCATGTTGACGCCTTAGTCCTTGAGAGTTTGCTTCATCCATAGCAATTGAGCACAGCAAGAACCAGCGGCAATGTACTCAGCTTCAGCAGTAGATAGTGATACGCAGTTCTGTTTCTTCGAGGACCAATAGACCAAAGATCGTCCGAGGAAATGACATGTACCAGATGTTGACTTGCGGTCCACACGATCACCAGCATAGTCAGAGTCAGAATATCCAATGAGGTCAAAAGCCGAGCCCTTGGGGTACCATAATCCAAGTGTTGGTGTGTGAGTTAGATATCGAAGAATATGCTTCATAGCCTTATGGTGTGATTCCTTCGGTGTAGCTTGAAATCGGGCACACATGCAAACACTAAGCATTATATCTGGCCTAGATTCACATAAGTACAATAAAGAGCCAATCATGGAGTGGTATACCTTATGATCTAAGTCGATACTATTTTCATCAGTGCACAGATGGCCATTTGTGGGCATCGGAATTTTGACGCCTTTGCAATCTTGCATGCCAAATTTCCTCTGTACATCCTTGAGGTATTTCTCCTGAGATATGAATATGCCATTGCGTTGTTGACAAATTTGAAGACCTAGGAAGAATTTCAACTCTCCCATCATAGACATTTGATATTCTTCACTCATCATGTTGGCAAATTCATCACTATAATGTTGGTGAGTACAACCAAAGATAATATCATCAACATATATTTGGCACACAAACAATTCACCATCATAAGATTTAGTGAAAAGAGTAGGGTCGAGTGAACCGGGTTTGAAGCCTTTCTTCATGAAGAATTCCTTCAAGGTATCATACCACGCCCGTGGGGCCTGCTTGAGGCCATAGAGGGCCTTGTTGAGTCTGAAGACTTTGTCAGGATTCTTTGGATCTTCAAAACCTGGGGGTTGAGCAACAAATACTTCTTCCTCAAGCTTACCATTGAGGAATGCACTTTTCACATCCATTTGATATAAAGTGATATCATGATGGTTAGCATAAGCAAGTAATATGCGAATAGCCTCAAGTCTAGCAACAGGTGCAAAAGTTTCATCGAAATCAATTCCATACACATGTGTGTAGCCTTGAGCTACAAGCCATGCCTTATTCCTCACCACAAGGCCATTTTCATCTTGCTTGTTGCGGTAGATCCACTTTGTGCCAATGATATTGTGCTTGCGAGGATTTGGGCGTTTGACCAGTTCCCAGACATTGTTGAGCTCGAACTGATGTAATTCTTCTTGCATGACATGAATCCACTCAGGCTCCAGAAATGCTTCATCTACCCTAGTGGGCTCTGTGATAGAGACAAAAGCATAGTGCCCACAAAAGTTAGATAAATGTGAAGCTTTTGATCATGTGAGAGGACCTGGCGCTTTGATGTCATTGATGATCTTTTCAACTTGCACTTCTTTTGCAATGCGAGGATGAGCTGGTTGTCGTTGAGGAATTTGATCAGCATTCTCTTCAGCACCATTTTCTTCAATATTTTCTTCAGGTGCATTAGCTCGACGTTCTTCATGTTCTGGAATGAATTCTTTAGCAGATTCTTTGGTAGGAATGACATCCTCAGTAGCCTTGAACTTGATAGTTTCCTCAGGTGCTGGTTCATCTATCACAGTAGGTAGGTGCTCTCTTTGCGAGCCATTAGTTTCATTGAACCGCACATCTACAGTTTCAACAACCCTGTGAAGAACGTTGTTGAAGACTCTGTAGGTGTGCGAGTCCTTTCCATAACCAAGCATAAAACCTTCATGTGCTTTCGGTGCAAATTTTGAGTTGTGATGAGGATCTCTAATCCAACATTTAGCACAGAAGACTTTGAAATAACTTACATTGGGTTTCTTATCAGTGAGGAGTTCATAGGCAGTCTTCTTGAAGAATTTGTGAAGATATACTCTATTGATGATGTGGCATGCAGTATCAATTGCCTCAATCCAGAACCGACGAGGCGTTTTGTATTCATCAAGCATAGTGCGAGCCATCTCAGCAAGAGTCCTGTTCTTGCGCTCCATGACACTGTTCTGCTGAGGAGTATAAGGAGCAGATAACTCATGAGTAATACCAAGTTCATCAAGATAGTCATCTAGACCAGAATTCTTGAACTGAGTTCCATTGTCACTTCTAATGTGCTTGATCTTCACACCAAAGTTGGTTGAAGCCCCCGAGGAAAATCGTTTGAAGACTTCCTGCACTTCATGTTTGTAAGTAACAATGTGTACCCATGTGTATCGAGAGTAATCATCAACAATAACAAAGCCATATTGAGAGGCCTCATTTGAAACTACAGAATAATGGTTAGGACCGAATAGATCCATGTGAAGCAATTCAAATGGACGAGTGGTGGTCATGATAGTCTTCGCTGGATGCTTAGCCTTCGTCATTTTCCCAGCTTCACAGGCTCCACATAGGTGATCCTTGAGGAATTTGACATTCTCGATGCCGATGACATGCTTCTTCTTCGCAAGCGTGTGAAAATTCCTCATGCCTGCATGACCAAGTCGCCGATGCCAGAGCCAGCCTTCTGAAGCTTTTGCAAGTAGGCACACGGCTGGTTGTGGTCCTGTAGAGAAATCAACAATGTACAGGTCTCCTCTCCTAAATCCTTCGAAGACTTTGGAATTGTCAGCTTCCATAACCACAACACAACGGTACTTGCCAAAGACAACAACCATATCAAGATCGCAAAGCATTGAGACAGACATGAGGTTGTATCCTAAGGACTCGACAAGCATGACTTTGTCCATGTGTCGATCCTTTGTGATCGCAACCTTACTAGACCCAATACCTGACTTTTGCCTTTGTCGGCAAAGATGATATGCTTCAGATGCGACGGAGTTAATGGAGCATCCATCAATAGATTCTTGTCACCAGTCATGTGATTTGTGCATCCACTATCGAGGACCCACTCCGTGGCTTTGGGTTGATCATCCTGCAGATGAATTAGTGCAGCTTACGAACTCATATACTTCATCAGTGAAGAATATGACATCAACTCATCAGATCAATTTCATCAAGCAATAGACCAAATAAAGAAGTATGAGGACGTGAGAAGTGAAAGTTCATTTCTTCATGATTAGCCTGCGTCCTATCAGGCAAACTCAGGTCTCCAGTAAATTCTTCAGACGATTACGTACGTCTGGAGACCTGACCCTGCATAAGAGATTAGTTCTTTTTCTTCACCACCCACATCTCAAGGGGTGGCAAAGAGTTCATCACTCTGCGCGCTCCATACGAGAAAGGTGGCATAGAAGCCAGTCCATTTCATTTCACATAAGAGGAGTTAGGATAAGCATATGAATAAGCAGAGAAATTCTTCGAGGACTTATGAACATGATGATTAGAAGAATAATGCTCATATTCATAGCCCTTAGCTCTTCCCTGCGAAACAGAGTTGTTAGCACGATGATACTAATATGAGGACTTGGATCCATATGAAGAATTTGGTCCATATGAAGAATTTGCTCTGGGGTTCCTATTCTTCACAGGTGGTGTCCTGAGGAAATTTACCTGAAGACTTTCAAGGCACTTTTTGGGAACCCAGATTTTCTTCATAAGGGAACCGTTCCTGCAGTTAGTGCCAACATATCTAGCAAATACTTCACCATTCTGATTTTTGAACATTTTATAGTTGGAGTCAAATGACTCATCATCAGAACGAGGAGATTCACAAGCAAATCCAGATAAGTTAGATGGATCAACTGGAGGTCCCTTTGCAGCAACCCATGTAGTTTTGGGGTACTGCTCAGTCTTCCAATATGTACCATCTGCATTGAGTTTCCTCTCAAAGGCAATACCCTCTTTCCTAGGGTTCCTGTTGAGGATTTTCTTTTTAAGCACATCACAAAGAGTCTGATGCCCTTTGAGGCTTTTGTACATGCCTGTCATGTACAATTCCTTCAGCCCTGCATCATCAGTGATACTAGCAGTGCCCTCAGATGAGGAATTAGTGATAGCAGAGGGAGATGAAGAATTTGAAACATTAACAACATTTGAACATTCAGGTGAAGAATTAGCATATTCATGTTCAATGCACTTCAAGCATGGAGGGACAAATTCTTCCTAAGAAGCGCTGATTTATTGAGCAAGTAATGAATCACGCTCCTTCTGAAGATCTTCATAACTCACTCTTAGCTTTTCAAGATCTTGCTTTCTTTGAAGAAATACATAAGAAAGCTTCTCATGATCAGTTAAGAGAGTGTTATGATGACCTTGAAGGTTGTCAAACCTAGTCTGAAGTCTCTGAAGATTTTCAGTCAAGGCTTTAGTGCGATCCATTTCTTCACCCAACATATCATCACTTTTGTCTAGCATGTTTTGAACCTTTTCAAAAGCCCTTTGTTGTTTTATAGCAATCTTAGCAAGTTTAGAATAGCTGGGATTAAGGTTTTCATCAGATTCATTCTCACTTGATTCAGAGGAGGTATATTTGAGTACCTTGGCACCCTTTGCCATGAAGCAATAGGTGGGAGCGTAGTCATCATCGCCTTCATCAGCCTTGTTGGTGAGATCATTTTCTTCAGTGTTGAAGATAGACTTGCTGACGAATGCAGTAGCGAGGGCTAGGCTTGCCACTCCTGATTCAGACTCCTTAGATGCCTCCTCTTCCTCATTTTCTTCAGATTCAGCCTCAGAGTCCATTTCCTTGCCAATGAATGCCCTAGCCTTCTTGGAGCTGCTCTTCTTGTGAGATGAGGATTTTGATGATGAAGATTTTGAGGATTTCTTCTTTTTCTTTGCATCATCAGAACTGTAATCCTTGTATTTCTTCTTCTTCAATTCCTTTTCCCACTGAGGACAATCTTGAATGTAATGTCCAGGTTTCTTGCATTTGTGACAGAGCCTCCTCTTGTAGTCATTGGATGAGGAATCATTGCTCCTTGAGGGTCTTCCAAAGCGACCACGTCTTGACAACTTTTGGAACTTCTTCACAAGCAGTGCTAGCTCATGGCTTAGTTCTTCAGGATCACCAAGGCTGCTACCAGAGTCTTCATCATCGGACTCAGATACTGCCTTGGCCTTCAGTGCACGTGATCTGCCATAGCTCGAACCATAGAGATCTCTTTTTTCAGCAAGTTGGAACTCATGAGTATTTAGCCTCTCGAGAATATCAGCGGGATCAAGTGACTTGTAATCAGCACGTTCTTGTATCATCAATGCCAGAGTGTCAAATGAGGAATCAAGCGATCTTAGCAATTTCTTCACCACCTCATGGTCGGTGATGTCAGTGGCACCAAGTGCTTGAAGCTCATTTGAGATGTCAGTGAGGCGATCGAAGGTTTGTTGAACATTTTTGTTGTCGAGTCTTTTGAAGCGGTTGAAGAGATTGCGAAGAACATCAACTCGAGAGTCACGCTATGTTGAGACTCCTTCATTCACTTTGGACAGTATATCCCAGATAAGCTTAGCAGTTTCCAAAGCACTCACTCTTCCATACTGTCCTTTTCTCAGATGGCCACATATGATATTCTTCGCTTGATAATCGAGTTGCTTGAATCTCTTCACATCAGCAGCATTCAGAGAAGGTGTGACTGAGGGAACACCATTTCCCACAACATACTAGAGATCGTTATCAATTGCCTCAAGATGCATTCGCATCTTGTGTTCTTCCATTAGGGGTAGTCCGTCCCATCGGAGGTAGGACACCCAGCAGAGACCTTGATCATACCAGCGGTTGACATAACTAAAACTCCAGGCGGTTAAACCAAAATCACACAAAACAAGGGAGTACCTTGCTCTGATACCAATTAAAAGTGCGTTATATCGACTAGAGGGGGGTGAATAGGCGATTTTTATGAATTCTTCACTGAGGAATTTTCCGGCGAGGAAATTCCTTAGTGAAGAACTACTAGCAGCGGAATAAGTACTCAGAAGTAAACATAACTAAAGACACGCATAGTCATCATGATGAAATGAGGACAAGCACAGAGTACTGAAAGCGTAAACACATGATAACACAGGATGAAGACAAACAGACTAAAGAGATTGAACTGAGGAAATTGAGAAAATCTTCAGTCAAAGTCTTCAAGCACAGATATGAACAAGCACACAACACAGTTATGAGGAAATGAAGGAGTTGAGAAAATAGAACCAGTAAGCTTGGTGAAGACAATGATTTGGTAGACCAATTCCAACTGTTGTCTCAATTATACGTTTGGTTGGAGCGGCTGAGTATTTAAACTCGAGGACACACAATCCCAGACACCCAGTCCTGAACACACAGCTCAGAACACCAACTCCTCACCATATTCTCCTTGAGCTAAGGTCACACAGACCTCGCCCAATCACTCATGGTAAGTCTTCAGGCGACTTCCAAACCATCACAAACTTGGTCACTCGGCGATCCACAATTCCTCTTGGATGCTCTAGACCATGACGCCTAACCGTCTGGAAGAAGCACAATCTTCAAAGGTAACAAGCGTCGGATCCACGCAGGATCAATCTCTTCAGTGATGCTCAATCACTTGGGGTTTGTAGGTTTTTGGGTTTGGGTTTTTTCTCACTTGATGATTTTCGCTCAAAGTCCTTGGAGGATGGGTTGCTCTTAAATGACAAGTGTCAGTTTCTCTCGGAGCAGCCAACCAGCTAGTGGTTGTAGGGGGCGGCTATTTATAGCCTAGGGAGCATCCCGACATGATAAGACATAAATGCCCTTCAATGATATGACCGTTAGGTGGATAGATATTTTGGGACAGCTGGCGCATAGCACAACAACGGTCGGAATTTTGAGTAACAAAATCCTCAGGGCTATCATGTTCCTCACTGTGTAGGTAATCCGCACTGGCGAATTCCTAACTCCTCAGTCAGAACAAATTCCTCAGAGATCAGAAGAACTTCGTCTCTATCACTGAAGAATATGACTGGACTATATGAGATTTCCAATGGCTTCACTCGAAGGGATTGGTAGGTGTAGGATTTTGAGTTGAGCGTCACATGGAAATTTTTCCTTAGTATTTCCTCGACCCCCTTTAACAGTACGGTGTTTCCTATGACTCAAGAAAGAGAAAATGAAACTATGAAAACAAAAGTCTTCACGCTTCATGTTCCTCGAATGAATACCAAGTATTCAAGGTCACACCAATTTCTTCACTTTCAAAGTCTTCGGAAATCCAAAGTCTTCAGTCGAAGAACTTCATTTTTAGGGGTCGACTTTCTCTGTAAATATCAAACTCCTCATAGACTTATAAACCTGTGTACACTCACAAACGCATTAGTCCCTTAACCTATAAGTCTTCAATACACCAAAATCACTAAGGGGCACTAGATGCACTTACACAAATCTTAGTTGTTATTTCAAAGCAAACATCAATTGCTAACTACCCTTTGCGCGGTTTGCAGCTTCAGATCTGCCATCGCACTGCCACAGTCAACATTGTACTCATCATGCTTATGTTTTCCCCATTTTATGATGACCACAATCAGCCTACGTGGTTCATGTCGTAATAGCACTGCTCCACCCATCGAGCTAAACAAGCTTAGTTGTACAAATTCATATGTGATATTATTGCTGATATTAGTAAAACTGAGAGATGTTTAATTGGTTAGCTAAATGTTCCTACTTTAGTTTCAAAATGCATGTGAGCCACATATGGAGAGACCGGAAAGAATAGTATTTCTCTGTGCGCTCTGGTTCATCATGGGTGGACAACCGACATTGTATTGAAAGACTTGTAATATCTTCAATCTTCTTGCTCTTCTGCTCTTCTTTAAGATGATCCTCTTCTCTTGCGGTCGACTGGTCAGGTCGAGTTGTTCTCCCTTAGTATATTTTGAATCTGTCAGGTCAGGTCGACTTGTTCTTCTTTACTATATGTTGAAGCTATCATCTGTGAAGTGTCATCACTTCTGGAGCTCTCATATTTTGAGTAGTAGTCCACATTATATTAATGCACACAACAAATTACAGCATGCATGGCATCTTTTAAAAGAATTGCAGAGATAGCACAAAGGGGTTTACAGGGAGGCAGTATTGGATTAGAATCACTTCTGCATTACGAAGAAAATCTCACTTGTTTTTATGTTTTCATGAATGTCAGATATTGAACATTATCAAAATGAATATGAGAATGGGTGCACGAGAGGAATATTGCGGAATGATCCACTGGCTAACAAACTTGGCATGGTGGAGGATGGCATATCTTATTCACCCATCAAGGTGCTTGCTCTAACTTTGCAAAGTTGTATTGGTCGCACATATTTTGCATCTGACCTCTTGAATTACTTCTACTTTGTTACACCATCTGCTTAGTTTAAGCATCATATATGAGTATATGCCATACCTATCCATTTTCTATACCTATTCCATGTGTCGTCACACTATGTTTTTCTAGTCAAATGTTGTTCTTTCGTAATAGATGTCCAAAATGAAGAGGGTGAGTGCAGATCCTCAAGGAGTACAAACTAGGTATTTGGAAAAGATAGTGATACCTGTTAAATCCGATAGATCAGCAGCCACAGAAAACACAGGCCCAACTGTACCACACTTTACCCCTACTCCAGTGGCCAAACCCCTATTAGAACTGCTGGGAGCCCAGCGTCAGGTACTGTCTATGATATCAATTCAAAATTTGAACTCCTAAATTTCTGCTTGTGCCTTACCTTCTCTCTTGTATGAAAACTAATTTCAGATGAATCTCCTTGCTCAAAGGATCATACGATCTCAAAACAATAATGGGCTCTGCATTGCTCTTGTCAGTACCTCTCTCCCTTTTGCCTTGTAGCGTTGTACTTAATTAATTGCTATTTGATTATGTATCATTAGTCTGCACCTGAGCTTCATTATCCTCTGTTTCTTCCAATATTATTTGATCTATATTTACTCTTTGCAAAATGTAGAATAATGGCAACACTTATAAATAATTTTCTTTGGGGAGTTTATTGAATTATCCTTCCATCAACATGGAGAAGGGCTATGTCCAGCCCGTGTTAACATGTAATGTAAGTTCATCCTTCTCAAGCCTTCAAACTTTGTTCTAGTATAGATTTGGATAGGCATCATTTCCTCCACTGATGTTTGCTTTGCTGTTTACATCTGATTGGATGTTTGCAACAACTACCATTTTCAAATTGTAGTTGTAAAAACATGTTCCTTATGCAGAACAGATCCATTTATTTGCTTATATAACTGTGAAACCTGTTATGTGTCTCCTTGTTTCTCTTTCAGACTCGTATCTCTTACACCAGGCAGAACTTTAGGGAAGATAGTGAGCCAAACCATCTTAAGGACATCGAGATGACCCCAAGGTCCTGTCTTGATGAAGACAGTGAGTTGAAGCTACTCACCAGTAGGTGTGAGACAACCTCTGTGCAGTCGCTGCCTCAACCGGTTCGACTTCTTCAGTCTCAACTTAAAGCGGAAAGGCTTGCTTCAGCTCAGCTCCGACTTGAAGTCAAAGATGCAATGAAGATGTCAGAGGACTGTCGTGCGCACCATCATGCCTTAAATCTACTGTTGATGCATCTATTGTTGACACAACTGAGGTCTACTTAGCTTCTTCAGCTGTTTGGGGGGGCGACCTGGCCAGGCCTAGTGCCTTCTGAAGTGCTCTCAGTTTTGTATATTCTTTTGTCGGCGCGTTTATTTGCACTGGTGGCGAACTTTGATGCCCAGTGGATGTAATATGTGTGATAGCCGTGATAGCCAGTAAGTTGCTTTCTTATTTATTTCCTTGTTGTCTTGTTTATTTGTTTGCTTGTAGTCATTGCAGTTCTTTTTCGCGGTTTGCTAGTGGCTGCAATAACCTATTTTTTAAAACTAGGCCACAATAACCATGGGATAATATTTACTGTAGTGACACTGGGCCTCCTACGGGCCGTAGAAACAGTGGGCCTTCTACGGGCCGTAGAAACAGTGGGCCTTCTACGGGCCGTAGAAACAACGGGCCTTATACGGGTCGTAGAAACAATGGGCCTTCTACGGGCCGTATCATCAATGGGCCTTATATGGGCAGTATGATCGATTGGCCAAACATGGGCCAATAACAGGCCGCATTATGGTCGTAAACGGGCTAGAGTTGGAATCGTCCGTTCATGGGCCGACCATAACGGGCCATCGTTAATAGGCCATATTTGATGACGCTATGCAAACGACCCAACGTATTAATGGACCACAAATGGGCCGACTGTAACCACGGGCTGAATTTGGCCCACAAGCAGAAAATGACAGTAACGGGTCGTAAGTAAACGAATGCTGGAAATGAGCCCAAGAATAAATGGGATCTGAGAAGGCCGAAAGATAACATGGGCTGGAAACGGCCCAATGGAATAACGGGTCATTAATGGGTATAAAGTGATACACTGTTCATTACGGGCCAGTTTCACCACGAGTCGTTAATGGGTGTAAAGTGATACATTGTTCATTACGGGCCAGTTTCACCACGGGCCGTTAATAGGCCAAGAGTTACATAGGGCCTCATATGGGCCGAAAGACGGCATGGGCCAGAAGTGAAAACGGGCAGGAATCATATTGGGTGGCCCAGATGATGCTACTGTGCCTAATTCGGATAGGGCGTAACGGGCCTTGGGTTAGCGGGCTGTAAATGGGCTATATGCGAACAGGTCATTAATAGGCTTTACATGGGCCGGCCCGCCACCTTTTGACCAAGTCAAACGGGCCGGCCTTTTCACAGGAATGGGCCTCTGTTGGGCCATGCCACGTGTCGACGTATCATAGGCGCCTTCTGTCCAATGAGTGGATGACATCTGTCCCAACGATGAGCCGACACGTGTTTCCTCCAGCCAATGATGATTTTACACGTGGAAAATCCCCATGGGTCGGGGCTGTTAACGGGTTATCAGATCCAAAACCCGACCCGATAGCTTACCGGCGTACCGTTACGGTGGATGCCACGTGTCGGTCACCCTTGACGAAAGCACTTCTGTGACGCTGGATTTATTGTCATGGAAGTGGACACTTCCGTGATGATAATTTTGGTAATGTCATGGAACACTTCTACGACAGCACATGTATGACTATCTTGATTCTGTCAGAAAATCGTCATGGATGTACATGCATGACAGAAAATGCGACCTACTGTGACAAACACGTATCATCACGGAAGTGTATTTTTTGTAGTGTCTAGCCTTCTTGGCGGCTTCATGGTCGTACTTGACTTTCCAGAAACCAGATCTAGCCTGCAGATGAATAAACAAAGACGAAAGATCAGGCAGGTACTTAACACGACTGGGAAAAATACAAAGAAGGAGGTCAGAGAATTTTTACCTCTGGCGTCGGGTTAAGTTTGCAGAAGGGGTTTAACCCGACTTTACTGGAGTCTTCATATTTTCTGTTTACCAGAAGGGTTGACATTGCAACAATATCTTCTTCGGGTAATTGGACGGAGCTGTGACGAAGAGAATCATTTGGGCCTCCGCCATATTCACACATCATTTTTGATCGGCGGCTTAGAGGGATGACCCGCCATGAGACCCAGCAGCGGGTCAAGTCAACTCCGGTTAGGCCGTTCCCTAATAAGGCATTAATCCTTTTGATTGATGGGATCAGCTTCTTGTGTTCGACAGAAGTAAGCTTGTCAGGGAGCATGAATTTGGAGTCAAGACGCTCGGCATGATAACCCGGCAGTGGCTTCTCGTCTACTAGTGAAGTGTCTTGACAATAGAACCAAGTCTGGTTCCAGTCTTTTGGATGACTCGGCAAGACTATAAGGGGGAAGACAGCACCCTATCAACGCTGAATGGAGATGCCTCCAAGCTCCAAGCTAAGGCCGTTGGTGCACTCGTTCTGCCGGTTCAGATAAAAATACTCTCTAAAGAGTTCCACGGTCAGCTCTTCCTGAAGGTACACCTCACAGAGCACTTGGAAGTTGCAAATATTGGATATGGAATTGGGCCCGATATCTTGAGGGTGGAGTTTGAAAAAATGGAGGACATCTTTGAAGAACTTTGAGCCGGGCGGTGAAAAGCCACAGTTCATGTGGTCAGTAAAGACAATGACTTCACCATCTCTTGGATTGGGCCGTTCTTCGTTTGGGTCAGGTGCACGGTAAGACATGACATTTTTTCCTAGCAAAAATCCTATGGAGAAGAACTCCTTCAAACGTTCCTCATTTACGGCTGAGGGAACCCAGTTGCAGACAGTCGGCGCTTTGGACGGCATGGTGTTCAAAAACATACTGAAAGGAAGGTAACATGTCAGTTCAATTCAATTAATATGATGAAAGTAAAAGATGATACAGGGGAGTAATGGCGGCCTAATTAAGGGCTAATGTCATATAAGGAAAAGTAAGCCGGCACAGTAAGCCTCCATGACTACAGACATTTGAGAAATACCAACGGCAGAATTGGTTAAGTATGGAGACAAACAGGTTTCTTAACTTTTGGATATTAATATGGATCAAATGTCCGTTCAAAATGAAAAACTTCCTAGACCTAAAAATGTAGCTCAGATGAGTTCATCAGTTCTAAATGCGGCCCTTGTACCAGAAAAAGGGGTCTACCAATGTCAAAAGTAGGCACCAAACAACTAACGCGTAAGCATACATCTCTTTTGGATCAAGAGGAGGAGGCAGTGGAAGGACTACGAAGAAACCGCGAAGAACTATGAAGAACATGCGGAAAACCTAGAAGTTTTGAATGTGGATCTTAGGAACAAGAAAACAAGAACTTACGGCTACCGATCCTCCAAGGAAGATCGCCGCCATTCTCTGAACCAGGTCTGGTTGATGTAGCAGCCAAGGTCGGTGACAAAGTGCTCTGGGATGGCGGCGGGGTTCGAGCTGCAGTGGAGTTGCGAGAGGAAGAAGATGAAGAAGAGAGAGGAATGAGAAAAGACCAGGTCATGCCTATTTATAAGGAAATAAGCGAACATGCGGGCGCGAAAATCGAGGAAGAGTCGAATAATGGTTATCTAACTAGATGGACGTCTCGATTCTCGGAAGGCATTAAAGATGAAGATCCGTTGGGAGATGACATCATAAAAGTTTTTCGTGTTTTCCAGAGATGATGTCATGGTAGGTTACAAAAACCTCTGCGAGGATAAGAAGATGGATTTTGTCTAAGTATTGAAAATTGACAAAGAACAAAGTTCGAAGTCAACCTGGGGCCTAATGTTGGGGATATAACTATCAGTTATGACCCACCCAGGAGGGTCCGGGTCAACCCCAATGGTGGGTCACAAAGGAAGCCCAGTAAACACTCAAGGCGGTAGTTTATTAAACCTTATAAAAGGCCTAAAGGCTCAGAGGCGGCTTAAGGCCCAACATTGTAAACCACCGTATATAAGGGAAGACTTGTAAGGAAAGGCATGTAAAAGAAGTCACCGAGCCGGACACATTTTATGAGCCGGCCGGGACTCTGTAGGCCACCAGGCGTCAACCCGTGTATATAAGGGGATGACCCGGTGGCGGCTTAGGGCAAGAAACAACAGATCGAGAGCCAAGCCGGCGAACTAGCCTCTTGGTGATCGAAACCCCAGCAATACCAACACAACTAGACGTATGCTTTTACCTTCATCGTAAGGGGCCAAACTAGTATAAAATCTCTCATGTCCTTTGCCCCGATTAACCCTTTAAGCTTCCTAGTTGCGATGGCCCTACGACTATGTCCTTCCGCTAGGACATCTGCCGTGACAATTCCACGACAAAAGGTATATTTGATATAGAGATTATTGATGTGTACTTTACTAGTGTTCATAGTAACCCCTAGGTATTTGATACCGGTTCAGTTGCAAATATTAGTAACTCAAAACAGGAGTTACAAAATGAACATAGACTAGTTGAGGGCAAAGTGATGTTGTGTGTTGGAAGAGATTCCAAGGTTGATAAGATCACCATCACATACTCCCTCTACCTTCGGGATCAGTGTTGAACCTAAATAAATGTTATTTGGTGTTTGCATTGAGCATGAATATGATCGGATCATGTTTATTGAGATACAGTTATTCATTTCAGTCAAAGAATAATTGTTGTTCTGTTTACATGAATAAAAACTTCTATGGTCATACATCCAATGTAAATGGTTTATTGAATCTCGATCGTAGTGATACACATATTCATAATATTGATGCCAAAAGATGCAAAGTTGATAATGATAGTGCAACATATTTGTGGCACTGCCGTTTAGGTCATATTGCTGTAAAGCGCATGAAGAAACTCCATGCGGATGGACTTTTGGAATCACTTGATTATGAATCATTTGATGCTTGCAAACCATGCCTCATGGGCAAGATGACTAAGACTCCATTCTCCAGAACAATGGAGCAAGAAAATAAGTTACTGGAAATAATACATACTGATGTATGCAGTCCAATGTGTGTTGAGGCTCGTGGCGGGTATCGTTATTTTCTGACCTTCACAGATGATTTGAGCAGATATGAGTATATCTACTTAATGAAGCACAAGTCTGAAACGTTTGAAAAGTTCAAAGAATTTCATAGTAAAGTGGAGAATCATCGTAACAAGAAAATAAAGTTTCTATGATCTGATCGCGGAGGCGAATATTTGAGTTACGAGTTTGGCCTTCATCTAAAACAAAGTGGAATAATTTTCACAACTCACGCCACCTGGAACACCACAGCGTAATGGTGTGTCTGAACGTCATAACCATACTTTATTAGATATGGTGCGATCCATGATGTCTCTTATCGATTTACCACTATTGTTTTGGGATTATGCATTAGAGACAATTGCATTCACGTTAAATAGGGCACCATCTAAATCCGTTGAGACGACACCATATGAACTGTGGTTTAGCAAGAAACCTAAAGCTGTCGTTTCTTAAAGTTTGGGGTTGTGATGCTTATGTGAAAAAGTTTCAACCTGATAAGCTCGAACCCAAATTGGAGAAATATGTCTTCATAGGATACCAAAGGAACCTGTTGGGTACACCTTCTATCACAGATCCGAAGGCAAGATATTCGTTGCTAAGAATGGATCCTTTCTAGAGACGAAGATTCTCTCGAAATAAGTGAGTGGGAGGAATGTAGAACTTGATGAGGTAATTGTACCTTCTCCCAAATTGGAAAGTAGTTCATCACATAAATCAGTTCCGGTGAATCCTAACCAATTAGTAAGGAAGCTAATGATGATGATCATGAAACTTCAGATCAAGTTACTACCGAACCTCGTCGGTCAACCAGAGTATGGTCTGCACCAGAGTGGTACGGTAATCCTTTCCGTAAGTCATGTTAACCTATGAACTATGAGGAAGCGATGATGAGCCCAGATTACGCGAAATGGCTTGAGGCCATGAAATCTGAGATGGGATCCATGTATGAGAACAAAGTATGGACTTTGATTGAGTTGCTCGATGATCAGCGAGATAATGAGAATAAATGGATCTTCAAGAGGAAGACGAACGCTGACGGTAGTGTTACTATCTACAAAGCTCGAATTGTCACAAAAGGTTTTCGACAAGTTCAAGGTGTTGACTACGATAAAAATTTATCACTCGTAGCGATGCTTGAGTCTGTCCGAATCATGTTAGCAATTGCCACATTTTTTGAAATCTAGAAAATGGATGTCAAAACTACATTCCTTAATGGATTTCTTAAAGAAGAGTTGTATATGATGCAACAAGAAGGTTTTGTCAATCCTAAAGGTGCTAACAAAGTGTGCAAACTCTAGCGATCCATCTATGGACTGGTGCAAGCATCTCGGAGTTGGAATATACACTTTGATAAGGTGATCAAAGCATATAGTTTTATACAGACTTGCGGTGAAACTTATTTACATGAAAGTGAGTGGGAGCACTACAACCTTTCTGATAAGTATATGTGAATGACATATTGTTGATCGGAAATGATGTAGAATTTTCTGGAAAGCATAAAGGAGTGTTTGAAAGGAGATTTTCAAAGAAAGACCTCGGTGAAGCTGCTTACAAATTAAGCATCAAGATCTATAGATGTAGATCAAGACGCTTGATAAGTTTTTTCAATGAGTACATACCTTGACAAATTTTTTGAAGTAGTTCAAAATGGAACAGTCAAAAAGGAGTTCTTGCCTGAGTTGGAAGGTATTAAGTTGAGTAAGACTCAAAACCCGACCACGACAAAAGATAGAGAGAATGAAAGTCATTCCCTATGCCTCAGCCATAGGTTCTATAAAGTATGCCATGATGTGTTGTGTACCTTGCCATGAGTTTGGAAAGGGGGTACGATAGTGATCCAGGAGTGGATCACTGGACAGCAGTCAAAGATATCCTTAGTTGCCTAAGAGGACTAAGGAAATTTTTCTCGGTTATGGGGGTGATAAAGAGTTCATCGTAAAGAGTTACGTCGATACAAGCTTTTACACCGGTCCAGATGACTCTAAGTCTCAATTTGGATACATATTGAAAGTGGGAGCAATTAGCTAGAGTAGCTCCATGAGAATTCTAGACATAGAATATTTGCAAAATACATACGGCTCTGAATGTAAAAGAACCATTGAGTATACTTCTCTCACAAGCAAAACATGATCACACCTTAGTACTCTTTGGGTGTTAATCACATAGCGATGTGAACTAGATTATTGAATCTAGTAAACCCTTTTGGTGTTGGTCACATGACAATGTGAACTATTGGTGTTAAATCACATGACGATGTGAACTAGATTATTGACTCTAGTGCAAGTGGGAGACTGAAGTAAATATGCCCTAGAGGCAATAATAAAGTTGTTATTTATATTTCCTTATATCATGATAAATGTTTATTATTCATGCTATAATTGTATTAACCGGAAACTTAGTACATGTGTGAATACATAGACAAACAGAGAGTCCCTAGTGTGCCTCTACTTGACTAGGTCATTAATCAAAGATGGTTAAGTTTCCTAGCCATGAACATGTGTTGTCATTTGATGAACGGGATCACATCATTAGAGAATGATGTGATGGACAAGACCCATCCGTTGGCTTAGCACTATGATTGTTTAGTTTATTGCTATTGCTTTCTTCCTGACTTATACATGTTCCTATCACTATGAGATTATGCAACTCCCGTATACCGGAGGAACACTTAGTGCGCTATCAAACGTCACAACGTAACTGGGTGATTATAAAGATGCTCTACATGTGTCTCTGATGGTGTTTGTTGAGTTGGCATAGATCGAGATTAGGATTCGTTACTCCGTGTATCGGAGAGGTATCTCTGGGCCCTCTCGGTAATGATCATCACTATGAGCCTTGCAAGCAATGCGACTAATGAGTTAGTTGCGGAATGATGCATTATGGAACGAGTAAAGAGACTTGCCAGTAATGAGATTGAACTAGGTATGAGGATACCGATGATCGAATCTTGGGCAAGTAACATACCAATGAGAAAGGGAACAACGTATGTTGTCATTAAGGTTCGACCGATAAAGATCTTTGTAGAATATGTAGGAACCAATATGGGCATCCAGGTTCCGCTATTGGTTATTGACCAGAGAAATGTCTCGGTCATGTCTACATAGTTCTCGAACTCGTAGGGTCCGCACGCTTAACGTTCGTTGACGATATAGTATTATATGAGTTATGTATGTTGGTAACCGAATGTTGTTAGGAGTTTCAGATAAGATCACGGACATGACGAGGAACTCCGGAATGGTCCGGAGATAAATATTGATATATGGGATAATGGTGTTTGGTCTCCGGAAGGGTTCCGGAATTCACCGGAAGGGGTTCTGGATGTTCCCCGAAATGTTTGGGTACGAGAACACTTTATTTGGGCCAAAGGGGAAAGCCCACAAGGTTTTTGGAAAGTGCAAAAGGAAGTTGTGTGGAGTCCAGGGGCCAGACGCTAGGGTCCCTGGCGTCTGGGTCCAGACGCCGATAACCCTGGCGTCTGGCCCTGGAGTCCGAGAAGGACTCTTGCCATTCGGGTGAAACCGACTTTGTGAAGGCTTTTGCTCCAAGTTTTGACCCCAAGGCTCAACATATAAATAGAGGGGCAGGGCTAGCACCCAAGACATCAAGAATCACCAAGCCATGTGCCGGCAACCCCGTCTCCTCTAGTTTATCCTCCGTCATAGTTTTCGCAGTGCTTAGGCGAAGCCCTGCAGAGATTGTTCTTCACCAACACCGTCACCACGCCTTTGTGCTACCGGAACTCATCTACTACTTCGCCCCTCTTGCTGGATCAAGAAGGCGAGGACGTCATCGAGATGAACGTGTGCTGAACACGGAGGTGCCGTATGTTCGGTACTTGATCGGGACAGATCGTGAAGGTGTACGACTACATCAACCACGTTGATAAATGCTTCCGCTTTCGGTCTACGAGGGTACGTAGACATACTCTCCCCTCTCGTTTCTATGCATATCCTAGATAGATCTTGCGTGATCGTAGGATTTTTTTTTGAATACTACGTTCCCCAACAGTTTCATGCGTAGGTAAGAACAGTTCTTGCTAGAAGCCCGTAGCAGCCACGTAAAACTTGTAACAACAAAGTAGAGGACATCTAACTTGTTTTTGCAGGGCATGTTGTGATGTGATATGGTCAAGATATGATGTGATATATGTTGATGTATGATATGATCATGTTTTGTAATATCGACAATCGGCAGGATCCTTAGGGTTGTCTCTTTTTTGTATGAAGTACAAGCGCCATGTAATTGCTTTACTTTATCACTATGCGTTAGCGATAGTTGTAGAAGCAATAGTTGGCATGATGACCTCGACGCAACGATGCTACGATGGAGATCAAGGTGTCGAGCCAGTGACGATGGAGATCATGACGATGCTCTGGAGATGGAGATCAAAAGCACAAGATGATGATGGTCATATCATCTAACATATTTTGATTGCATGTGATGTTTATCCTTTATGCATCTTATTTTGCTTAGAACAGTGGTAGCATTATAAGATGATCCCTTCACTTAATTTCAAGATAAAGTGTTCTCCCTAAGTATGCGCCAGTGCTACAGTTGGTCGTTTCGAGACACCACATGATGATCGGGTGTGATAGACTCTACGTTCACATACAATGGGTTTAAGGCAGTTTTACACATGTAGAATACTTGGGTTAAACTTGACGAGCCTAGCATGTACAGGCATGGTCTTGAAACACTTGAGACCGAAAGGTCGAACATGAGTCATATAGTAGATATGATTGTCGGTGTCAAAACCAGCGGATCTCGGGTAGGGGGTCCCGAACTGTGCGTCTAAGGCGGATGGTAACGGGAGGCAAGGGACACAATGTTTACCTAGGTTCAGGCCCTCTCGATGGAGGTAATACCCTATTTCCTGCTTGATTGATCTTGATGATATGAGTATTACAAGAGTTGATCTACCACGAGATCGTAGAGGCTAAACCCTAGAAGCTAGCCTATGATTATGCTTGATGTCGTCCTACGGACTAAACCCTCCGATTTATATAGACACCAGAGGGGTCTAGGGTTACACAGAGTCGGTTACAAGGGAGGAGATCTACATATCCGAATCGCCAAGCTTTCCTTCCATGCAAAGGAGAGTCCCACCTGGACACGGGAAGAAGTCTTCAATCTTGTATCTTCATAGTCCAACAGTCCGGCCAAAGTATATAGTCCGGCTGTCCGAGGACCCCCTAATCCAGGACTCCCTCAGTAGCCCTTGAACCAGACTTCAATGATGATGAGTCCGGCGCGCAGATTGTCTTCGGCATTGCAAGGCGGGTTCCTTCTCCGAATACTCCCTAGAAGATTTTGAACACAAGGATCGTGTCCGGCTCTGCAAAACAAATTCCACATACCACTGTAAAGAGTACAATATTCCACAAATCCAATCCACCGACAACTTTTCCTAACGTGACACCATGCCATGATCCGGTCTTTATTCGAACCGTTCTCCCTAACCAGCTACTGCGCATGTCGCGAGGCGGTTTTATGGGCATGTCTTATCGAAGCAGAGATCGTGTCCCCCTATCTCGGGATTCTCATCAATATAGGTAGGGTAATCCAACCGCATCTTTAGGGGGTCCAGATCGCTTGGGGAATAAGCGAGTTTACCAGGCAAGTGGGGAGGCGCTGGATCCCTGTCGCCTTTATAAGGAGATAAGGACTCCCCTTTTTCACCCACGCCTTCTCCTTCTGCTTATCCATTCCCCTCCGCTCGAGCCCCAGCGCCCAAGCGTTCGCCCTCTCCGGCCACAAAGGCCTTCCGAAAATGTCTGGATCCGGAGCAGGAGGCAAATGGATGGCCTCCACCGTCCGGGAAAAGGATATCAAAAAGCTTCGGGAGGCCGGGTACCTGGCCCAGAAAATCAGCCACCGTCTCCCGGCGGCAGGATAGATCGTCCCTACTTCGGAACCCCACGAGAGGGTTGTTTTCCTCCCTCGTTTTGTCCGCGGGCTGGGGTTTCCCCTCCACCCATTCATTCGCGGCATCATGTATTACTATGGAATCGATTTTCATGATCTATTCCCCAATTCCTTCCTCAACATCTCGACGTTCATCGTCGTGTGTGAGGCCTTTCTCCGCATCTCACCACACTTCGGCTTATGGCTGAAGATCTTTAACGTGAAGCCCAAGGTAGTGGGCGGTGAGCACGCTGAGTGCAGAGGCGCCATGGTGAGCAAGATGCCCAACGTCACATGGCCAATAGGTATTTCAATGATTCCGTCAAAGAGTGGCAGCAGCAGTGGTTTTACATCACTGAGCCGCGCGGCACGAAATGGGCCGCTGCTCCTGAATTCTGATCTGGAGCCCCCCTGCGGCTTACGTCCTGGCCCAAGAAGGGCCTGGATTGGTCTTCGTCCGACGAGCTGTCGGCACTTTAGATGCGCGTCAAGAATATGGAAGACAAGGATATCAAACTTTTCGATGTAGTCCAAGTGATCTTAGCTCGCCGGATCCTTCCTTGTACACACCGGGCTTGCAATTTATGGGAATTTGACCCGGCCAAGCACCAGACCCTGCGAGAGCTCTTTGGCTCCTCACACAAAGATATCTGGAAGGTGCTTTTTAAGTCTGGCAAATCATGGCCGGACTCAGCCAAGGACCGTGGGTACCACCTGTCCCGCCCTGCAAGTTCGGTAAGCCATTATAAGTTTTATTCGCATAACCCAACGGAAACGCTTAATGTGTTTTCCACAACTCTCCTAGGGCTGGACGAAGAAGGCGGGGCGGATCTACTGTCCGGCCCCGCTACCTGAAGAACCGGCCGTCCCGCTTCTAACGAAGATGCTGGACCCGGCGCCCTACAAGGCGCCGAAGAAGAAGGCCGGGAGAGGGGCCAAGAAGACCAGGGCGGCCTCCGTTGTCGTGGTGCCTCGGACATGATATCCGAAGACTCCAATGCCCGTTATTCCTCCGAAGAGGACGAGGAGGAGGAGGAGGACGAATCCCCAGTGGGGGAAGAAAGAAAAGGACAGCCTCCACATCGTTGGAGGCCGAGTCGCCTAAGAAGGGAAAAACTTCTCTTCCAGAAGAGTCCACCACCGCTGATAGTAGCCCGGAGTGGGATGTCAGGGCTCAGCCCCTGGTGAACTCGTGAGTATATAAAATATGAACACTTTTATGCGTCCAGACTTATCATGGCACAATATTTTAATCTGGGCCATACTTTTTGCAGTCCGGCGAGGTCCCGCGCAGAGCAATCCTCGTCGGAGGATTTGCTAGGCTCGGACGCTATGGAGAGCAGAACACCCCCGAAGGCCCCTTCCCCCAAAACATGTGAATGACACCAAGGCTTTGTCCCGAGAGGACCCAGGCCAAGGAGGGGGGAGATTGCCAAGGTGGCACCAGGAGGTCAAACTTCAGGGGCCAGACACATGGGAGAGAAGCCTCCCATGGGCGTCGTCGGCGGGAGCCATCTTGAATGCGGCCCCCAGCCGGACGCAATTCCGGAGACCAATATGGTTCCAGAGTCAGGCAGGCGGCCTCCCTCGGCTAGAGGGAGTGTACCTGTTCCACTGGCAACCTCTGTCCAACCAAAGGTGCCGGATACTTTATTGGCAGCGCTGAAAAGCGCCTCCATCGTTGATGAACATCGTGCCCTTATGGGTGCGGTGATTGAGAAGATTCAGTCTGTGGAGATTGAACTGAATGAAGCCTGTATTAGCCTTATAAGAGGCTTTGAGGTATGTTTTATGAGGTTTTGAAGAGTGTCACGGTATAGATGGTAGCCCCTGATACACTGTTCAATGAGAGAAAGAACCGGACAGAGGATTAAATCTATGCTCGCATGAGAATCACTTGATGACATTTACCTCTCTTCTTTTATAAACAGGCGTTTGTAGCAACTGCCGCCTCTCATACTGCGGAGGTCTCCGGACTAAATCAAAGTCTGGAGCGGGCCACAGAAGAATTGGGCCAGTTGAAAAGGCAGTTGGAGGATAAACAAGGTATGCACAAACCTTGCGCACATTTAGTGCGAACGAATTTAAAATATTTTTTATGATTTGCGCCAGGGGCGATGACCGAAGTCAAGGCTCTTAAGAAGGTTGTTGCTGAGGCCGAGAGAAAGGCAGCCGCAGAGCGGGCTCTTCATGAGAAGCACGAGGCCAGGGTTATTGAAGCTGAGCAGGAGCTTCAAGAGGTCGTGACAAGATGCGAAGCCTTGGAGCAGAGTCTAACGGAGAAAGAATCCGAACTTGCAAAGGCTCATCAGGCCGCATGCGATGCCTAGGGGGAAACCCAAGGTGCCCTGCAGGAGATCCAAGAGGCGAGGAAGATCGCGACGGGTAAGGCTTGTTCCATGTAAGGCAAGTATTTGGGGAGAGAATCGTGTTTCTAATCTTGAGTTCGAATTTCTCCAGGGGTATTTGCGGAGCTGCCATGCAACATATCTGATGCCGCACAATTCTACCGAGCCGAAGAAAGGAACACTGCGGATAAGCTCTTCTGGTCACAGTATCTGGCACCGAATTATCAGGTGCCTTTTGCCGATCAACTGAAACAGCTGATTGAACTACAGAAGGCGGCCGATCTAGCCATGAAGGATTTGATTATTTGGCTATGGCCCGCTGAGCCGATTCCAGGCAGCTACTTCGGGCTCGTGAAGCGGCTTGCGAGTGCCTGCCCTTGACTGGACATCATCAAGTGGTCGGTCTGTATAGAGGGTGCGCGAATGGCCTTCGCCCGCGCAAAGGTGCACTGGGGGAAGATGGATGCTGAAAAGCTGGTGACTGAGGGACTGCCGGAGGGAAAGGAGCGCCGCAAGCCTGAGTTATATTATGAAAGTGTCCTAAAAGGATCCTGCCTTGCAGCGGAGCAATGCACCAAGGACATTATATTTCCATGAATACAATCATGTTGTCCTTTGTAATGTTGAACAAGGTCATTTCTATTATTTATTTCATGTTATATGAAAGTTTATCCTCCTGCGTGGCCATTTTATATATTAATGCTGAGAGTTGGCCAGTCGTCGGCTTCTGCCCCCACGTAGGAAGTACGGGGGTGTTCGGGATAAATCTGATCACTCTTTATCCCAGTTTTGGGTCCTTTGAAGGATGTGTTCAGCACAACGAACCAGGCAATCAGACTATAGGGCTTTATCACTCTCACTTAGCCATAGGAGTTTTAGAAAAGGAAGGTAGGCGCAGCCCCTGGTGTTCGGAAGACCGCATGAGGGGCTCTATAAGCACCTGATCGGACGAAAAGCCGATCCGTCGCATGCTACATTGGTTATGGCATTATGCGGGATAAATCCTTAAAGATTTTACAACCTCTCGAACAGCTGACCAACTCTCGCTGTATCATGACAGTCAGTTTTCGGCTTTCTCTACTGAGGTGCTCGTCCGGAAGAACCGGGACACAATCGCAGTAGTTCTCCTTGTGCCGCCTTAGCCGATATAGCGGAACGTAAGGCAGCAAAACATGGGAGCCGGGCAAACCCAACATTTGACCCAAGACATGATTCGGAGCTGATGCATATAATGCTATAAGTTCGGGGTGCCGAACTACCATGAAGGTGTTCGGACTTTATTGCCGTATTATGGGTAAAACGAAGCCCCTGGCATATTTAAGGCATATCGATGTACGGATGCCATTTGACAAAAGAATTTCAATAAGAGATAATGGCAGATAAGCATCGTGTAAACCCACATGTTGTATTTGAATAATACGTCGATGCGTATGAGTACATGTAAAGTAATAAAAAGAGAAAGTGACTGCAGAACATACTGAGACCAAGCAGGAAGAAGCTGTGTGCGGATCCGGAGTGTAGTCGGATGGTCATCGAGGGGAATATCTAAGGGTTCCCTTGCGCGTTCGATTTGTTTCTATATCGTCGGTCCTTGCCTGGGCAAAAATGAACCTATACAGAAAATGCAAGATGTGTTTGTGTGCCGCAGAGCGGTTGAGCCGCCGTATGTGGCCTGTCCTGGCTTTCGCCAGAGTGTTTAATTGAGCTCTGGACAAGTCGGGCTATCCTGCCGCGAAGTAGTTCGGAGTCCTTTGGCGGTGTCCGGGAGCTTGGCCGTTGACTCGAGGTTCAATTGAAAGGTGCCACTCGTTGCTTCTGCTGTTAAAGCAACGGTATACTCTTTGGTACCGAGGGAGAGTTCGACCTTGCCATTAACCATGATGACGCTGCGCGGACTAGGCATCTTGAGCTTACGGTAGGCATAATGTGGCACCGCGTTGAATCGAGCTAATGTGGTGCGTCCTGAGTAGTGCCTGATAATCACTGCAAAAGGGATCGATGTCGAAGATTAACTCTTCGGCACAGTAATTGTCCGGTGATCCGAAGACTACCTCAAGGGCGATGGAGGCTGTACAGCTGGCCTCCACACCTGGTATAATACCTATAAAGGTGGCTTTAGTGGGCTTGATCACCGAATGATCGATGCCCATCTTGCACACTGTGTCCTGGTAAAGCAGGTTTAGACTGCTGCCTCCGTCCATAAGGACTCGTGTGAGGTGGAACCCGTCAATTATTGGGTCGAGGACTAGTGCGGCTGAATTGCCCTGATTGGTGTTAACCGGACGATCCATGCGGTTGAAGGTGATCGGCCCTAGTTTATATTGTGGGACGACTGGTTCTGTTAAGTCGACATCCCTAAGGGTGCGCATCCTATCCGGGTTGGGAGTGTGGGTGGCATTTACCACGTTCACCATTTGGATTTGCGGGGGAAATTTCTTTTGCCCTCTTGTATTCGGTGATCTGGGCTCCTCGTCGCCATCATCGCTTTGAGACCCCTTCTCTTTGTTTTCGGCACCTGACCTGCTGGCTTGTTTGAAGACCCAGCATTCTCTGTTGGTATGATTGGCTGGTGTTCATGGGGTGCCATGAATTTGGCATGAACGGTCGAGTATGCGGTCCAGACTGGACGGGCCCAAATTGTCATTTTTTAATGGCCTTTTCTGCTGACCGGACTTAGAGCCACTAAATCCGACATTGACTGCTGTATCTTCGGCATTTCTGCCATTTTTGCGACGATTGTGTTTGTTGCGTCGGGGTTTGCCGTTGCTATCTCTGGCCTCTGATGTGCCAGGATTGCTTGCTGTGTTGTTGCTACGGGCCAACCAGCTATCCTTGCCCGCGCAAAAGCGAGTCATGAGTGTCGTGAGGGCTGCCATGGATTTTGGCTTCTCTTGGCCGAGATGTTGGGCGAGCCACTCGTCGCGGATGTTATGTTTAAAGGCCGCTAGGGCTTCGGCATCCGGACAGTTGACAATTTGGTTCTTTTTAGGTAGGAACCGAGTCCAGAATTTCCTGGCTGACTCTCCGGGTTGTTGTGTTATGTGACTTAAATCATCAGCATCCGGTGGTCGCACATAAGTGCCATGGAAGTTGTCCAGGAATGCGTCTGCCAGGTTCTCCCAACTTCCGATGGAGTTTGCCGGCAAGCTATTCAGCCAATGCTGAGCCGGCCCTTTGAGTTTTAGTGGGAGATACTTGATGGCGTGTAGATCATCCCCGCGGTCCATGTGAATGTGGAGGAAGAAATCCTCTATCCATACCGCAGGGTCTGTAGTACCATCATATGATTCAATGTTCACGGGTTTAAACCCTTCTAGGAATTCATGATCCATTACTTCATCAGTGAAGCATAGGGGGTATGCGACGCCTCTGTGCCGGGCTATATCACGATGCAGTTCATACGAGTCTTGTCTGTTGTATTCGGCCCGGCCGAATTTGCTTGTAATATATCCGGTGTGACGGTCGTCGTCACGCGTTGGGGTGCGCCCTCGTGATCCGTAGATCGATCTTGTATGTCCTGCTTTGTTTTCCAATATGTCTCGCAGGTCCTGCGTGTAGCCCCGGGCCTTGGTGTTTTTGTTTGACTGGCGACGGGGTGCGGGCTGGACTTCGAGCTGATACACTGTTTTGTCTCGGCCACGAGGTGGCCGGTCAGCCGCATCATACGCTGATAGTGTAGGCTTTAATGCTTCCTCCTCGAGTTGGGGTAGCAACCTGCGCTTTGGGTAACTTTTGGTTGGGCGCTCGAGTTCGTATTCCTCGGCTGCCAGGACCTCGGTCCATCTATACGCTAGTAGATCTTGATCAGCTTGAAGCTGCTGCTGCTTTTTCTTTAGGCTTTTTGTTGTGGCTATAAGCCGACGCTTGAAGCACTCCTACTCGATGGGATCCTCAGGCATGATAAATTCTTCATCGCCAAGGCTCACCTCGTCTTCGGAGAGGGGCATGTAATTATCATCCTTTGATTCTCCGTCTGTCGACTGTTCCTTAGGGATACCTTGCCCATCCTCCCGCTCGAAGCCTGGCCGGGGGGGATTGTCTTCGTCTTCGGCACTGTCCGCAGCGTTATTGTCTCTTGTGCCGGTATCACTACTTTTGCTATGGTGGGGCTTAGAGCGGCGTCGATGACGCCGGTGCTTAGATTGCTTCACGAGGGGATTATCCTCCGTTGCCTTATTGCCATTGCTTTCTTTGGGGGTGTCCACCATGTATATATCATATGATGAGGTGGCTGTCCAGCGCCCTGTGGGCGGTGGTTCCTGTTCTTCTCCTGCATCGTCGTCCATACCGTCGATGTCTTCGGAGCCGAAATCAAGCATGTCGGTTAAGTCGTCGATAGTGGCTATTAAGTGGGTGGTGGGTGGGGAATGAATTTTTTTCGTCCGCTTCCCACTCAAGCTGGACATAGTTCGGCCAAGGGTCTCCTGACAAGGAGAGAGATCTTAATGAATTTAACACATCGCCCAAGTTTAAGTGCTGAAAGATATCCGCGGAGGTAAACTCCATGATCACTGCCCAGTCAGATTCAATAGGCACGGACGCAAGCGGTTCGGAGCCTGTGGCCGGGGACGAATCCAAGGGTCCGGTAACACAGGTCTCATAGGAGATGAAGTTAGTATTCGGCTCTATCGCCGCTGAGTGTGCGGCCTCCGTGGTGGGGTCCATTCACCCGTCCTCGGATGGCACGATCTGCTCTGGATTGGGGGCGGAGTAGCCACATGTGTGATCTCCCGAACACCGTCTGACGGCAGAGCTAAGTCATGCTCGTCGCGACTGTGTGGCGCACCTGACATGGGCTCGAATCCGTCGAAGATCAAGTCTCCGCGGACATCGGCAGTATAGTTCAAGCTTCCAAACCTGACCTGATGGCTAGGGGCGTAGCTCTCGATCTGCTCCAGATGGCCAAGCGAGTTGGCCCGCAGTACGAAGCCGTCGAATACGAAGATCTGTCCGGGGAGAAAAACCTCACCCTAGATCACATTGTTGCCGATGATCGAAGGAGCCATCAAGCCTTATCATGACGGCACGGTGGAACTCTCAATGAAAGCACCAATGTCGGTGTCAAAACCGGCGGATCTCAGGCAGGGGGTCCCGAACTGTGCGTCTAAGGCGGATGGTAACAGGAGGCGGGGGACACAATGTTTACCCAGGTTCGGGCCCTCTCAATGGAGGTAATACCCTACTTCCTGCTTGATTGATCTTGATGATATGAGTATTACAAGAGTTGATCTACCACGAGATCATAGAGGCTAAACCCTAGAAGCTAGCATATGATTATGATTGATGTCGTCCTATGGACTAAACCCTCCGGTTTATATAGACACCGGAGGGGTCTAGGGTTACACAGAGTCGGTTACAAGGGAGGAGATCTACATATCCGAATCGCCAATCTTGCCTTCCACGCAAAGGAGAGTCCCACCCGGACACGGGACGAAGTCTTCAATCTTGTATCTTCATAGTCCAACAGTCCGGCCAAAGTATATAGTCCGGCTGTCCAAAGACCCCCTAATCCAGGACTCCCTCAATGATCAACATAGAGATGTTCACCATTGATGACTACCCCATCTCACGTGATGATCGGATGCGGGTTAGTTGATTTGGATCATGTATCACTTAAATAGCTTGAGGGATGTTAATTCAAGTGGGAGTTCATTAGTAATTTGATTAATTGAACTTAAATTTATCATGAACTTAGTCTTATAGTTTTGCATATCTATGTTGTAGATCAATAGCTCGCGATATAGCTCCCCTATTTTTGATATGTTCCTAGAGAAAACTAAGTTGAAAGATGATGGTAGCAATAAAGCGGACTGGGTCCGTGATCTGAGGCTTATCCTCATTGCCGCATAGAATAATTATGTCCATGATGCACCGCTAGGTGACACACCTGTTGCAGGAGTAGATGTAGACGTTATGAACGTTTGGCAAGCTCGATATGATGACTACTTAATAGTTTAGCGCACCATGCTTTACGGCTTAGAACCAGGACTTCAAAAAAGTTTTGAACACCACAGGGCATATCAGATGTTCCAAGAGCTGAAATTGGTATTTTAGACTCATGCCCGTGTCGAGAGGTATGTGACCTCTGACAAGTACTTTGCCTACAAGATGGAGGAGAATAGCTCAGCCAGTGAGCATGTGCTCAGAATGTCTGTGTACTACAATCGTTTGAATCAAGTGGGAGTTAATCTTCCAAATAAGATAGTGATTGACAGGTTTCTCTAGTCACTATCACCAAGCTACTAGAACTTCTTTATGAACTAAAATATGCAAGGGATGATGAAAACGATTCCCGAGCTCTTCGCGATGCTGAAATCGACGGAGGTAGAAATCAATAAAGAACATCAAGTGTTGATGGACCACTAGTTTCAAGAAAAAGGGCAAGGGAAAGAAAGGGAACTTCAAGAAGAATGACAAGCAAGCTGCCACTCCCAGAAGAAACCCAAAGCTGAACCCAAGACTGAAACTTAGTGCTTCTACTACAAAGGGAGTGGTCACTGGAAGCGGAAACTACCCCAAATACTTGGCAAATAAGAAGGATGGCAAAGTGAACAAAAGTATATTTGATATAAATATTATTGATGTGTACCTTACTAGTGTTCGTAGTAGCCCCTGGGTATTCGATACCAGTTAAGTTGCTAAGATTAGTAACTCGAAACATGAGTTGTAGAATAAACAGGGACTAGTTAAGGATGAGGTGACGATGCACGTCGGGAATGGTTCCAAGGTCGATGTGATTGCCGTTGGCATGCTACCTCTACATCTACCTTCGGGATTAGTTTTAGACCTAAATAATTGTTATTTGGTGCCAGCGTTGAGCATGAACATTATATCTGGATCTTGTTTAGTGTGAGATGGTTATTCATTTAATATGAGAATAATGGTTGTTCTATTTTTATGAGTAATATATTTTATGGTCATGCACTGATACGTCTCCAACGTATCTATAATTTTTTATTGTTCCGTGCTATTATATTATCTATTTTGGATGTTTTATATGGATTAATATATTATTTTATATTATTTTTGGGACTAACTTATTAACCTGGAGCCTAGTGCCAGTTTCTGTTTTTTTCCTTGTTTTAGAGTTTCACAGAAAAGGAATACCAAATAGAATAAAACTTTGGCGATGATTTTTCTTGGACCAGAAGACATCCAGAGGACTTGGAGTGCAAGTCAGGAAGCCATGAGGCGCCCACAAGGATGGAGGGTGCGCCTAGGGGGTAGAGTGCGCCCCCACCCTTGTGGGGCCCTCGTGACTCCATTGACCTAGTTTCTTTGCCTATATGTTCTCATATATCCCAAAACAAGCATGGAGAGCCACGAAAACACTTTTCCACCGCGGAAACCTTCTGTACCCGTGAGATCCCATCTAGGGGCCTTTTTCGGCGTCCTGCCGAAGGGGGATTCGATCATGGAGGGCTTCTACATCAACACCATTGCCCTTCTGATGAAGCGTAAGTAGTTTGCCACAGACCTACGGGTCCATAGCTAGTAGCTAGATGGCTTCTTCTCTCTCTTTGATTCTCAATACCATGTTCTCCTTGATGTTCTTGGAGATCTATTCGATGTAATACTTTTTTGCGGTGTGTTTGCCGAGATCCGATGAATTGTAGATTTATGATCAGCTTATCTATGAATATCATTTGAATCTTCTCTGAATTCTTATATGCATGATTTGATATCTTTGCAAGTCTCTTCGAACTATCGATTTGGTTTGGCCAACTAGATTGACTTTTCTTGCAATGGGAGAAGTGCTTAGCTTTGGGTTTAATCTTGCGGTGTCCTTTCCCAGTGATAGTAGGGGCAGCAAGGCATGTATTGTATTGTTTCCATCAAGGATAAAAAGATGGGGTTTTCATCATATTGTTTGAGTTAATTCCTCTACATCATGTCATCTTGCTTAATGAGTTACTCTGTTCTTTATGAACTTAATACTCTAGGTGCATGCTAGATAGCGGTCGATGTGTGGAGTAATAGTAGTAGATGCAGAATCATTTAGGTCTACCTGACAAGGACATGATGCCTATATTCATGATCATTACCTTAGATATCGTCATAACTTTGCGCTTTTCTATCAATTACTCGACAGTAATTTGTTCACCCACCGAATTATTTTCTATCTTGAGAGAAGCCTCTAGTGAAACCTATGGCCCCCAGGTCTATCTTCCATCATATAAGTTTACAATCTACAATTTTAGTTTCCGATTTACTTCCTTTGCAATCTTTTACTTTCCGGTCTATAAACCAAAAATACCAAAAATATTTACTTTACCGTTTATCTATCTCTATCAGATCTCACTTTTTGCATGTAACCGCGAAGGGATTGACAACCCCTTTATCGCATCGGGTGCAAGTTGTTTGATTTTTTGTGCAGGTATTCCGTGACTTGTTCGTTGTCTCCTACTGGATTGATACCTTGGTTCTCAAAACTGAGGGAAATACTTACTCTACTTTGCTGCATCACCCTTTCTTCTTCAAGGGAAAAACCAACGCAAGCTCAAGAAGTAGATGCACCCTTGAAGAGTGGTCTATTCTTGTTGAATCTCGATAGTTGTGATACACATATTCATAATATTGATGCCAAAAGATGCAAAGTTGATAATGATAGTGCAACATATTGTGGCACTGTCGTTTAGGTCATATTGGTGTAAAGCGCATGAAGAAACTCCATGCTGATGGGCTTTTGGTATCACTTGATTATGAATCATTTGATGCTTGTGAACCATGCCTCATGGGCAAGATGACTAAAACTCCGTTCTCCTGAACAATGGAGCGAGCCAATGACTTATTGGAAATAATACATACCGATGTATGCGGTCCGATGAGTATTGAAGCACATGGAGGGTATCGTTATTTTCTCACCTTCACAGATGATTTAAGTATGTATGGGTATATCTACTTGACAAAACACAAGTCTGAAACATTTTGAAAAGTTCAAAGAATTTCATAGTGAAGTGGAGAATCATCGTAACAAGAAAATAAAGTTTCTACGATCTGATCGTGGAGGCGAATATTTGAGTTACGAGTTTGGCCTTCATTTGAAACAATGTGGAATAGTTTCACAACTCACGCCACCTGGAATACCAACAGCG